>NC_065581.1:104147730-104458980 GCF_024542745.1 Macaca thibetana thibetana | reverse complement strand
AATTGTAGTGTAAAGAAATAAACTTCTTACAAAACCATTTTAACAGAATAGGTTTCCTCATGAAGTCATCGGCTCCTTGTCACTGGAAATACTAAAATAGGACCAGGCATGGTGCCTCACCCCTGTAATCATGGGCCAAGGCTTAAGGCCAGGAGTTTGAGCCTGGACTGGGCAGCAAAGTGAAACCCTGTCTCTACAAAAAACATTTTTAAAAAAATTTAGCCAGGCTTCGTGGTGTGCACCTATAGTCCCAGCTACTTGGCAGGCTGAGGCAGGAGGATTGCTTGAGCCCAGGAGAAGTTGAATGACTTTCCCTAATGAGTTGCACTACTTGGCCTCATAGGCTCTTTGCAATTAGAGTTCTCTGAAATCATGCTGTGGTAGCCTGATCTTCTTGACATAGTCATCTCTCCCCATGCTGCGCATCCTGGATTATACTGGCATATTCCATTTCTTTTTGTTTTGTTTTTGAGATGGGGTTTCATTCTGTCTCCCAGGCTGGAGTGCAGTGGCATGATTTTGGCTGACTGCAGCCTCGACATCCTAGGCTCAAGTGATCCTCCCACTTCAAACCTCCTGAGTAGCTAGGACAAGGGCACACCACCACGTCCAGCTAATTTTTGTATTTTTTCTAGAGATAGTTTCACCATGTTGCCCAGGCTGGTCTCAAACTCCTAGGCTTGAGCAATCCACCCACCTTGTCCTCCCAAACAAGTGGGAATCCAAAGTGCTTGGATTATAGGCATGAGCCACTTCACCTGGCCTCCATTTCTTTTTTTCTTTTTTTTTTTTTGAGACAAGAGTCTCGCTCTGTCACCCAGGCTGGAATGCAGTGGCACGATCGCGGCTCACTACAACTTCTGCCTCCCGGGTTCATGCAATTCTCCTGCCTCAGCCTCCCGAGTAGCTGGGATTACAGGTGCCTGCCACCATGCCCTTCTAATTCTTGTATTTTTAGTAGATACAGCGTTTCACCATGTTGGCCAGGCTGGTCTGAAACTGCTGACCTCAGGTGATCCACCCGCCTCGGCCTCCCCAAGTGCTGGGATTACAGGCGTGAGCCACAACGCCTGGCCTCCATTTCTTAAAATACCAATTTCGGCCAGGCGCAGTGGCTCACGCTTGTAATCCCAGCACTTTGGGAGGCTGAGGTGAGCAGATCACCTGAGAGGTGAGGTGAGCAGTTCGAGACCAGCCTGGCCTGGTCTGTCTCAAGTCTCAAGACTCTGTCTCAAAAAAAAAAAAAAAAAAATTTCATCCCAGCATCTTCATATTGTCCAGCCCCTCCTTAATGACCCCATACTGCTCTAGAAAAACCTAAACTCCTTGCTTGCTCTATTCAAGGCCCTCTTCAGTCACAAGTCCAATCTCATCTGTGCTTCTCTGTATTAGATGGGCTTGTCTGCTACTGTCCAATGAATATCCCTACTTACCTCCAAATCTAAATCTGTTTAAATGTCCAAAAATAAAAAAGGCTATTAAAAAGTTCATAATCTCAGCATCTGCATTTCCTGCTTCCTGCCTGTCCTCTATTCTTCCTTCTCATTGTTTTTCCTTTTTCTCCAAAAATCAACTGGTGCTCCTCATTCATTCACTCATACAACAAAGACTTGAGGGCCTACCAGGCACTGAACTACACAATGGAGATAGAATAATGGAAAAAACAGACAAAAATACCAGCCCTCATGTTTTTTTGCACTTACTAACTTTTGAAGGAGTACATTTGGCTCTACCACATTCTTTTTAATTTCTACTTAGTATTGTACTACATTAATGGACATTTAGATTGTTTCTAATTATTTGGTGTTACCAAACTACGTAATGTATGCTATTAAAAACAAATATGTTGGACGGACATGTCATGGCTCCTGCCAGTAATCCCAGCGCTTTTGGAAACCGAACTGGGAGGATTGCTTCGGGCTAGGAGTTGGAGACCAGCCTGCTGACATAGGAAAACCCCATCTCTAATTTTTATTCTTATTTCATTGTTTTTTGTTTTTTTAGAGGACAGGATCTCACTCTGTCACTCAGGCTGGAATGCAGTGGTGCAATGCTAGCTCCCTGCAGCCTTGAACTCCTGGGTTCAAGCAATCCTCCCACCTCAGCCTCCCTAATAGCTGGGACTGAGGCACACACCACCTCACCCATCTCTAATTTTTAAATAAACTAAAAATTTGGGCCAGGTACAATGGCTCACACCTGTAATCCCAACACTTTGAGAGGCCAAGGCAGGTGGATCACCAGAGGTCAGGAGTTCAAGACCAGCCTGACCAACATGGTGAAACCCTGTCTCTACTAAAAATACAAAAATTAGCCAGGTGTGATGGCGCATGCCTGTAACCTCAGCTACTTGGGAGGCTGAGGCAGGAGAATTGCTTGAACCCAAGAAGCAAAGGTTGCAGTGAGCCGAGTTTACACCACTGCACTCCAGCCTGGGTGACAGAGTGAGACTCCATCTCAAAAAATAAAAATAAAAATGTTTTCTTTTCTTTTTTTTCTTTTTCTTTTTTTTTTTTTGAGACAGAGTCTCGCTCTGTTGCCCAGGCTGGAGTGCAGTGGCACGATCTCAGCTCACTGCAAGCTCCGCCTCCCGGGTTCATACCATTCTCCTGCCTCAGCCTCCCGAGTAGCTGGGACTACAGGCGCCCGCACCACGCCCCGCTAATTTTTTTGTATTTTTTAGTAGAGACGGGGTTTCACCATGTTAGCCAGGATGGTCTCGATCTCCTGCCCTCGTGATCCGCCTTCCTCGGCCTCCCAAAGTGCTGGGATTACAGGCATGAGCCACCACGCCTGGCCAAAATAAAAATTTTTAATTAAAAAAAAGTTTACATGGGTATATAAAATTATGCTATTTCAGTAGAATATCATAGGTCAAGGGGTATGCATATTTTTTATTTTTTTTAGATACCATACATTTTCTAAGTGATTGTACCAACTTAAGGTCCAATACAGTAGTATATTCAGGGAAAATTTCCCCGTGAGTGGCTACCTTCAAGGGTCAGGCTGTTCAAGTAAATGTCAAGGAAAGGTAAAGGAAGTGGTGGAAACTGTGGCAAGCTGAGGAGTGTGGCTCCAAAGGCTAATTCAATTTCGTTTTGGAAATGCTCTTTGCCAAATAGTATATCTGTGGGCTTTATTTGGCTCTTGGGGCATCAGTGTGAGACCCCTATTTCTACCTTCACCAAAACTGTATCTTCTTCATCTTTTTCATTTTTGCAAAGTTAATGAACTAAAAATGTTATATCATTGTTATTGTAATACTTTCCTTATTTTGTTTTGTTTTGTTTTTTTAGACGGAGTCTTGCTCTGTCACCAGGCTGGAGTGCAGTGGCGCTTTCTGAGCTCACTGCAACCTCCACCTCCTGGGTTCAAGCGATCCTCCTGCCTCAGCCTCCCAAGTAACTGGGACTACAGGCATGCGCCACCATGCTCAGCTAATTTTTTCTATTTTTAGTAGAAACGGGGTTTCACCATGTTGACCAGGGTGGTCTCGATCTTTTGACCTTGTGATCCGCCTGCCTTGGCCTCTCAAAGTGCTGGGATTACAGGCGTGAGCCACCATAACTGACCACTCCTTTCTAAATTATTAGTGAGGTTGAACATCATTTTACATAGTTTTTGGCCATTTATATTTCTTCTGGAATTACCTCTTTGTATCTTTTCCCATGTTGCTGTTGTTTCTTTAACTTATTAATTTGGATAAGCTTCACATATATTTTGAATATAAATCTTTTGTTTATTGTATTTATTGCAAGTACTTCAAGTCTATATTTGCCTCATTATTTTTATGGTATATTTTATTTTATTTTTTTTGAGATGGAGTCTCCTCTGTCAACCAGGCTGGAGTGCAGTAGTGCGATCTCGGCTCACTGCAACCTCTGCCTCTCATGTTCAAGCAATTCTCCAGCCTCAGCCTCCTGAGTAGCTGGGGTTACAGGCACCTGCCACCACAATCAGCTAACTTCTGTATTTTTTTAGTAGAAGTGGGATTTCACCATGTTGACCAGGCTGGTCTCGAACTCCTGACCTCAAGTGATCCACCCACCTCGGCCTCCCAAAGTGCTGGGACATGAGCCACTACGCCCAACGTATGGTATATTTTAGTGTTAAACTTTTTTGTTTATTTTAACTCCTCAAATTTATCCTTTCTTTTCTTTTCTTTTTTTTTTTTTTTTTTTTTTTTTGGCGACGAAGTTTTGCTGATCAGCCAGGTTGTAGTGCAATAGCGTAATCTCTGCTCACTGCAACCTCTGACTCCTGGGTTCAATCTCCCACCTCAGCCTTCTGAGTAGCTGGGATTACAGTACAATCAGCTAATTTCTGTATTTTTTTAGTAGAGACGGGGTTTTGCCATGTTGGTCAGACTGGTCTCAAACTCCTGACCTCAGGTGATCCACTCACCTCGGCCTCCCAAAGTACTGGGATTACAGGCGTGAGCCACTGTGCCCAGCCCCCTATCCTTTGTTTTTTTTGTAGCTTCCTGAGTTCCTATTCTGTCTTGCAAAACTTTCTCAGCCCGTGTCCATAAGAATGTTTTCCTAAATTTATAGTGTTGCTTTTCACAGTTAGATGGTTAGTCCATTTAAATATGTTTTTATCTATGATGTAAGATAGGGATCTAACATTTTTTCCTCATAATTGATAGACAATTGCCCAAATATCATTTGTAAGAATAATCCATCTTTTCCCTAATGATTTGAATTGTTATCTTTATCATAAATAAGTAATTATTCATTTGCATTTGAATCTCTCTCTGGATTCCGTTTCACTAATCTATTAGTCTGTTCCTGTGATATTATCATACGTTTTTTCTTCTTCTTCTTCAAGATGGGGTCTTATTATGTTCCCCAGGCTTGTCTCAAACTCCTGGGCTGAAGCGATCCTCCTGCCTCAGCCTCCCAAAGTTCTGGGATTACAGATGTGAGCCTCCACGCCCAGCCATACTATACTTTTTTTAAACTGCAGTAGCTTTATAGTAAGATTTAAAATCTAGAATGGCAGGCCTCTTTTTATTTTTTTCAAACTTGTGTTTTTTTGTAATTTTCAGATTTACCCATATGAACATAAAAATCAGTTTTTCAATTTTAAAAACAAATTTTAGGATTCAAGTAAAATGACTTTAAATGAATGACTCTCGCCTGTCATTTTAATATTTTTAGAAAGACCCTGAATTTGCACATGTTGTGTTTGGGATATTTATTAGTTTTCTATTGATATGCAGAGAGCCCAGGCTTTAGAACCAGAGTCCTGGGCTTGAGTCCAGTTTTGCAGTTAACTAGCTGTGTGAACTTGGGCAAGTTACTTAGCCTGTCAGCCTAGCTGCCTTCTGTACAGAAGAGATAATAAAGCTTACCTCAGGGAGCTGTTGTGAGTTGTATATTATTTTATTTATTAACCTGTTGATTGAGTTATTCTTGCAAAAATATTTTTATATAGTGTTCAGCATACAGTAATTGTCTCAAAGTAATTTAGTGTTAAGTAGTAGCCATAATCACTATTAGGCACTTTTTAAAATAGTATTTTCGAAGAATATTCAGATGAAGTGACATATCTGGCATTTACTTCAAAGTCTGAAAGAGGAATGAAGGGTGTAGCTAAAACAAGGTTAGCCATGGTTAACAACTTATTTATTTATTTTTGGAGACAAAGTCTTGCTCTTGTCCTCCAGGCTGGAGTGCGATGGCACGATCTCAGCTCACTGTAACCTTCGCCTCCCGGGTTCAAGCAATTCTCTTGCCTCAGCCTCCCTAGTATGTGGGATTACAGGCATGTGCCACTGCGCCGGGCTAATTTTTGTATTTTTAGTAGAGACGGAGTTTCACCATGTTGGCCAGGCTGGTCTCGAACTCCTGACTTCAGGTGATCCGCCCGCCTCGGCCTCCCAAAGTGCTGGGATTACAGGTGTAAGCCACTGCACCCAGCCAGTTAGCAACTTTTAAAGCTGGGTGATGGGTCCACAGAGGTTCTTGATGCAATATTTTCTACTTTTGTATGTTTGAAAATTCCCAAAATTTAAAAACAGTATTTTTAAAAGCCCAAAATTTTAAAAAAGCATTTTTAAAAGCTGTTAAAAATAACAAAGTGTAAATATTTATTATTTCTAAGTGGAAGATTATGTAAATATTATTCTCTGATTATGTAAATATTATTCTCTGTACTTTTCTGTATTTTTTTAACCTCTCAAAAAGAAAAGAGGTAAGGAAGCTGGCTAGTGAGAGAGAAAGAAGGCTCCATTGTCTTTTTATCTCTCTTGTCTGTATGGCAAAACACAATTAATTCTTCTCCTATTTTATTTTATTTTTATTTATTATTTTTATTTATTTATTTATTTATTTATTTTTGAGACAGAGTTTTGCTCTTGTTGCCCAGGCTGGAGTGCAATGGCACTATCTCAGCTCACTGCAACCTCCACCTCCCGGGTTGAAGAGATTAGAGGCATGTGCTACCATGCTCAGCTAATTTTTTTGTATTTTTAGTAGAGATGGGGTTTCTCCATGTTGGTAAGGCTGGTCTCGAACTCCTGACCTCAGGTGATTCGCCTGCCTCGGCCTCCCAAAGTGCTGGGATTACAGGCATGAGCCACCGCACCCGGCCTATTTTTATTTATTTATTTTTTGAGATGGAGTTTTACTCTTGTTGCCCAGGCTGGAGTGCCATGGCATTATCTCAGCTCACCACAACCTCTGCCTCCCGGGTTCAAGCAATTCTCCTACCTCAGCCTCCCAAGTAGCTGAGATCACAGATGTGCAACATGACACCCAGCTAGTTTTGTATTTTTAGTAGAGACAGGGTTTCTCCATGTTGGTCAGGCTGGTCTCGAACTCCTGACCTCCAGTGATCTGCCCACCTCAGCCTCCTAAAAGTGCTGGAATTACAGGCATGAGCCACTGCGCCTAGCCAATTCTTCTCCTATTTTAACATCAACTTAAATGCAGAACATTTGAAGAGATTTCAGGTTATTATAAGGAATGGTTTTGGTGGGTTTTTTTTTTTTTTTTTTTTTTTTTTTTTTTTTTTTTGAGACAGGGTGTCACTGTGTCGCCCAGGCTGGAGTGCAGTGTTGCAAACAGAGCCCACTGCAGCCTCAACTTCCTGGGCTCAAGCAGTCCTCCTGCCTCAGCCTCCCAAGTAGCTTAGAATCACAGGCACACACCACCATACCTGGCTAATTTTTTTCGTTTCGTTTTTCATTGAGATGAGGTCTCCCTGTGTTGCCCAGGCTGATCTTGAACTCCTGGGCAAAGCAGTCCCCCCGGCCTTGGCCTCCTAAAGTGTTGGGATTACAGGTATGAGCCACCACACCCAGCCAAACTGTTTATCAGTCTGAGTGCGATGGCTCACAGCTGTTTTCCTAGCACTTTGGGAGGCTGAGGTGGAAGGATTGCTTCAGCTTAGGAGTTCAAGACCAGCCTGGGCAACATAGGGAGACCCCTGTCTCTACAAAAATATATATATATATTTTTTTTTTGAGACGGAATCTTGTTCTGTTGCCCAGGCAGAAGTGCAGTGGCAGGATCTCAGCTCACTGCAGGCACCCCCTCCTGGGTTCACGCCATTCTCCTACCTCAGCCTCCCGAGTAGCTGGGACTACAGGCACCCGCCACCATGCCCAGCTAAATTTTTGTATTTTTCTTTTAGTAGAGACGAGGTTTCACCATGTTAGCCAGGATGGCCTCGATCTCCTGACTTCATGATCCACCTGCCTTGGCCCCCCAAAGTGCTGGGATTACAGGCATGAGCCACCGCGCCTGGCCCAAAAAAATAATTTTTAAAAAAGCAGCCAAGTATGGTGGTATGTGCCTGTAGTCCTGGCTACTCAGAAGGCGGAGACAGGAGGATCACTTGAGCCTGGGAGTTTGAGGTTACAGGGAGCCATGGTCACGCCACTGTACTCCAGCCTGGGCTACCGAGTGAGACCCTGTTTCTACAAATAAAAACTGTTCATCAGCTGACATGGCTCCTGTGAAGTAGTTATCACTCATCCCTGTAGGGGGATACATAGAGACTAACTGACCTCTGGGGTCACTTCCAACTCTGATTCTATAAACCCTACTTTTTAGTTTGTCACTCCTTCCCTTTTGAAACTAAGAATGATAGCGATGCCCTATAGCCTTTAAAAATTAATGGTGCTGGGTGCGGTGGCTCACACCTCTAATCCCAGCACTTTGGAAGGCTGAGGCGGGCAGATCACCTGAGGTCAGGGGTTCGAGACCAGCCTGGCCAACATCACAAAACCCCGTCTCTACTAAAAATACGAAAATTAGCCAGGCATAGTGGCACATGCCTGTAATCCTACATAGTAGGGAGGCTGAGGCAGGAGAATTTCTTGAACCCAGGGGGTGGGGGTTTCAGTGAGTTTGGGTCATACCACTACACTCCAGCCTGGGTGACAGAGCAAGACTCTGTCTCAAAAAAAAAAAAGAAAGAAAGAAAGATAAATAAATGAATAAATAAATAAATAAATAAAATTAATTGCTAAGTAGAGAGTTGTTCATTTAACAAATATTTATAGGCAGCCCAGGGAAGTAGAGTAGTATAATTTACTGTATAGTGAGGGAAGGGGGTGGCGGGGAGAGAGATAGCTAAAGAAATAATTGCAGTCCAATTTGATACATGACTGAGCCATATTCAAAGGCTTTCGCACACAGAAGAAAGAGTCAATTTTGGGAAAGTTAAAGAAGTTACACATGGGCTGATTATTAAAAAGTCTTTAAACAAAAATATATTGATCGCAAACCCTTTAGCCCCAAAAGTTGTATGGTACTTTCTATACAGTGAACCTCAGCAGAGATGTTAAATAGTAAAAGGAGATCCTCTACTTCTGAATGATACAGGACTGTCTCTGAGAGATAATATTAGGTGAATGAAACCAGAGTGCAGACTTATGAACATGAGATGTCTATTATTTTTATTGTCACAATTTTTATTGACTATATCTTTTAAGAATGTATTTGGCTGCATATAACAAGACTCTAACAAAACTTATAACAAGACTCTAACAAACAGTGGCTTGAAAGAGTGTAGTGTTTATCTCAGATAACAAGAAGTCTAGAGGTGGACACATCAGAGCTGTTGCAGCCCTCAAAGAAGTCAGTAGGGGCTCAAAGTTCTTTTTGCTCTACCATGCTTAAAGAGGGTTAAACCTTTAGGAGGGCCCCCAACCCTCTTTAGGAGGTTTAGAGGGTTGGGAGCCCTCTTAGGATCCTTAGGTCTCTACTGTGCCTCCAGGCAGCTGGGCCATATTCCAGACAGGGAACATAGGTAAGCCCAAAATGTCAAAGGTATACACCAACTGAATCTGTTCCCTTATATCAGGAACTCAGTAGATTTCTCAGAAACCCCACCTGGTAGACTAGTGCTTAAATTTAAATGGCCAGACTGTGTCACATGATCACATCTAGCTGAAAGGGATCATGAGGAGGTAAGTTTTTTAAGTGAGGACCATTGCCACTCCAAATGTAGTCAAGGGTATGTACTTTTCTGAATTTTTTTAACCTCTCAAAAAGAATAAAGGGAGGGAAAGAAGATAGAGAGAAAGCAGGCTCCGTTGTCTTTTATCTCCCTTGTCTTAGTGGCAAAACACAATTAACTCTTCTATTTTAACATCAACTTAAATGCAAAACATTTGAAGAGAGTTCAAGTTATTATAAGTAACAATTTGGGTTGTTTGTTTGTTTGTTTGTTTTTTGAGACAGGGTCTCTGTTGCCCAGGCTGGAGTGCAGTGGCGCAAACACAGGAAAGAATGGATAGGCAAATATTAACAGCAATGTCTGCCACCCTGATTTCTGAAGCTTAGGATGCTAAAAAAATTTGAGAAGCTTTGGAGGAAAGTGGACAGATCAAAAGCAGATGAAGTTTTTTAACATATAATGGAAAGAAAGTGATTTGATGAAAAATCTTATAAAAACATTGATTAATCTTTCAATATGGTAATTACTTTCTTACTCTGATTACTTAACATAAGTTGTATTTATTTGTGACTATTTTCTAATCAAGAGTTAGCATGAAGGCCCGGCATGGTGGGTCAGGCCTGTAATCCCAGCACTTTGGGAGGCCGAGGTGGGCGGATCACTTGAGGTCATTAGTTCAAGACCAGCCTGGCCAACATGGTGAAACCCTGTCTCTACTAAAAATACAAAAAACTTAGCTGGACATCATGGCACACGCCTGTAATCCCAGCTACTCAGGAGGCTGATGCATGAGAATCACTTGAACCTGGGAGGCAGAGGTTGCAGTGAGCCAAGATCATGTTACTACACTCCAGTCTGGGCGACAGAGCGAGACTCCATCTCAAAAAAAAAAAAAGCATGAGAAATATTCGAGAGTACTGAAATATATATACATAAATTGGCATGAAGACTTTTATTTAAGATAATTTTTTTAAAATCCAGTGCATTGAAAGTTTAATAGGTTGCTTTGGGTAGCTAAAATAGGAATAAGATCACCAGAAGAAACTTTTCTCAAATTTTTTCATACTGTCACTGCTTCTCTGACATATACTAAATTGGACTCTTGCAAAATATGATCCAGAGTTACTTATCTGGTGATAAAATCTTAGAATCTGAGAGCACAGGACTAGATAGTGAAATTACAGGATAGATTTAAAGACTAGTCATTTCACTCCTATTTCCTATAGAAAAGTAGGTATTTTTTAAATCTTTTTAACTATTAACTGCCAGTTTAGGTAACTCTTTTTTAAAAATCCCTGAATCTTATAATTTGGGGACTGGAAGGGATGTGTTTCTCCAGTCCCCCTCCTTTCAGGGACAAGAAGACCCAAGGGTCTGAGTTTAAGGGATTTGCCCATGAATTGTCTTATGTAATAAGCGGAAGTAGAACTGTTATCCAGATTCCTGATTAGGCTAAAACTATTGATTTCATTCTGATGAAGTCAAACAACTTGACCTTCCCCAGTTACTGTAAACAAAAAGAATTAAGCCTGTTCTTAATATAATTTTTTCCTAGCAACATTCCCTTCCGTGTTGCTTCAAAACTAGGAATGAAAATTGGACAAATTTGTGGCATATATTGTGACTTCGGCTTATTCCCCCTCCCCAACCAGCTACTATTCCTTAGGTAAATAAACATTTTATTCTATTTTTATTTTCAGTTTGAGACAGAGTCTCACTCTGTTGCCCAGGCTGGAGTGCAGTGGTGCAGATCTCGGCTCACTGCAACCTCTGCCTCCCCGGTTCAAACGATTCTCCTGCCTCAGCCTCCTGAGTAGCTGGGATTACAGGCATGTGCCACCATATCCAGCTAATTTTTGCATTTTTAGTAGAGACGGGGTTTCACCATGTTGGCCAGGCTGCTCTCAAACTCCTGAGGCTCCTGCCTCAGCCTCCCAAAGAGCTGGGATTACAGGCGTGAGCCACTGTGCCCAGCTAAACATTTTAAATTGTCATTTGTTAGTAGGACAAGGTGGCTCTGAGTTCCAGCTTTGCCTTTTATAAACTCAGTGTTCTTGATCAAGTGTTTAACCTCTGCAGACCTCTATAATTAGAATCACAAGTAGATCATATAAATGAAAGGTTTTTTTAAATGGCAGACACTGTAAAAATGATGGGCTTTCACTTTTATTATTGCATACCATTGTTTTTGTTGTTTCTGGCCATGTGGCATTTAAAAGTTGCTATTTATTTAATGAATGCTGTTTTATGACTATAGATGTCAAAATCACTCATTTTCATCCTTTGAGTAATCCAAAACACCACTTTTTGCTTACCTAGTTATTACTTTCTTTCATAAGCTGAACTGCATGAAAAACTTGTCCAAATGCTTAACCCTTTTTACTTTTATGCTTTCCCATAATCTCATTATGTGATTTTTGTGAAATGTGACAATATGGACTTTTTTCAGTGAATAGTTTTAGAAACTAGAAATCATTTGCAGGGTAGTAATAAAATACAATTTTATTCCTTTCTTTTAGTCACTTTTTAAAAGGTAATTTTAAATGTTCTATTTTTAAAAAATGTCGTCTGTTAACTTTTCAACTGTCTTTTAAGCCTCCATTCTTAGTGATTTTCTTTGGGATATAATGAGATTTTAATCTAAACTATGAATTTACTCTTAGATGCTATTTGACTCACTGATTAATTTCCTTTCTCTACTCCCCAAATTTGTAATTAAGTACAATATGTCTACTGGGTCATCTTTACATAGTCTCTTAATTTTTTTTAACAAAGGAAATGAATTAGACATGAGATTTTCCTTGGCATTTGATAATGCCAAGTTGTTTAGTTCTTTTAATTGTATCTTTATGTGATTATTATAACTGTTAAGCCAGTGTGGTTTTTTTTTTTTTTTTTTTTTTGAGACGGAGTCTCGCTCTGCCGCCCAGGCTGGAGTGCAGTGGCCAGATCTCAGCTCACTGCAAGCTCCGCCTCCCAGGTTCACGCCATTCTCCTGCCTCAGCCTCCCGAGTAGCTGGGACTACAGGTGCCCGCCACCTCGCCCGGCGAGTTTTTTGTATTTTTTAGTAGAGACAGGGTTTCACCGTGTCAGCCAGGATGGTCTCGATCTCCTGACCTCGTGATCCGCCTGCCTCAGCCTCCCAAAGTGCTGGGATTACAGGCTTGAGCCACCGCGCCCGGCCCAGTCTGGTTTTTTTTGAGAGAAGACTCTCATATATTATCTGATGATTTTATATTTATTTATTTATTTTATTTATTTATTTATTTTGAGATTCAGTCTTGCTCTGTCATCCAGGCTAGAGTACAGTGGCACAATCTCAGCACGCTGCAACCTCCACCTTCTGGGTTCAAGCGATTCTCCTGCCTCAGCCTCCCAAGTAGCTCCCAAAAATTAGTCAGGCACCTGCCACCATGCCTGGCTAACTTTTCTATTTTTAGTAGAGACAGGGTTTCATCATGTTGGCCAGGCTGGTTTCGAACTCCTTACCTCAGGTGATGCACCCAGCTTGGCCTCCCAAAGTGCAGGGATTACAGGCATGAGCCTGATTACCTGGCCTAAGGCAGTTGTCCTAGGTCAAGGCCTTTTGTTGCATCTTCCTTGGACCTTTGTAATAGCTCCCCCACCCCATATCCCTACTTTCCCTAGATACTTATTTAAGGTTTTTCTATGTATCACTTTTGCAATCTTCTTCCTAAGTTATTAAAAAATATGTATCATCCTTTCATCTCAAAACATTGCCTGTGTAATAAAATATAGACCATTTCACCTGCTATAACCAAGCTCCAAAATTCCTATCTCTCACTTATCCACACAGTCCCTTTACTGTAGCCAAACTGATCTCTTCAACCTTTGGTCACATTTTCTGCTCTGGCCTTCTCTATGTCATGATTCATGGTCTTTCTTAATCTGGAGTTCTCAAGCCCTACTCTTGTTTTGCCCTTTTTCTCCAGCTATGGAAATCTTACTTGCCTTTCCAGGCCCCTCTCAAATTTAGCTTCTTCAAGGAAACTTTTTTAAAGCTTTTATGACACAGATGAGGTCTACAGAAAAAAAGGAAAGATAGAATCTTTCAATGGGCACATGTGGGAGGCAGCCTAATCTAGTAGAAAAAGATTGGGGTTTGGAGTCTCTGTTAGTTGTCTATTGTGTAACAAACTACTCCAAACTTTGGTGGCTTAAAACAATAACCAACTTATTTCTCATAATTCTGTTGTTTGGCTGGACTGTTCCTTTGCTGGTTTCTCCTGTATTTATTTATGTGGCTGTGTTTACCCGGTAAATGTGCAGGGGGCTGGGCTTGACAACATGGGCCTTTCTCCATGTTGTCTTTCATTCTCAAAGAGGCTAGATTAGGTTTCTTAACTTGTAGTCTCAGGTTAGCATTCCAAGAGGGTAAACCCCAATGCAAAAACACTTATCAAGCCTGTTTGTCCCTCTTTTGCTGATGTCCCATTGACCAAACAAGTCACATGGTCAAACTCAGCATCAATCAAGGAGATTATACATTGCTTGGATATTAGAGGATGTGACTGATAAGTGTAACTTGGTGTAACACTCTGCCACAGTTTGCCCTCAGGCCCAATGTTTCACATTCCTTCCATATGCAAAACATACCACCTCCCAAGACCCCAGTCTCATCCATTTTATGACATCAAGCTCAGAGTCCCTGATCTCATGATTTCTGTTAGGTCTCCATATGGATGTGGTTCCATGGGTGCAGCCCCTCTTCAATCAGGGACCTAGGAAATAAAGAAACAAATTATCTACCCTCCCCCCACCCACACACTACCATCTATCCAACATACAATAGTGAATCAGAAAGAAGATAACCACAGTTGTCAGTTTCATTAAAAAGAGAGAGAAATGGGAGGTACGTAGCAGTCACTAATCTATAGCAATTCTGAAATCCAGCTGGGCACATATCTGGGCCACCTACTCTATCTTGGAGCAAGGAATGTTTCTTGATTAGGGCTCAGTTCTTTTCCCTGGAAATGGTTCTCGAATTCACTCTTCTCCATTGTTCGTGGTTCTGCCTTCTGAGCTTCCTTTTCTTTTCTTTCCTTTTTTTTTTTTTTTTTGAAATAGAGTCTCACTCTGTGCCTAGGCTAGAGTGCAATAGTGCAGTCAGTTCACTGTAACTTTGAACTCCTGAGCTCAGGTGATTGTCCCACCTCAGCCTCCCAAGTAACTGGGACTACAGGTGTGCACTCCCTCACCCAGCTAATTTTTATTTTTAAATTTTTTGTAGAGATGGGGTCTCACTATGTTGCCTGGACTGATGTTGAACTCCTGGCCTCAAGCAGTCCTACCACCTGGACCTCCCAAAGTGCTGGGATTATAGGCATGAGCCACTGCACCTGGCCTATTTTCCCTTTCTAGTAAGATATAGTTTATACTTGTAGCTGAGTAGCTTTCCAGCTTCCACTAAGAGTTTGCCATTCCTTCAGCCTTTGCCTCCCAGTCTCATTTTTCTGACTCAAAGCAAACACTCCACTTCTAGATATATCATTTCTGTATCAGATATCTGTTGCTACATAGCAAATCACCCATACAGTTTAGTGACTTGAAACACACTACCATTTTGTGGATTGACCTGAGGGTTCTTCTGCTTGGGGTCATGCAACTCCTGTGACTGCGAAAAGCTTATCAGTTGCATAGGCACTTATCAGGCTTCCATGTGTACTGTTTGTTGATGTCCTATTGGCCAAAGCAAGTCACATTGCCAGGCGTGGAAGGGGATCATGCAGGACCTTGGAAACCAAAAGACGTGACTCACATGGGGCCATTTGTAGCAGATACCAACAGATTTTCAGATCTACATTACTGTGTACTCTTGGGAAAGTCATTTTACTTGTGTGCACAATTTTTTCACCTATTAAAAGAGGTTAATAATACCTATCATGAAGTTGTGATAATGTTTAAATTTTTAGTAATTACCTGTTGATTTTTTTTCTGAATATAAAAGTAATACTTTTGTCATGGTACAAAATATACAAACTACAGAAAAATATAAAAAGGAACAAACATCTGCTGAAATTGCCGTGTAATACAGTTCTATACTATAAGCTCCTCAGGGGCCTTCTCTATATTATTTGCTACTGTAGGTTTTTGTCTTCATTCTTATTCTGAAAGTTAAAAAGTCCTTGAAGGATGAAACCATATTGTATTTATCTCTGTAAACCCCATAGCTTTGCATTTACGATTGAGATAATGTGGCTAGGAGCAGTGGCTCACACCTGTTATCCTCACACTTTGGAGTCCGAGGCAGGTGGATCACCTGAGCTCAGGAGTTCAAGACCAGCCTGGGCAACATGGCAAAACCCTGTCTCTACCAAAAATACAAAAGTTAGCCAGGCTTGGTGTCACACACCAAGTAGTCCCAGCTACTCAGGAGGCTGAAGTGGGAAGATTATTTGAGCCTGGGAGGTGGAAGTTACAGTGAGCTGAGATTGCACCACTGCACTCAAACCTGGGTGACAGAGTGAGACCCCATCAAAAAAAAAAAAGAGAGTGATAGAGAATGTACATAATGCCCTTAGACTAATATCTGGCACGGATTATATTCTCACTTAAATTGGAATTCCATTAGACACTACTAAGGAGTCTCAGAAATCTTGAAGTTATGAGCATGAGGAAAGTATACCGAGAGCACAATGTCTAAATGGAGCTGTGGAGGGTGGCCCTCCACTGGCCAACTTCTATCTGGGATATCCTAGTGACTTGTGGGGAAGAGTGAGGAGTATTACAGAGAAGGAAGGTGTCAAGATCTTCTTACAGATCCCAAACTGCTCAGTAGAGAGGCCTCTATTTAAAGCTTCATTAGAAAGATATAATACCCCCCCAAAAAAAAAAAAGTGGGTGGCAACCTATGGAATATTTTATTGTTGAAAACTGAAATCAGACATTAGTGATAAAACGGTATTCTTGATACTCTAACAAATCTTACCTTTATGTTTTAGTCAAAGAAGTTTGGCAGAGATCACAGAGCTTATTCATACTGCTCTCCTTGTACATCGTGGGATAGTAAATTTAAATGAGTTGCAATCATCTGATGGTCCACTGAAAGACATGCAATTTGGAAATAAAATTGCTATCCTGAGTGGAGACTTTCTTCTAGCAAATGCCTGCAATGGACTTGCTCTGCTACAGAACACCAAGGTAAAAATGGGCAGGGTTTGGTTGTACCTGAATGGCTTCAGGCAGCAATTAGTTGGCTGCTGGAGCCGCAGGTCTGTGTGTCCTCCTGCCCCAACTCCCCTCATGTGCATGCTCAGTAAACAGTAAAACTGTGATGAACATGATGATGGCAGTGTTAGTACCAGGCAAAGCATAAATGCTAGGAACGAGTTTTGAAAGTAATTTTTTTTTCTGATTATGGATGAAATTATTAATTATAGAATAGGGTTAAATCTTCAAAGAAAATATAAGTAAATATTACCTATAATCCCACTATCCAGAGATAATCACTGCTGGTTTATATCTTCATGTATTTCCTTGTAGTCTTTTTTTGTTGTTCATTAATGCCTTTATATATGTAATTTTTTTGTAATATATATGAGAACTTGCTATGTATAAGGTTTTTTTAATCCTGCCTATTTTTTCTTACTTAATATTATGATGTGAGCATGTTCCCATGGTTATAACTTTTTTTATAATATCCAATCACTTAGATATAATACCTCTTATTTAACAAATTCCTCATTGTTGGACATTGAGGTTGCTTCTTATTTTTACTATCATAAGTAGATCTTCAGTAAAGATCTTTGCATATCAATTTTCCTTATTCCAGATTATTTCTTTAAGATAAAGACCTAGAAGTGGTTCAAAGGGTTAAACATTTTTAGTGTTTTTGTTTTTTTTTTTTTCCTTTTGTTATAGAGACATGGTCTCACTCTATCACCCAGGCTAAAGGCCGGGTGCGGTGGCTCACTCCCGTAATCCCAGCACTTTGGGAGGCCAGGGAGGGTGGATCACCTGAGGTCGGGAGTTCGAGACCAGCCTGCCAACATGGTGAAACCCCGTCTCTACAAAAAATAAAAAATGAGCTGGGCATGGTGGCGCATGCCTGTAATCCCAGCTACTCGGGAGGCTGAAGCAGGAGAACCTCTTGAACCCAGGAGGTAGAGGTTGCAGTGAGCCGAGATTGAGCCACTGCACTCCACCCTGGGAGGTTGCAGTGAGCTGAGATCACGCCACCGCACTCCAGCCTGGGCGACAGAGTGAGACTCTGTCTCAAAAAGAATAAAAATAAAAATAAAAAAATAAAGTGCAGTGGCATAATCATAGCTTACTTCAGCCTCAAACTCCTGGGCTCAAGCCATCTCTTACCTTAGCCTCCTGAGTAGCTACAGGCACCACCATGCCTGGCTAATTTTTAAAAACTTTTTGTGGAGACAGAGTCTCACTGTGTTTTCCAGGCTTGTCTTGAACTCCTGGCCTCAAACGATCCTCCCACCTCAACCTCCCAAAGTGCTGCAATTACAGTATGAGATTAATCCCAGCCACTACAAGGATTAAGGCCACCAAACCTGGCCACATTTTTAGTATTCTTGATACATATTGCCAACCTGCTTTATGGAAGGGTTATAGAGGTATTTCTTGTTATATCAGTTAGGATTAGGTTTGATTATAAGGTAACAGTGCCCTATAAGATAGGAATTTATTTTTTTTCTCATGTAAAATCACCTAGGAGTAGGCAGTCAAAAGTTGGTGTAGTGATTCTGCAAAGTCAGGGATCCAGGCTCCTTCTATCTTACGGTTCTGCCATCCTTATCTTACCACATCATGGCCTGAGGCAGTTGCCATTATGGCCTCCCTCCAGTCAATAGAAGGAGGAAGGACATAAAAGGGCAGGTCTCCTTCCCTTGAAGGTTGGATCAGTGTACATCCTAGTTTGCTAAAGCAGAGTCCCAGTGTAAGCCAGCTATCCTGGGATCTCATCTGATTTAGCATTTGTCCTGGATTTTTCATTTTTTAACAGAGAATTATTACTAATAATTATATTAGAATAAGTTGGGATGAGTTTGGTAGATTCCCCACTTAGTACTTCCAGCCTCTGTTTTTGTTTTTGTGTAGTGTAATATAATAGTATTGTGAGACCCTTACACAGTGGAGAGAGTTCTCATTATCAGTTGTCCTTTTTTCCTTTTTTTTCTTTTTTGAAACAGGGTCTTACTCTGTTACCTAGGCTGGAGTGCAGTGGTGCAATCACTGTAGCCTCACCCTCCCTGATTAAAGCGATCCTCCTACCTCAGTGTCCCAAGTAGCTGGGACCACAGGTGCATACAACCACACCCGGCTAATTTTTTGTATTTTTTTTTTCAGAGACGGGCTTTTGCCTTTCACCATGTTGCCCAGGCTGGTCTTGAACTCCTGGGCTCAAGAAATCCTCCTGTGTTGGCCTCCCAAAGTGCTGGGATTACAGGCATGAGCCACTGTGCCCAGCTTCATTTTAAGTTGTTAGGAAATCTGAAAGATACCAGAAATAACATCTCTTTTCCCAACCCTTTCAGGCAGAACTAATACTTCCCAGTCAAGGACAGAATGCAGGGCAATTGCTAATACAGTAAAGTACACTCAGACACAAATGTCTAGGGGCAGCTAACTGTTTCCTGTATCAGGTGGTGGGAGAAGTTTTGATGCTGCTGCCCCAGCTGGCTGTGTAGTGTGTCACCCAATTGTACTGTAGCCCATGCGTGACCTGCAAGAGTCACAAAGCCACCAGGTACCAGTTGATAAGTTCAGTGGGAAACAGTAAATTATAGGTTTGGGTGTCTGTAAAATATATATGGGAAATCAAGGCTGATCAGCTCTGCTAGGGAGCAAGTATAGCGTAGACTGAGCACACTTGCTTGTACAGTGTAAATCTATAACTATTTTATTGCTTGGCAACACTTAGTTTTTGCAGTAAATCTTTTTGGCAGCAGTAAACTGAAAAAACTAAAAGTATGTGTTTCATTTTTTAAGTATTGATTTTTTTCCTTAAGAAAGTTAATAAGGAATGTATATTAATAACTTGAAAAAAATGTTTGTTGACATTTACTAACCACTGTGGAGGCCATAGTGGTATCACTGACCACATGAAAACAAGAAGAGTAAAGTCTGTCAAAGAAGTATCAGGATTTACTTTATGCAGCTGCAGAAGGTATATATCCATACCACTCTGCAACACAACTTGTATTTAGAGAAATGACTATTCTAAGTGATTTCACTAATTATTGACTACAAGTGTTTATGTGTATATAGGAAAAGGGAAGCAATAGTTCTTTTGTTTCATTGTCAGAAGAACTATGAAAGCAGTTAACTAATTCCAGTTTTAGTTCAGTGTCATCAGGTATTTCAAATAAGTATATCATTTAAGTTAGTTCTACAAATGGTTTCAATTTTTTCTTTCCATTCATTCATGGGATTAAGGTAAAGCTTTTGGAAGTATATTCTGTTAAACATAAAGCCTTTATGAGTGAGACTGGAAATTCAGTTTAAAAGTTCAATATAGAAAGACCGGGCGCGGTGGCTCAAGCCTGTAATCCCTGCACTTTGGGAGGCCAACGCAGGCGGATCACGAGATCACAAGCTCTAGACCATCCTGGCTAACACGGTGAAACCCCGTCTCTATTAAAAATACAAAAACTTAGCTGGGCATGGTGGCGGGCACCTGTAGTCCCAGCTACTTGGGAGGCTGAAGCAGGAGAATGGCGTGAACCCGGGAGGCAGAGTTTGCAGTGAGCCGAAATTGTGCCACTGCACTCCAGCCTCGGCAACAGAGTGAGACTCCGTCTCAAAAAATAAATAAATAAAAGTTCAATGTAGAAAATAAAATTATTAGTTTATAGTAACAATAGAAGTGCAAATTTTGGTGAAGCACAGTGTTGTGGTAAAAACAATGTTTTTTTACTACATTAAGCCACCCGTGGAGTAGTTGGCATTGGTTGTGGCACACAATTGATTATTACATCTAAACGAGCACCAAAAGTCTTCTATTTTAGTAGAAGCTATTGTTACATCAAAATTTATAAATATCTGAATAGTCACAGTCACTGCACTGTAAGATCTGGGAGTTGTAGCTGATGTCAGATAAAAAATACGCTTCAGGCCGGGCACGGTGGCTCATGCCTGTAATCCCAGCACTTTGGGAGGCTGAAGTGGGTGGATCACCTGAGATCAGGAGTTCGAGACCAGTCTGACCAAGATGGTGAAATCCCGTCTCTACTGAAAATGCAAAAAACATTAGCTGAGCATGGTGGCACATGCGTGTAATCCCAGCTACTTGGGAGGATGAGGCACGAGAATCACTTGAACCCGGGTGGTAGAGGTAGCAGTGAGCCGAGATGGCGCCATTGCACTCTAGCCTGGGCAACAAGAGCGAAACTCTGTCTCAAAAAAAAAAAACACTTCAACAGAGCAGTATGTGCCTTTTCTTTTTTTTTTTTTTTTTTTTTTTTTTGAGACGGAGTCTCGCTCTGTCGCCCAGCTGGAGCTCAGTGGCCGGATCTCAGGTCACTGCAAGCTCCGCCTCCCGGGTTTACGCCGTTCTCCTGCCTCAGCCTCCCGAGTAGCTGGGACTACAGGCGCCCGCCACCTCACCCGGCTAGTTTTTTGTATTTTTTTTTTAGTAGAGATGGGGTTTCACCATGTTAGCCAGGATGGTCTCGATCTCCTGACCTCGTGATCCGCCCGTCTTGGCCTCCCAAAGTGCAGGGATTACAGGCGTGAGCCACCGTGCCCAGCCGCCTTTTCTCTTTATTGTCTGTCGTTGATCAGATTTTAGAAATCTTTATAAATCAGTCTGTGCCCCCAACAGTGGTATTGAACCTTATTCTAAATGGGTCATCAAAAGTTTGGTGGCATTTGGGTGCGGTGGCTCACACCTGTATTTCCAGCACTTTGGGAGGCCAAGGCAGGCGGATCCCTTGAGGTCAGGAGTTTGAGACCAGCCTGGCCAACACAGTGAAACCCTGTTTCTACTGAAAATACAAAAATTAGCCAGGTGTGGTGGTGCATGCCTGTAATTCCAGCTACTCAGGAGTCTGAGGCACGAGAATCACTTGAACCCATAAGTTGGAGGTTTCAGTGAGCCAAGATCACACCACTGTACCTCCAGCCTGGGTGACGGGGTGAAACTCTGTCTCAAAAAAAAAATTTTTAAAAAAAATAATATTTGGCAGCATTTTGTTCAACATCAGTTGAGACTCTTAAATCAAGTATTCAATAAACACAACACTACATGAGACTTTTAGGGAATTACAATTAATGAAAACAAAACAAAGCTTCCATTAGAATTTTTCCCTACAAAAGCAAAGAAGGAATGATATAGACAGTAGGAACTCAAACGATATACAAGATTAAAATTTTCAGTTCTGTAGTTGCGATTTGAAATGTCTCACCTTGCAGGAAGAATCTTGGTGGTGCTCCTACTTTGAATAAATTGCACACGCACACACACACACACACACACACACAAAGTGAGATTGAGAAGGCCTAGATTTTGCAGCATCTAAATTTGGCAAAACATTGAAAAGAATTATAGAGACAACTTATTTGACAAGTTTTGTCTTATAAAAATATTTGTTAGGCTGGGAACAGTGGCTCACGCCTATAATCCCAGCACTTTGGGAGGTCGAGGTGGGCAGATCACCTGAGGTCGGGAGTTCGAGACCAGTCGGACCAACATGGCAAAACCCTGAAATTAGCAAGGCATGGTAGCACATGCCTGTAATCCCAGCTGCTCAGGAGGCTGAGGCAGGAGAATCGCTTGAACCGAGGAGACGGAGGTTGCAGTGAGCTGAGATTGCACCATTGCACTCCAGCCTGGGCAACAAGAGCGAAACTCCATCTGAAAAAAAAAAAAAAACAGAAAAAAAATCTGTTAAAGTAAGATACTCTGATGGAAGCAAAAAGAAAGTGCCTCTAAAAATATTTGGACTGAAATATTTATACTGTTCAATATTTTTAAAATTAGAATTCTGTCCTCCATTTAGCAAATTTACTCTGAACTTATCAGGTAACTTAGAATGTATAGAAAGAGAATTTTCTCCATAATTGAAAGTATCAATAATTCCAAACTAACTATGTTAAACTGCAACTGTGAAAAATATTGCGGGCAGGTTTATTTTTAAATACCATATTTTAATGAACACATTCTTCAGAAAAATGCCAATGACACAATATTAGAGACAGATATGGCTAAGAAATGGATTAAACCATGTAAATATACATCAATAATAATTCTTCTCGTTATTTTTAAGATAATCAGTATAAAGAAATTATTGTTTTATTGTATGCACATGTATGTTATCTTTATTGCTTTTGAAATTTTATTTTTGAAAATAGTTTTTGAATAGAACCAGTTGAGTCCACCAATCTAATAAAATCAGCTGTTTGTTAATAAATACATATTTCAAAAAGTATAAAATTTTAGTTGTTTCAGCGCTTCTTTTTACTCTTGTGTCCCAGTTTGCATGATAAATTATATAATATTCACACTTTAAAGATCTTTCTCATAAGTTATATGAGATTTTTCTGCTTACATCCTGTTGACCAGAATTTAATTATATAGCCATACCTAGCTGTAAGGGAAGCTAGAAAATGTAATTTTTATTGTAGATCATCATGGATCCAGCCAAAAATCTGGAAGATACAGATAACAGATACTAGAAGACAAGTAACATTCTGCCCTACCTTCTCATCATGTGTTTGCATTTTTGGCTATCACATATGAGGTAGACCTGCTGAATTTAAGGGAGAAAGTAGTATGGTACCTTTAATATCTAATTTATATTCATATTTTTTAAAAAGCTAAAGTAAAAAATGAATTGATCCTATTAAGCAGACTATTAGAGAATCTTGGTCAGGCATGGTGACTGACACCTATTATCCCAGTACTTTGGGAGATGGAGGTGGGAGGATAGCTGGAGCCCAGGAGTTGGAGACCAGCCTGGGCAACATAGCAAGACCCTGTCTCTACAGGAAAAAAAAAAAGGCAGGCATGGTGGTGCATGCCGTTAGTCCTAGCTACTTAGCAGGCTGAGGTGGTAGGATTGCTTGAGCCTAGGAGGTGGAGGCTGCATTGAGCTATGAATGCACCACTCTTTCTCTAGCCTGGGCAATAGAGCCCGTCTCAAAAAAAAAAAAAAAAAAAAAACAGAGAGAGAGAGAGGGAGAATCTGATGTCTCTCTCCAATTCTATTTTTTTCATCTCAAATTTCTCTCTCCTTTATGCATATAGTATACTTCCATGGGTCCCACTAAATTCTCTCCTTCACTGGAATTCACATGTTAATGGAAGGTGAGTGGTTCTTTGCCCCTGGGACTCACAGACTGTATCATCCATCTTTCCTTTTCACCATATTTGCAGTGGTCTGTGATAAAACTTAGCCCTTGTTTGGAGAAGAAAGAGGCCTCATAAAGTGCAGGTCAGACATAGTGTCTGGACACCTTGAGCTGCACATGACCAGCTCTAGCTTCACAGGCTGGCCGTTCATGGGTTAGACCTACAAAGCTGAGGGGAGGAGATATTCTGAACCTATTGCTTGATAGTACCTAGGTCCACATTTTGGTAATTTGCCTCGGTATAGTCCCCATCTTAGAAAACCAAGACTCATTGCCTTTAGACAAATTTCTATTTGTTTTCTGCAATCATTCGTTTTAACTTTGAACTATTTTGATGAAATCTTACATAAGGTTAAAATGGTGGTAACATAATCATGTTAAATGATACAAACAAATAATCACTTGTTTAAACTGCTTCCCTTTATGGGACTGGTATTTAACATGTTCCTTTTTCTTAGCTAGCTTGTGTCAGTCACACATGCTTTTTTTCAGTATGGTTCAAGTACAGTGAAAATGGAAGCTTTACTCTCATCAAAATCAAATCAGATTCACAGCCTGTGAAATCCACTCTTGGTGTTTTGCATTCAGAAGCATCACTATAAATGTTCCAGAGTCTAAGACCTCCACCATCTGCTCCATTAGGCACTGGATTTCAGTAGCACTACTTGATTTACAAAAAGAAAAAGAAAAACTTAGCATATCCAAGCAACTATTCAGCCTGAAGCTTCTTGAAATAAGAATGATCTGGCATTTCCTTCCCCTTCAGTGAGCCCCATGCCTTCATGGTCTCTGCACAGGTTTACACCTTTAAATTTGCATTTTATCAACCTTTCTCTGGTGAGGAATTTTTTCCTTTTTAGGCTATGGTATGTTTTTTTCTGAATTTGATAGTTGTATGTTGAATTGAAGGCTTTATTCTGTGCAGCCCTCCTGTTAATCTCAAATGTGAATCTTTTGCACCTTGTTCTTCAAAGGGTCATTGAAGGCTCTACCAGGTCAATTTCAAAAAAAAAAAAAAAAAAAAAAAGCCTTAGGGGTTCACTTTTTGTGAAAGACCTTAAGAACCATGCCCAGGCTCTGTAATTGATCTTCAAATCAAGGCTTTTAGTGTCTCTCTTTTAATCATAATAGATGATTTTCAAATCAGGTGCACAGTATTTTAAACTGAGGAAACTGTGAATTACTAAAGTTCTTGAAAGTCAGGAATTCCCTTTGATAAAGCAAATCTCCCATATTCAGAGCCAGTTTCTTTCATTTAAATACTTGGCAATATTTTCATCAGAATAATTTAAGGAAAGGGAAGTTATATCTCAAAAGAGGACTTATTTTATCAAATGAGCTCCCAGAAGCTTAAGTTGATTAAGTGTTATAGTAACTATGGGTTTTTTGGAAGGAGGAGGTGGCAATAAATATTTCTTTGGAGTAGTATTGTATTAAAACTTTTTTTTTTTGAGACAGAGTTTTGCTCTTGTCACCCAGGCTGGAGTGCAGTGGCGTGATCTTGGCTCACTGCAACCTCTGCCTCTTGGGTTCAAGTGATTCTCCTGCCTCAGCCTCCCAAGTAGCTGGGATTACAGGCGCCCACCACCATACCCGGCTAATTTTTTGTATTTTTAGTAGATGGGGTTTTGCCATGTTGGGCAGGCTGGTCTTGAACTCCTAACCTCGGGTGATCCACCCACCTCAGCCTCCCAAGGTGCTAGGATTACAGGCGTGAGCCACCATGTCCGGCCAAGTTTTCTTATCTCTACATATGGTTAATGTCTTGGTAAAGTTAGATTCTATTTAATGATGTTTTAGTTTTCTTTTATAAGAAAGAAAATTTGTCAACAATAGCAACATAAATAGATACCACAGCAAGAGGAAACAGGCAAAACTTAATACAGAATTTCTGTTTATAATATGTCACTGTTTTTTCACAGTGACAGCCTGCTTTTTCTTTGAGGATGTATATTTAACTTGGTAATTAAAGTTGGCATATTTGTAGCAACTTTAATTTTTTATGACTTATTCATTCTACCAATTTGTCATTGTCTTGTGCTACTCGATTCTTGTCTGAATTTCTATATGATGTGTTTATCTCTGTACTTCTCATGGGGCAGCCATTAGATGAAGGGTTCTGCAGTCAAATGAAATTCAGAGCTGTTTTATAATTGCCAAGGGTAAAATTAGCAGAGTCAATTATTTTCCCTTTGGCTTTTCCCTGAAGATATTAGGGGTCTTCAAAGTAACTGCCGTAGGTAATACTTAGATTTTTTTTTTTTTTTTTTTTTTTTTTTGAGACGGAGTCTGGCTCTGTCACCCAGGCTGGAGTGCAGTGGCGCGATCTCGGCTCACTGCAAGCTCCGCCTCCCGGGTTTACGCCATTCTCCGGCCTCAGCCTCCCAAGTAGCTGGGACTACAGGCGCCCGCCACCACGCCCAGCTCATTTTTTTGTATTTTTTAGTAGAGACGGGGTTTCACCGTGTTAGCCAGGATGGTCTCGATCTCCTGACCTCGTGAACCGCCCGTCTCGGCCTCCCAAAGTGCTGGGATTACAGGCTTGAGCCACCGCGCCCGGCCAATACTTAGATTTTTAAATATCTCCAAGTATAGAAATTGGCTTATTAATCCTCTGGTAATTGCCTTCTTACCATTATAGCTGTAGTCACATAAATGCAGATTAACAAGATTTTTAATTCAAGAGTGAATTTAAAAATTAATGCTTGGGTTTTCATTCGTTTTCAATTATGGAACATAAGGGCAACTTTTTATTTTAGTACTTCACTGTATAAAGACCTGGACTAAAAGGTCTCAGAATGCCTCTTTTTAAATCATACATTTCCTGATTCCATTGGGATAAGTTGCTCTATATTGTGTCCATGTAGAACATCACTGGATGCTGTAGTGATGTGGTCATGCCAGAATCTAAAATTCTAGTGTTTGAGCAGCAAGCTATCAGTGAGACATGCTGACTAATTGGAAGGGAAATCATGAAATGGAGAAGTACTATAATTTCGAAATCTAGCTGGCCATTAACAGGCTTCCTCTGGTCTTTGTATTTATTTAGACTGGGTTTGTATTTAGGATTAAGCCACAGTGCAAATAAGACTGTGTGGATTACTACCTGTCATCTTGTTTTTGAAAATAGTCTTTTACTTTACATATATAATGATAAGCCTAGTATTTAAAGAATGGAATTTATCACGTTATTTTTTTTCTTTGCAGTCATTTTAATTTAATGGACCTATTGCTATATATCAGATTGGAGACTGTGAGTCAGCCTGTATCTTGTCTAAACACCCAAGAGCATTGTCATGATGTCATTTCTGGAGGTTGTTCTATTAAGCATTAGTGATTTATACTTCTGGATAACCAGTGGCACAGATGTACTCTTTACATAGCTGATGTATTTCCTTATGTTAACTTTGTTTTCCTAAAGGCATAAATATGTTATTTACAATGAAGTGTTTTGTTTGTACAAATATGCTCAATTTATGCATATAAATCTCCTTTTACACCATCTATATAGTTTAATAAAGACACTATTGTCTATTTGTGTTTGTCTTATCTGTTGTATTAATTTTACTTCCAAATTCATGTTAAGTTGAAACCTAAAAACATGTATTAAGTTTTTCCCTGTCTTATGCATTTAAAATAGGCATTATTATGATAGTGTTCATGGTTTTGCTTACACTATTTTACTTGTGGAAATTATTTAATATCTTTTAGGCTCTTTAGTTTGACATTCAAGTGTATGTATTTTTTATACATGTAACCCACTCAAGTGTAGATTTGCATGACTAGGGTAAAGTGATGCAGAAGGTGGCAAGTGGGGTGTCATACAGTATAACAGCAAAAGAGACTGTCTCCGTATCAATTAAATAGAAAAGTCAAAATGGCATCATAAAATTATTTAAGAATCCCAAAATTAGCTTCTGTCCTTTTTTTTCTTATTTGCTATTATAGTCACATGTTAAACAGAGACAGTATCCATTTTCTGATCATGCTTCCTTGGTCTTTAAAGTGAAAGTAATAAATGATTAGTGTGTGCAAATTATACTAGAAATAAGATGAATTTTAAATAATATTAAAACCTGGAACTTTGCCCATTTTGAAGCCACAAGACAATGGAACGTAGTAGCTTTTTGGCATAGGAAGGTTAAATGCCATCAGGTGAAATTGACATTTCTCTGGGTATCAAAGCAGAAACCTGACAACAAGGAAAAGGAGCAAGAGCAGCTTACATGTTTCTTCAATATGCCTGGCATTCAAAGACACCTTTTTTTTTTTTTCAATCTTGCTCTGTCACCCAGGCTGGAGTGCAGTGGTTCAGTCTCGGCTCACTGCAACTTCTGCCCCCTGGGCTCAAGCAATTCTTCTGTCTCAGCCTCCCGAGTAGCTGGGATTACAGGTGCCTGCCACCACGCCCAGCTAATTTTTGTATTTTTAGTAGAGACAGGTTTTTGCCATGTTGGCCAGGCTGGTCTTTAACTCCACACCTCACGTGATTCACCCACCTCGGCCTCCCAAAGTGCTGAGATTACAGGCATAAACCACCGCGCCCGGCCAAGGACACCCTTTTTAAAAAGAAAAAAAAAAATCTGTGTTCTATAATACCAGCAAATAAACAAAATAGGAAAACAAACTGAACAAGAAATATTTGTTAAATCATTTTTAAATGTTGACATATAAAGGGAAATTAGGTTTAATAAGAGGATGAGGGTAGATACTGATTTTTTAATGCATATTTAATTTCTAATATTCCTTTTTAAATTTTTTTTAATTATTTTTATTTATTTATTTTTTGTAATAGAGACAAGGTCTCACTATCTTGCCCAGGCTGGACTATCTTGCCCAGGCTGGTGCTGAACTCCTGGGCTCAAATGATCCTCCCATCTTGGCCTCCCCAAGTGTTCAAATTACAGGCGTTAAGCCACTGTGCCCAGCCAAGTTTCCTTTTTTTTTTTTTTTTTTTTTTTGAGACAGAGTCTCATTCTGTCACCCAGGCTGGAGTTGCAGTGGCACAATCCTGGCTCATTACAACCTCTGCCTCCCGGGTTCAAGCGATTCTCCTACCTCAGCCTCTCGAGTAGCTGGGACTATGGGTATGTGCCACCATGCCCAGTTAATTTTTGTATTTTTAACAGAGGTTGGGTTTCACTTTGTTACAGGATGGTCTTGATCTCCTGACCTCGTGATCCGCCTGCCTTGGCCTCCCCAAATGCTGGGATTACAGGTGTGAGCCATCTCGCCTGGCTCACAGTTTTCCTTTTTCTTAGCACGAGAGAAATCATGCTTTCCTCTGATGTTTCTCGACTTGAAGATCCTTCTTGAAAGGAGAAAGTATAAGTCAAGAAGGTGAGTGGCAATTTTTTCTGAAATAATAAGTAAAAGGAGAAAGAATAGAAAACTGGAGGATGAAGGTTGAAGAGGATGTATATACACTTTAGAGATTACCTGAGGTGAAATTAACCGAGTTGTGAACAGTGTGTTAGGCTGTTCTTGCATTGCAATAAAGAAATACCTGAGACGGTCTGGGCACAGTGGCTCACACCTGTAATTCTAGCACTTTGGGAAGCCCAGGCAGGTTGATCACCCGAGGTCAGGAGTTCGAGACCAGCCTGGCCAACATGCCAAAACCCCATCTCTACTAAAAATACAAAAAATTAGCTGGGCATGGTGGCAGGCACCTATAATCCCAGCTACTTGAGAGGCTGAGGCAGGAGAATTGCTTGAACCCAGAAAGCAGAGATTGCAGTGAACTGAGATTGCGCCACTGTACTACAGCCTGGGTGAAAGAGTGAAACTCCATCAGAAAGAAAGAAAGAAAGAGAGAAAGAAGAAGAACAAGAAGGAGGAGGAAGACAAGGAGGGAGGGAGGGAGGGAAATACCTGAGACTGGGTAATTTTGTAAAGAGAACAGGTTTAATTGGCTTATGGTTCTTCAGACTTTATAGGAAGCATGGTGCTGGCACCTGCTCTGCTTCTAGGAAGGCCTTAGGAAGTTTACAATCATGGCAGAAGGCAGAGTGGGAGCAGGGACATCACATGGTGAAAGCAGTAGCAATGGGAAGGAGGTGCCACACACTTTTAAACTACCAGATCTCCCAAGACCTCACTCACTATTGTGAAGACAGCACCAAGCCGTAAGGGATCTGCCCCCATGATCCAAACACCTCCCACCAGGCCCTGCCTCCTGCATTGGGGATTACAGTTCAACATGAGATTTGGGTAGGGACAGAAAGAGACACAGTGTACAAGCCTACTGGAGTGAAGAAAGGATAGACAGAGAAGAGATACTCAGTCAGGCAGCCGCAGATGCAAAGGCAGGAATCAGCTGTCCATCCACCCAGTACTTAGCAAACTCCTAACTCAGAAAGTTCCTCAGGTGAGATCATTAGAAAGGGAAAAGAAGATTACTGAATAACTCAACCCTGAAAATAGATTTTTTTTCTCGCTCTGGCTTTGAAGAACTAGCAATTTATGTCCATGAAAATGGAGGGGGAAGGCTGATTTAATTAATTTTACTTCTGGAAGGTAGGAAATGGGATTTACAAAAATCAAGGTTGCTAAATGTATTATATATAATATTGCCATAGTCAATATATTTCTGTCTTTCATGGCCAACCATGGTGTGAGGTTCAACTGAATTTGAATACCATAAGCAAAAGAAAATTTAAGCTTATCCAAAAGAGTCTATGTGACTACTTTTCTCATGGATAGCCACATATAGCTCAGTCATGTTAATGTAATTTTGGTTTTAGCATTTCCATCATTTTCTTAAATTCTTAAAGTTGTAAATACACCACAAAAAATTTACTTAGTCTAAGCCAAAGTTGGTTTATAGGGTCTTAGCCCAGGAGCAAATTTTATTTATTTAGCAATAGTGATTGGGAAGAGCCCTTTTCTGGCAGCTAATGACCTACTGGAAGACTTATGTGCCCAAGGCAAAGCTGAAGGCCATTAGCCCAACAGGTCATTAACTGACAAATGCCTGACCCTGAGGTCATTTCCGATATTGTAAACTGTGAAAACTTTAAAGTGGGTTCGTTGGAAAGTATGGCTGTGCCAAGCAAGTTTCTTTTTAAGCATTCTGGAAAATTCATCAAATTGTTTGTGGTCATCCCTGTGGCTTAATTGTCATTGTTCTGGGGCCATTTTCAGGGTGCAAAGTCAGGCAGAAACTGGGAAACACCAAAACTACATTGCAAGTCAAGTCTTTGGTTTTTAAAGGATAGTTTCCCTGTCTAGAATATCAGAGTAACTGTTCACTAACAACAGTTTTAGCTACACTCTTGTGGATCACTTATATTTTCATAATATGTTGAGCTACATAGCACTTATGTATTTTACATTCCTAGAGATGACTTGTAAAGCTACAAAGAGAAGTGGAAAGAACCATAAAGTAGAAGTCTGTGGATGGAATTCCTAGCCTTGACTTTTTTTCTCTTTATCTTTATTTTTATTTATTTATTTATTTATTTTTTGAGACGGAGTCTTGCTCTGTTGCCCAGGCTCACTGGGCAATGGCACGGTATCGGCTCACTGCAACTTCCGCCTCCCAGGTTCAAGAGATTCTTCTGCCTCAACCTCCCAGGTAGCTGGGATTAAAGGCATGTGCCACGATGCCTGGGTAGTTTTTTTAATTTTTTTTTTGTATTTTTAGTAGAAGTGGGGTTTCACCATGTTGGCCAGGCTGGTCTTGAACTCCTGACCTCAGGTGATCCGCCCGCCTCGGCCTCCCAAAATGCTGGGATTTCTGGCATGAGCCACCACGCCTGGCTTCGTTTTTTCTTTTGTTTCTTTTTAATCCCCCGATAAGCCATTTAACATTGAACTCCTCATTTTACCTCTCAGAATTCCAAATTCAGATCATTCATTCATCCATCTATTATTTCAGACTATCTGATATCTTAATACCCCATTTTTATCAATGAAATTAGAAACTTTATAGTGTAGAAAATTTAATCTTCACTAAAATTACCATCAAATATTTTAGAAATAACAATTTATATTTTTGAGGGCTTACTATATGGTAGGCACCATTTTAAGTGCTTTATCTATATTAACCCATTTAATGTCTCCTGAGGTACAGGGAAAGGATAAGTAATTTCCCTCAAGGTAACACTGCTAGTAAGTGGTAGAGCTGCTGTCTGAATCCAGGCAATCTGACTGCAAAATCCTCATGCTTTACTAAAGTAGAAACCTAACAGACCAACAAAGAACCATGATATATTTTTGCCAACAATTTTGCAGTTACCAATCCTGGAATTTATGGTATCTTAAATAGTTATTAGTTTCTAAATATTGGAATACGTATTTCAATATAAACATTGATGGGGAGGGGCTTCATGAAACTTTTATTTATTTATTTATTTATTTATTTATTTATTTATTTATTTATTTTGAGACGGAGTCTCATTGTTGCCCAGGCTGGAGTGCAGTGGCACTATCTCAGCTCACTGCAACCTTTGCCTCCCAGGTTCAAGTGATTCTCCTGCCTCAGCCTCCCAAGTAGCTGGGATTATAGGCACCCACTACCACATCCAGCTAATTTTTGTATTTCTAGTAGAGACGGAGTTTTGCCATGTTGGCTATGGCTGGTCTTGAACTCCTGACCTCAGGTGATCCACCTGCCTCAGCCTGCCAAAGTGCTGAGATTACAGGCGTGAGCCACTGTGCCCAGTGAAACATTGTAAATTAGCAACTTATAAGCAAAAGCAACTTTTTTTTTTTTTTTTAGTTTTCTAAAAAAATAAAGGCAGCATCATGTCCATCTCTTAGATCCTTGCTGGTTCCAATATTCTACGGTTCCAAATGTTGTAGATGTTGTAGGAAAGAGTCTAAACTTGCATCTTATAACCAGATCCTGAAAATAGCATGACATATGAAGAAAAACAAAATGATTATAATCAAGGAAAACTGTTAATAAAGTCAGGAAAGTAACAGAGAACCCAATATATTATATAAACATCAGAGAGCTAAAGATTTTTGTGCATATTTCAGCAATCTAAAGCAGTACCCCAAATTAGTGTAAATTTTATATGGCTTAATTTGTTCAAGTACTTTAAAAGCTATAAGGTAATGTATAAATGTAAATTTCTGATAATATCGATTGAGCAAAGTGATAATTCACATTTATATTGAAACAGTTGTGATTTACACAAGTAGGTCACATATTAAAACAGTATTGTTAATTCAAAAAAAAAATTTTGTGTGCATTGCATGAAGCATGAGAAATACCAATTTAAAATCCAATTGGGACAGGCACGGTAGCTCACACCCCTAATCGCAACACTTTGGGAGGCCAAGGTGGGCAGATCACTTGAGGCCAGGAGTTTAAGACCAGCCTGGCCAATATAGCAAAACTCCGTATCTACTAAAAATACAAAAATTATCTGGGTGTGGTGACACATACCTGTAATCCCAGCTACTTGGGAGGTCAAGACACAAGAATTGCTTGAACCTGGTGGGTGGAGGCTGTGATGAGCCAAGACTGCGCCACTGCACTCCAGCCTGGGTGATAGAGAGAGATCCTGTCTCAGGGGAAAAAAATAAAAGAAGCCAATTGTATGTATATCTTTATAGATTGGAGTATTTCTAACCCAAGTATATCCATTATTATTATTTATTTTTATTATTATTTTGAAAAGACAGGGTCTCACTCTGTACCCCAGGCTGGAGTGCAATAGGGCTACTGTCACTCACCGTAAACTCGAACTCACAGGCTCAGGTAATCCTCCCAACTTAGCCTCCTGAGTAGCTGGGACTACAGCGCAGAACACCATGCCTGGTTAATTTTTTTAAGTTTTTGTAGAGACAGAATCTCTCTATGGTGTCCAGGCTGGTCTCAAACTCCTGACCTCAAGCTATCCTCCCACCTCAGCCCCCAAAGTGTTGGGATTATAGGCATAAACCACTGTGCCTGGCCCAGGGTATCCATTATTTGATCCAAGGGTACAATGCGGCCAATCCCAGGTTTATGTTATTTTATTGTATTTATTATATTATTTTTAGTTTAGTTTAGTTTAGTTTAGTTTAAAGACAGAGTCTTGCTCTGTCACCCGGGCTGGAGTGTAGTGGCATGATCTTGGCTCACTGCAACCTCCACTTCCAAGGTTCTAGAGATTCTCCTGCCTCAGCCTCCTGAGTAGCTGGGACTACAGTCGCCCACCGCCACACCCAGCTAATTTTTCTATTTTTGATAAGATGAGGTTTTGCCATGTTGGCCAGGCCGGTCTCCAACTCTTGTCCTCAAGTGATTCACCTGCCTGGGCCTCCCAAAGTGCTGATTACAGGTGTGAGCCACCACGTCCGGCCTCTTCTATTATTGTTAATTAATTAATTAATTTATTTTTGGAACAGGATCTCCCTATGTTGCCCAGGCTGGTCTCGAACTCTTGGGCTCAGGAGATTCTCCTGCCTCAGCCTCCCAAGTGCTGGAATTAGAGGCATGAGTCACTGTGCCCGGCCCCCAAATTTCTACCTGATCATTTGAAGGAAGGAAAAAAAAGATTACCTAATTTTTTAGAAAACAGTACTAGTAGTGTCAGTTATTTTTATAATTCCATTGATTTGTGGATTTTAAAGAGCTTCAGAGTTATTTGGAAGAAATACAATTACAGCTTTAGTCAAAATGCATGGATTTTAATGCACATGAATCAGATTTTATTTCTGTGCCTGCCTTTAGAGTACAAACCTTGGGATGCCTCTGAATTACAAACTCCTGCCTTTTAGTGTGGCCCAATTTGAAGAGGAACTGCTTGAGCTGGAAAGTGAACTGTATTACCCAAAAGACATGGCAGCCCTGGAATTGGCAAGATGTATCTGTGACTCCTAGGAAATTACTGAAATTTTTGGTTCTTTGACCAAATGTTATCTAAGCCAATTTGTTTTCAGGAATCTAGTAGGATCCAAGGTAAGCATCAGGCAGTGCTCAGTGGCTCACACCTATAATCCCAGCACTTGGGGAGGCTGAAGTGGGTGGATCACCTGAGGTCAGGAGTTCGAGACCAGCCTGGGCAACACAGTGAAAACCTGTCTCTACTGAAAATACAAAAATTAGCCAGGCATGGTCGCATGCACCTGTAGCCCCAGCTACTTGGGAGGCTGAAACAGGAGAATTGCTTGAACCCGGGAGGGCGAGGTTACAGTGAGCCGAGATGGCACCATTGCACTCCAGCCTGGGCGACAGAGTGAGACTTTGTCTCAGAAAACAAAAGCAAAACAAAAACGAAGCTAAGCATCAGCGTCATTAATATAAACCTACAAGATTGAAATGCACCCTAACACTCCATAGTACCCAAGAATGATTCTGTTTTATCCTGCCTCTCTGTTTACCTTCCGTTCATTTACATGTTTTTGGTAAAAAGTGATAAATAAATACCTCTAAAAATATATTTTAGAATAACAGTGTTTAAACTGCATCAAAAATTTGGGAGACCTTGTGTGTAATTACAAGGACTAACAAGGTGTGAGCCATACATGACATATATCAGCATGATGTTGAATAATGTTTCAAACCACAGATCACATCCTTTTCATTGGGGAGTGGTAAAATCAATTTAGTGAATCACTATCAATACTTTTTTTTCTCTTTTTGGGACAGAGTTTCACTCTCGTTGCCCAGGCTGGAGTGCAATGGCACGATCTCAGCGCACCGCAACCTCCGCCTCCTGCGTTCAAATGATTCCCAGGTTCAAGCCATAGGGCCTGGCGTGGTGGCTCACACCTGTAATCCCAGCACTTTGGGAGGCTGAGGCGGGTGGATCACCTGAGGTCGGGATTTTGAGACCAGCCTGGCCAACATGGCAAAACCGCATCTCTACTAAAAATGCAAAATTAGCTGGGCGTGGTAGCAATGCCTGTAATCCCAGCTACTTGGGAGGCTGAGGCAGGAGAATTGTTTGAACCCAGGAGGCCGAGGTTGCAGTGAGCCGAGATCACACCACCGCACTTCAGCCTGGGCAGCAGAATGAGACTCCGTATCAAAAAAAAAGAAAAAAAAAAAGGTAGAATGCAATAGAAAATTACATAATGAAAGTTTTAATTTAGTTTTGGCCGGGTATGGTAGCTCATGGAGCTTACAGCTGTATTCCCAGCACTTTGGGAATACAAAATCAGGAGTTCTAGACTAGCCTGGCCAACATGGTGAAACCCCGTCTCTACTAAAAATACAAAAATCAAAAATTAGCTGGGCATGGTAGTGGGCACCTGTAATCCCAGCTACTCGGGAGGCTGAGGCAGGAGAATTGCTTGAACCTGGGAGGTAGCAATTGGAGTGAGCCGAGAACACGCCACTGCACTCCAGCCTGGGTGACAGAGCAAGACTCTGTCTCAAAAAAAATTTAGTTTTATAAATGCACATGTATTTATACTATGTCACAATGTATATTGAAAGCCACTAATAGAAGGCAGTGTGCTAGCCAACAACAGCCTTTCAGTTGACATCACTGAGAGGGTCTCCAGATGAAGAAGCAGTGAAAGCAAAATGGAGCTCATCAGCCACATTGAAAAAAAATAGGCCCAACACGGCCGGGCGCGGTGGCTCAAGCCTGTAATCCCAGCACTTTGGGAGGCCGAGATGGGCGGATCACGAGGTCAGGAGATCGAGACCATCCTGGCTAACACGGTGAAACCCCGTCTCTACTAAAAATACAAAAAACTAGCCGGGCAAGGTGGCGGGCGCCTGTAGTCCCAGCTACTCGGGAGGCTGAGGCCGGAGAATGGCGTGAACCCAGGAGGTGGAGCTTGCAGTGAGCTGAGATCTGGCCACTGCACTCTAGCCTGGGCTACAGAGCGAGACTCCGTCTCAAAAAAAAAAAAAAAAAAAAAAAAGTTTAAAAAAAAAAAAAAAAAAAGGCCCAACACTAAAATGGCAAGCATAATTCTCTCAGAATTCTATCAGAACAACATGTGGCAGTGCCGCTAGGTAAAGAACATACTGAGAATAGTATATCCTGAGTACAAGACTTCATATTCAGCAATTCCCATATTGGGGAAGGTGGAAAATAAAGCAACTAACTGCTGTATGATAATCAGTTTTATGTTGCTTGTTTGTTTCATGGCTAAGTATTCAATTCTCAGCAACTATTTATTACAGTTTTTATAGTAATGCAAAATACTTGACACAACCAACTTTTTTTAAAACCTACTGGAAAACATCTCCTTTTTCTTTATTATGAAAATTTTTATCTTTCAAAAAAATTATTTTTCAGCCTGGCGCAGTGGCTCACGTCTGTAATCCTGCCACTTTGGGAGGCCAAAGCAGGCAGATCACAAGGTCAGGCGTTCGAGACCAGCCTAACATGGTGAAACCCTGTCTCTACTAAAAATACAAAAATTAGCCAGGTGTGGTGGTGGACGCCTGTAATCTCAGCTACTCAGGAGGCTGAGGCAGGAGAATCACTTGAACCTGGGAGGCAGAGGTTGCAGTGAGCCATGATCATCCCACTGCAGTCCAGTCTGGGAGACAGAGTGAGACTCCATCTCAAAAAGAAAAAAAAAGAAAGAAAAAAAAGAAAATTTCTTCATAGAGATGGGGTCTCAGTGTTTTGCCCAGGCTGGTCTCACAACTCCTAGCCTCAAGTGATCCTCCCACCTTGGCCTTACAAAGTGTTGGGATTACAGGCATGAGCTACCACACCTCGCTGAGAATTTTCATCTTAAGCACTTTAAATTGTCTGCTACTTTTTCAGGAACCTAATTGTTGTTTAAACAAATAAATGAGTCAGTCATCAATAAATGACTGTTTGGCATTGCTTAATAAGAAACAGTAGTCCAAAACCATGCACCTTTATTCAAAAGTAAAATCAGTTTTTTTATTACTCTTTTATTGTAGCTAAAAAAATTCTATTTTTTTTACTGTATCTCACAATTGTGAATTAAAAATGTATATAGCTGCACATTAAATATTTCTAATCATAGGACTTATTGTTGATAAAACACAGAAACCTCTTATCTAGATAAGCAAACTGAGGGGCAAAGAAGTGACATGGTTGGCCCAAGGTCTTGCAACTTACGTATTAACCTTCTGAGTGATCAAAGACAAATAATTGGCCTTTATCTTTATGAAGTTATTTATCTAGACAGTGTATCCTTTAAAAAGAACAACTATAATTTAAAAACACTGCAAAGAAAGTAAATGTAAAAGTTATTTATTAGACTTGTTTACACATGGTCCTTGAGTGGTATTTAAACAACAAACATGGCCAGACGCAGTGGCTCACTCGTGTAATCCCAGCACTTTGGGAGGCCGAGGCGGGTGAATCATGAGATCAGGAGTTCGAGACCAGCCTGGCCAATATGGTGAAACCCTGTCTTTACTAAAAAATACAAAAATTAGCCAGGCGTGGTGGCACACGCCTGTAATCCCAGCTACTCGGGAGGCTGAGGCAGGAGAATAGCTGGAACCCGGGAGGCAGAGGTTGCATTGTGCCAAGATTGAGTCACTGCACTCCAGCCTGGGTGACAGAGCGAGACTCCATCTCAAAAAATAATAAAATAAAATAAACCACAAACATTTTTATATGTATTAATTGAATAAAGGAATTATGATGTAGATCTTTTTGGTAGTGCCTCGTGTGTAACTGTGGCCTAACGAGACTAGTTTCATTAGTAGCGTACCAGGCACATAGTAGGCTATCAGACTATTCATGAAATGCATCCACCAGCCAATGTCAAATTATATCTCAAACTTCATATTTAAGCCATTTTCCAGAATTTGTGGCCTATTTCTTTCGAGTTGTATTAGTTGTGATTTTAAAAATAAAACTTTCAGCCGGGCGCGGTGGCTCAAGCCTGTAATCCCAGCACTTTGGGAGGCTGAGACGGGCGGATCACAAGGTCAGGAGATCGAGACCATCCTGGCTAACACGGTGAAACCCCGTCTCTACTAAAAAATACAAAAAAAGCTAGCCGGGCGAGGTGGCGGGCGCCTGTAGTCCCAGCTACTCGGGAGGCTGAGGCAGGAGAATGGCGTGAACCCGGGAGGCGGAGCTTGCAGTGAGATGAGATCCGGCCACTGCACTCCAGCCCGGGTGACAGAGCGAGACTCCGTCTCAAAAAAAATAAATAAATAAATAAAATAAATAAAAATAAAACTTTCATTCATTTTTTGTTGAGATGGATATCTCACTATATTCCCCAGGCTGGTCTTGAACTCCTGGGCTCAAGTGATCCTCCCACCTCGGCCTCTCAAAGTGCTGAGATTACAGGAGTGAGCCACTGCATCCAGCCTCAGTTGCAATTTTATACTTCTGTTTAGTTCACTAAATTTTCCTGAAACCTTTTTGACAAATGTTACCAGTAGTTTATAAACCAATGTATCAGCTGTTCTAAATTAAAAATTAAGATTATCAATTTGCTTAGTTTTTGCTGCACCTGTCCTGTTGGTAGTGCCATTTCTTTCTCTTCGCTACCCGCTTAGCCAGAAAGAACTTCCAGCTCACTAGAACAGATTGCCATCCCTCCCACAAATAAGCAAAGCCTTACACATTTGGCAGTACTGAAAAGGCTCCCTTCAAAACGCTGAGTTAGAAGCTTCCTCCAGAACTTCTATGAGTTGGTGTGCTTGTTCCAACAGCCCCTTCATCATTGTCTACATTAAACCCCGTCCTAGTTTGATAGGAAGAAGTGGAGAGAGCCATCCTTTCAGAGACTTTAGCAATGGCTTTATCAAAGTGCTCATTTATTTTAATCAGCATGCAGAGTAGAGCTCATCTGGGTAGTTCGTGCCCAGGTGGTGGGTGAGTAGATTCACCCCTCATTTGGCCACTGCTGCTGTGCCCTGTGTTCTTCAGAAGTCGTTTCTCCACTGAGGCTGCCAGCCTGGAAGCTCTGGCTGAGCACTGGGGACCAAATCCACCTGGAATGAGACGGTTTGCTTAAATCCATTTGTAAATGATAAAGTACTTTACAAATGTTAGACATTATTATTGGTCTCTATGGGAGGGCGCCACTCTTTAGTCCCTCTGTACCTTACCTTGGCAATGTAAATCTTTCCATCTTTATATGCGTCTCACAAATAGTTTGTGCTTCATTTTTATGAAGTAAAGAGTGACACCACCTGCTCTGGTTACCTTTATCAGCCTATTCAGCACCCTCTTAGTATTTTTCTGTAAGATATTTTCACTGATAAGAGTTTTTGTGGCTTAAAAAGGAATTTTGACAATATCCCTTCAAATTCCAAAGCTCTTTCAAAAGAGACTAAATCCATCTTTTGTTCCTCCCAAGATGTATATGAAAATTCATTCTTTCCCAAGACTGTTTTACCTTTGCTACTACTTCATGCATTGCTGTTTGTTCCTCGGGGTGGAGGAAAGAGCACAGTAAAGTTGTGCATAGTTAATGCCATCGGCACTGCAGATGCACGTGCACACACATGAACACACATGACTGTTTTGTTTGCTAGCAGCTAAAAGTAGTAAAGGCTGAGGGGCACCGTGTTACTCACCTCCAAATAGAGTGATAGATGACATGTTGTTTTGTCATTCCACACTGTAGTAAATCCATCATTAAAATCACCTTCTGAGGACAAATTTTTGAAAGATTACAAATCTGTAATGGCCTTCACAGTTTTTATATACCAAGCAAATTAAGTTATAAAGCAACCTTTTTCAAGTGAATTAAAATGCAACTGTACTACCTTATTACATCAATTCATATTATGCTGACTTGAGCTTTAATTGAGCCATGTTAGTTTATAGTTTACATTTTTTTCTAAAGATTCACTTGTGGCCGGGTGCGGTGGCTCATGCCTATAATCCTAGCACTTTGGGAGGCCAAGGCGGGTGGATCAAAAGGTCAGGAGTTTGAGACCAGCCTGGCCAACATGGTGAAACCCTGTCTCTACTAAAAATACAAAAATTAGCCGGGCATGGTGGCAGGCACCTGTAGTCCCAGCTACCCGGGAGGCTGAGGCAGAAGAATCCCTTGAGCCTGGGAGACCTAGAAGTTGCAGTAAGCCGAGATTGTGCCACTGCACTTCAGCCTGGGTGACAGTGTGAGACTCCATCTCCAAAAAAAAAAAAAAATTTACTTGTATTTTAATTTAGGATAGGCGCTCCTTTGCTCAAATTAGAGTGGTCTGCTGTACTAGTCAAACATCTACGACTCTATTGAGTCTATTCCGCCTGTCAAATGCTGACAGTACTTCTGAATCCCATTTATTGATAAAGGCATGACTTGTCTGCACAGAATGCTTACTACCACTTACTGATCCTATTTTTTCTAATCCAAAAACTATTGAGTGTTATATTCCATAAATCAATTTGTGGACATAGCTTAGCTTGAGGTCTCCCTCAAGCTGCTTCCCCACCCACACACACCTTCCCAAGGAAATAGATTTATTGTTTTATTTAATTATAAAAGCAATACAATAAAAAGAGGGAAATAGTGTAATGCAATACAATAAAAAGAGGGAAATAGTGTATATGTAAGCTGTTATAAACTTAGCAATTATAAATTTAATCAGAAAGGCTGAAGAAAACAATCTTAAAAATCATCCAAAATCTATCATTTATACATTATCATTATTATGTTGTTGCCTCTCCTTTCAGACTTTTTTCTCATGTGTATATAAACCCATAGATTGACTTCATTTTTGTTTTTAAAATGCCTTTTATACTACTTCTATTTTGTAAATAGCTTTTTTTTCCTTAAGAATATGTTACAGACATCTTTGGATAGCAATGCGAGGATTTTTTTCTTTTGGTCAGGATTTTTGTCTTACCATCCCCTACTCCTCCCAATTTCTATTTTTTACGATGAAAATTTATTATAGCTCAGGGCACAGTCATCACAATACCCTTTGTGAGGGTATTCATCATCTTGGTTTTTCAGTGTAAAAAATCATTGAATTGTAGTTACCCTTGCCAAAAGATAAAGAATGAAGCAATTACATATTCCCCTGAGATTGCTGAAATTTGTCCTGTAAATTAACCATTTAAGAAATTCATTACAAAGGTTAATTATGTCAGATCTATAATTTTGTTAAGGTTCAGATACACCTGGATACTGTCTGTTCCTTAACTTGGGTGAGACAGTGGTTATTGAAATGGGAGGGATCAACAATTTGCTTGAGAATAGCAACTAGACATGCACTGTCCATTTACTGTCCTATGCTGCAGCATTCTGCCCAGTAGCCAAAACAAGGGAGGTGGCAGGAGAAGCCATTTCATGACACTGACATTAGGAATGGTTGCCACTTTGGGTTCACTGGAAATTGAAGGATAGTGTATGGCTTTGCTGTAGAGTCACATTTCAACATATGACCCACACTGAAGAGAAGAGCATTTTTTTTTTATTTGCATGTGTAGGTAAGCAATGCTGCTATTCTCGGAATCACCAGAAATGCAGAAAGTTATCTCCTGTTAAATTGTTCTCCAAATGGCTAAACTATTTAACATCGATGCTGACTGTTGTATAATCTAAAACAATATTTCAGGATGCAGCAAGTCAGTGTTTCAGAGGTCCCTGATTTTGGTTAAAATGGTCTTTGCATGTGTTCTGAGTTTTGTTCTTGAACTAAAACTCACTTTCTTCCAAAATATTTAGGCACACAATTTTAAAAACACCATAATCTTAATCTCCATACTATGCTGTTCATCTACTCAAGACTTGTACTGAATATAGCATGATAATAGGGCGGTATGGAAGAAGAGTAAGTTAACACTCACTGAAACTTATGTTCCAAATTCTCTTCTAAATGCTCTACATATTTACTTTTCAGAGATACTCACGATATGGCCAACTTAGTACCATTATTTGTTTGATGCAACTTGGCAGTTAAGCCTGATGTCATTCAGAATCCAGTATGTGTAAATCATTTCCAAGCATTAGAGCCCTTCAAGAATCAGAGCTCAGCAGTGTTGCCTTTAATTGACTCAAGTAGGACTTTGCCAGCTGATGGGGTGCTCTACCAGTCACAATGGTTTTGAAAAATGGGAAGTGTTTTATTATAATTCTAGGTATTGAAACCAAGGGGGATTTGGTACAAAAAGTTTCACAACAAAATTAGCCAGTAGAATTCAGATAGAGGGAAAGGTTGACGTGAAGACAAGAGATAAAAATGAATTACATGAACAAAGATGTTCCATCAAAATTTACAGAAAAGCAGTTTTCAAGTTTACCTGCCTAATTACAAATAATCAGACTTGCATTTGTAAAAGCTTAGAATTGTAGGGCTGGAAGAGACCTTAAGGAATCATCTTTTCCAACTCCCCTTATTGCAGTTCATTGCATTGAGTTGAAGAAAACTGATTTGCCCAAATCTTACAATCAAATTATTAGTAGACTTTGGAATAGAATCTAGATTCCCTGGCTGCTAGTATTCTTTTTTTTTTTTTTTTTTTTTTTTTTTAACAGTTCCCTAATGTGTTTGGCTTCCAAACATAGCTCACATTGAGGCTCTTTTAACCTTTTTTTCCCCTTCCCCTAGTAGAAAGTGTTTGCTTGCCCCATGGGCCTGAGAAACAAAAGTCCTGGAATCTTTCTCAAGGTTGCATTTATCTAGAGCACCAAGACTTCAGCTCTCAGCCCCAAGAGGTCTGGCTTTTAGGCCTCTGGATTCTCCTTTGGCTGCCATTATTCCTGCCAGCACTTTGAGTTGCCTGAACATGTCATTCCTCAAGAATGTGAGGGGGAAAAATGTTATTAACCGAGTGTTTTCTTAAATGTGAGTATAGCAGTACCTAAACAGGTGAATGTCTGGGGTAATAAGTAAAAAAAAAGTTAAGATTATTAAATGAGCTTACTAAATTGTGAGTGGCTGGTAACCTTGTGGTCTTTCTAGAAATATTTGCAGTTTTTTAAGGAAGGGTGATACTTAAACACATCTTTCTTTGGTATAATTTTAAAAATAAACATTTCAGGCAATGGAAAGAGATTGATATATGCACTGGGTAAGTCACCCTTATCTGGAACAGTTTCAACCTCTTAGGCTACTCTTGCTTTTTATAATCTCTTTCCTTCCTCAACTTGTTAACTCAAAGAAATCTAAAGTTTTTTCCTTAATGGGTTGTCATTGGCTATGGAGGTGTGTTCTGTTCAAGTAAGTATAGCCATTTGTAAGTACAGGTCATTTATAAATTATGAACTTGTAGACACAGGTTTACTCAATGAGAAAAAGAGTCAGAGAACAAAATGTTCTTGTTGCTTCTGCCTGGTCTGGAGTTTCAGGGAAGTAAAGGAACACTGTGGTTAAAGTTCATACCATCATTTTGACATTTAGTGTCAGACTTTCTCTTTGTAAATCCCTCTTCACATTACGAGTGCTGGTCTCAGAGCTCGAACTGTTTCAAAACCATAACATTTCTTAGTGAGTGATTGATCTGTATTATGTGTCCAGCCATCAGGGGGATCTTGGGATGTTGCTTGTGTAAACTGTAATCCAATCTGATGCTGTGCGTTTAGTTACAGTCTTTCATAGACCTATTGGCGATACTCAGTCCTCCTGGATTTGGGAATGGGGCTTATCTGATACCTTCAGGGGAAAAAAAAAATCCATTCATTTTTCTCTCTTCCCCACTTAAATAACTCAACTCATGTGGTAACACTGTGGGATCATTGTCCTTCCAGTTCCTCTGCAGCTCATATTACTACAATATTTCTTAAGTATTTGGTTACCTACACGACAATGTGATTTAAAAAAAAAAAAAAAAAAAAAAAAGACTTTGTATACGCCTTACAAATTAACCCATCTGCAAAGAGCTAGGAAAAATATATGCCTTCAATCAGCAAAAATTTCCTATCAGCAGTTCTGTGTATGTTACGTAGTATAAATGTAAATATATAAATTTGGAGATAAATGCTCATGTGTTAAAATGTTAAAGCAAGTCTTTCTACAAATTAATATCATTTGCCTCTAAGAAAATGTTTATTAAACCCAGGGTACCTGAGATTGAAGTATCTTGTTGTTTGGGTCTGTATTCTTTGGCTTAATAATGTCTTCAATTACAAGAATGATAAAAGCTGAAACAAAATCCTTTAATTCAATCAGAGTGGAGCTGAATTTTCGGAAGCAAAGAGTGGAAATCTGATACAGGACTGCATAACATAGGAAGTTAAATATACAAGATATTAAGACTTGTAAGAAGCGGATGGGGTTGCCTTGAGGAATTCTTATTTGAAATGGCTGCATTGAACATTTTCATAAATACTACTATTTTATCCTCTCAAATTAAGATGCTTTATGCAAACTACTCTAAATTGTACAGTAGTTCCAAAGAGACCATTTACTGTTTTCTGCTTGTTTTACATCCTGGAACAAGTTCAAAGCGTTTGATTTCACTTGATTAAAAAAAAAAAAAAAAAAGTCTGAGCCTTGAAAAATAATACAGGTTTGATGAATATGATTTCAGTATTGCAGTTCTATAAAAATTTTCAGTGTTTACGGTACATTTGACCCAGGGGCCCCACAGTAAATATATCCACAGTGCATTTTAAGTGCAACAGAATGAACATATTTGAAAGGTTAGCCATTCTTTTGCTTTTGCTTTTTTTTCCTGTAGTATGAAAATTAGCATTGTAATTGCTCCCAGAATGGGAGTACTGAAAAAATATCCACCTGACAGAAATAAACATGCAGAAAATAAATTGAGTTAAGATTTCATTAGTTATCTGAAATGTAAATTTATGTTCAAAATGGCTATTACTCGATTTTCATGTATATTAGTTAAATGCTATGCTTATAAGATTTTTTTTTTGGCTTGAATTATGACTGAAAAAAATTGGATCACAGCTTTAATATCCAGGTGGGCAATGCCATTTGCTGAGATCTTAGTGCACAGCACAAGATTTTTTCTGTCAAGCACAGATTCTGCCTTGCCACTGAGCCTTTTGAAGCATTCTGAGGTAACAATGGAGATATATTTAAAATTTTTTTTTTAATTTTTCTTCTTGCTTTTTAGGTTGTGGAACTTTTAGCAAGTGCTCTCATGGACTTGGTACAAGGAGTATATCACGAAAATTCTACTTCAAAGGTAAAGGATTTCAGAGTCATAAAATGTTATGTTATAAGCCCTTGTGGTAAAACTAGAATAACGAAAATGTCATTCTTGTTTTGTGTTTAAATTGTACATGGCTTTTTTTTTTTTTTTTTTTTTTTTTTTTAAGATTAGTGTTTTGGCTACAAATTCATGGCCATACGCTTAGTACATAGCAGACTTAGCCAATTAAAACAACCTCTTATCCTCTGGCTGGATTCACAGTCTGTTCAATCTGCAGCAGCCCAGTAGACACTGGGATGCTTCTGGCTAGCAGGTAGCAGTGTCACAGGCAGGCAGGCTGGAGGAGCAGCTTGTGCTGAGGCAACTGAACCCATCCTTTCCCCAGAGGAAGGGTCCTTCCATGTCACAGAGGAGTGGACCTTGATCCTAAGAAGATGACTGTTGGGGAGATGGGATGGGGATGTCTTTTATATGTAAGACCCAGAATTTACTGCATTATTAGATTCTTTATGATAAGAAGTGGGATGATTGCACAGTTGGATTATTTTGATTAATTTTATAGGTCTAGAATTAAGATTTTTTTGACTCATTTAGCAGGACATCTCAAGAAAGGTTAGGTTTTATTTCCTTAAAATGCAGTTATTTCATTTCGGTAGGATATTAGATGTGAAGTAATTGCTTCATTGACCACCACCATCATTTAACATGGTACATACTATTATAAGGGGCTCCTATCTTAGTGTTTCAGTATTCTAACTTCTTTAGCTTCTATATTAGCAAGATTTCACTCACTTCAAATTAGAAAAGGTATGCATGTATGCACATCTTAAGCTTTTTGACATTTTCACTTGAAAAAAGAAAGATAAATTTTACTAGAAGTGAAACATAGGGCATGAGCAACTGGGATAAGAAATTTAAAATTTAAAAGTATAACACAGGGACTCTGGGTAGTTCAGAGACCGGTTAGTAGAATGTGCAGAATTGCACTTTGGACATCTGCTAACATTTGGTTCAAGTAACTACAGTTCCTAGTAGGCACATCTAGCCACACCTAAGCAGCATATTGGTATGCAGAGACCTCACAGGATGGATGACCACAGTGGACCTTTCAAAGATGTGCAAGTTCACTACTGTGGATGAAGGTTAATATCTGATTGTAAAATGGGTGACTACTGGTCTAGTTCCACTTGTAGAAAGTTACCTTGTATAGATAGTATGATGAAGATGACAATAGCTAAGCAAATAACCCTGTAGTAAGTGATTTGCCTGTGTTTCTTCATTTAATCTTCACAGAAATCCTTAGAGATAGGTACTACTGCTATCCCCATTTTACAGATGTGAACACTGAGGTTGAGAAAAGGTTAAGTAATTTTCCCAAGGTCACACAACTTGTTAGCTCTCAGGGATTTGAAGTCAAGAGCCCAGACTCATTTTTATTTATTTATTTATTTATTTATTTATTTATTTATTTTTTATTTTTATTTTTATTTTTTTTGAGACAGAGTTTTGCTCTTGTTGCCCAAGCTGGAGTGCAATGGCACGATCTCAGCTCACCACAACCTCTACCTCCTGGGTTCAAGCAATTCTCCTGCCTCAGCCTCCTGAGTAGCTGGGATTACAGGCATGTGCCACCACGCCTGGCTAATTTTGTATTTTTAGTAGAGACAGGGTTTCTCCATGTTGGTCAGGCTGGTCTTGACCTGACCTCAGGTGATAGGCCCACCTCGGCCTCCCAAAGTGCTGGGATTACAGGTGTGAGCCACCGTGCCCGGACCAGGATTGGGGGCATGGCAGACCAGAGTGGTCTTGGAAAATGCAGCATTTAGGCACAAAAGCGGGAGTGCCTGTCCTCACCTAGGTCTGTAGGAGTGGAGCCCCAGCCAGGGACCTGCCTTTCTCTACCCAGCTACCCAGCACTTCCCCGTATCATCTGTACTTTAGTGAAACCTGATTTGATAGCATCTATCTGCCATACCTGAGATCCCACTATATGATAATTATAGTGACCAGTTCTGGATGTTGAGACACTGTTTTCCCTTGGGATATTTCCAGGGTGTTCAACTTAGTTCCATATAAGATATTTATATTTTACAATTAAATATGTTAATTTTTACATGAAAGTGTTATTGTTGGTTTTAAGGTTCTTAATTTATCTACTCTTACCATTTGTCCACTATAATTAGCTCAGTTCATTAATAATTATGTGACCACGTTTTAAGTACTTTTTATGTCAGGGAGACCTAACAGCAACAACAATTAATACTTAGATAGCCCTTTACAGTTTGCTTATACTTTCTTTGTACACAATCACCTATGAAAAGGGTGACATTTGTTGGTATTCCCATTTACAGAGGAAAAGCCTGAAATTCAGACATTACGAATGGCAGGAAAGCATAGTGTCTGAAAATTGTTAATATATTAACATGTTTCACAGTTCATAATGAACCCAGGTTTTTCTTGACTCTAAGTCCCATGCTTTTTCTCATATTTTTATTGTGTTTCTTCCCAAAAAAGAGAAAAGAAGAAGCAACAAAGTCTTTTTTTAGACAGAGTCTTGCTCTGTCGCCCAGGCTGGAGTGCAGTGGCGCAATCTCGGCTCACTGCAATCTCCGCCTCCTGGGTTCACACCATTCTCCTGCCTCAGCCTCTCGAGTAGCTGGGACTACAGGCGCCCGCCACCATGCCCACGCCCAGCTAATTTTTTGTATTTTTAGTAGAGACGGGATTTCACTGTCACTGTGTTAGCCAGGATGGTCTCAATCTCCTGACCTTGTGATCCACCTGCCTCGGCCTCCCAAAGTACTGAGATTACAGGCATGAGCCACCGCGCCCAACTGCAAGAAAGTCTTTAAAGGGCTGTTGATTGTACTTGAACCACCACTTGGCAAGCAACAATTGCTGACTTTATTTAAATACAGAGATTCAGAGGAATGCTACCTTTATTAGCTACATTTTATTAAAGAGACTCTATAGCAATGCTTCATTCATCTGTCCTCTTTCCCTGCCACCTCCTCATAGCCCTTTTTTAAGCAGTTACATTTCTGAAAATAGCCAAACCATTTAAAGAGCCATTCTTTTTTCATAATGGAAACAGGATGGCGTGGTGGCTTAAGCCTATAATCCCAGCACTTTAGGAGGCCAAGGTAGGAGGATCCCTTGGGGCCAGGAGTTCAAGACCAGCCTGGGCAACATGGGAAGACCCCGTTTTTACAAAAAATAAAATAATTAGCTGGGCATGGTGGCCCTTGCCTGCTCAGGATGCTGAGGTGAGGCAGTAGGATTACTGGAACCCAGGAGTTTGAGGTTACAATAAGCTGTGATTGCACCACTGCACTCACTCCAACCTGGGTGACACAGCAAGACCCTGTCTCTTAAATAATAATAATTTTTTTTTAAAAGAATGGAAACAAAAATGCATGGTTGAACTGTACTAGTGGGAGTGCTTCTTGATGCCTCCATTTGTGCCTCAGGTCCAGTTTAGGTTAACCACATTTCCCTTCCTAACCAGAAAAATTCTGGCTTTTTTTCCTGAGTGTGCTTACCATTGCAATAGCTCTCTTCAGAATTTGGTTTTTCTAACAGCCCAAGAAGTACTTCAGATGCCAGAGAGAGCACTGCCTCCACATGGAGTGCTTTCAAGGTTTTCATGTTCTGGCAGGACTGGGAAGCAGCCACAAGTGGAGGTCATGTGGGAAGAGAGGCTGCCCCTGTGGATCTCTGTTGCACAACCTCCGTAGCCTTGGGCCAATTTAGTACACAAAAGAATTGCTTTGTGATTTAAAAGAAGCTGCAAACCATTTCATCTCTCTAGGGGTAAGAGGATACAATAGCAGTCTGTTTTCTATATGGCAGCTTAATGCAGTGGTGAAGATCCTGGGTAGTAGGAAAATAGCTTTCTGTTAAGTAGCATATATGTGACTAAGGTAGATGCATAACAACAAATGGAAGGGAATTGGAACTGGATACATTAGAGTCACCTTCTCCAAAAGAAGTTTATAGAGCAGCTGGGCGTGGTCATTCATGCCTGTAATCCCAGCACTTTGGGAGGCTGAGGCGGTTGGGTCGCAATGTCAAGAGATCGGGACCGTCCTGGCTAACACGGTGAAACCCTGTCTCTACTAAAAATACAAAAAATTAGCTGGGCGTGGTGGTGGGCGCCTGTAGTCCCAGCTACTCGGAGGCTGAGGCAGAAGAATGGCGTGAACCCGGGAGGCGGAGCTTGCAGTGAGCCTTGCAGTGAGCCAAGATCCCACCACTGCACTCCAGCCTGGGGACAGAGTGAGACTCTGTCTCAAAAAGAAAAAAAAAGAAGAAGAAGAAGAAGAGGTTTGTAGAACAATTACTTAATTCTCCTTAAAGCTGTGAAAACTTTATGACTTACATTACTAATACTTATTTTTTTTTTTACAGTGTCTCGCTCTGTTGCCCAGGCCAGAGTGCAGTGGTGCGATCTAAGCTTACTGTAATCTCTGCCTACCCGGTTCAAACGATTCCTGTGCCTCAGCCTCACAAGCAGTTGGGACTGCAGGCGCACACCACCATGCCTCGCTAATTTTTGTATTTTCAGTAGAGATGAGGTTTTGCCATGTTGGCCAGGCTGGTCTTGAACTCCTGGCCTCAAGCAACACGTCCTCCTCAGCCTCCCAAAGTGCTGTTACTTACTCATACTTAATAATGTACTAAGTTGAATTACAGTTATATAAACATATAAAATAGCTTAGGAAATTCATCCTTTGTTCTAGCCATTGAAATATATTTTCATTTTTGCACTGGCTAGTTTGTGAACCATTTCTTCATTATAATAAAAATTAGCCATTCTGATTTCTGTAGTGTTTATAAGAAAATATATCTCCCCTGTCTGCATTTTAAATGTTAGCTAATTGAAGAAAGAAGCATTTGAAATAGAAAAATTGTTTGTTTTTTTTTTAATTTTTATTTTTTAAGAGGTAGGATCTCGGCCAGGTGCGGTGGCTCACGCCTGTAATCTCAGCACTTTGGGAGGTGGAGGCAGGCTGATCACCTGAGGTCAGGAGTTCGAGACCAGCCAGGTCAACATGGCGAAACCCCGTCTCTACTAAAAATACCAAAAAAAGCTGGGTTTGGTGGTGCGTGTCTGTAATCCCAGCTACTTGGGAGGCAAAGGCAGGAGGATCGCTTGAACCTGGGAGGTGGAGGTTGCAGTGAGCTGAGATTGAGCCACTGCACTCCAGCCTGGAAAGAGCGAGACTCCCGTCTCAAAAAAAAAAAAAAAAAAAAAAAAAAAAAGAGGTAGGGTCTCACTCTATCACACAGACGGGAAGGCAGTGGTGTGATCCTAGCTCACTGAAACCTTGAACTCCTGGGCTCAAGCAATTCTTGCCTTCGGAGTAGCTGGGACCAGAGTAGCCTACCACCACACCTGGCTAATTTTTTAAAACTTTTGTAGAGACAGGGTCTCACCATACTGCCCAAGCTGGTCTTGAACTCCTGGCTTCAAGCTACACTCCCTCCTCAACCTCCCAAAGTGCTGGGATTACAGATGTGAGCCACCATGCTCAGCTGGAAAATTGCATTTTACATGGTCAAGAGTTCACCAATTAAGCTGTTTTATATATTATACTCATGTTACTTACTGTACTCACTAAATATTTTACATTTTACAAAATTGACTTTGGATTCACAAACCTATATATCTAAAATCTAATTGTCTTATCATTTTAACTTACCTTCCAATTAGAAAAGTAGGCCAGGCACGGTGACTCACGCCTGTAATTCCAGCACTTTGGGAGGCTGAGGCGGGCAGATCACTTGAGGTCAGGAGTTCGAGACTAGCCTGGCCAACATGGTGAAACCCCGTCTCTACTAAAAATACAAAAATTAGCTGAGCGTAGTGGCACACTCCTGTAATCCCAGCTACTTGGGAGGCTGAGGCAGGTGAATCGCTTGAACCTGGGAGGCGGAGGTTGCAGTGAGCTGAAATCGCACCACTGCACTCCAGCCTGGGCAACAGAGTGAGACTAAAACAAAAAAAAGGTAGAGTACATGTTTATTAAATAATAATTGAAAACAGAAAAAGGTCAAGAGAAAAATAAAAATTATTTTATAAAACCATCCCCCAGAAATGAATCATGATTATGTTTTAGTATATTTCTTTCTAGATTTTATTCTGTATTGAGTTGTTTTGAGTTGTTACTGCATATAACACTTTGCATATTGATTTACTTCCCAGCATAATCATTTTTGTCATTAAAAGTCTTCAAAAATGTAATTTTAATGATTGTTTAATATTTCTTCACATTGTTATACTGTAATTTACTGAACCATTTCACATTTTGGGGGCATTTACTTTGTTTCCAATTTTTCGTTTGTTTTTTGGTTTTTGGTTTTTTTTGAGATGGAGTCTCTCTCTGTCACCCAGGCTGGAGTGCAGTGGTATGATCTCAGCTCACTGCAACCTCTGCCACCTGGGTTCAAGAGATTCTCCTGCCTCAGGCTCCCGAGTAGCTGGGATTACAGTGTGTACCACCATGCCCGGCTACTTTTTGTATTTTTCGTGGAGACGGGGTTTCACTATGTTGGCCAGGCTGGTCTCAAACCTCTAACCTCAAATGATCCTCCCACCTTAGCCTCCCAAGTGCTGGGATTCAGGCATGAGCCACAGTGCCTGGCCTGTTTCCAATTTTCTTTACTAAATTAAACAATATTGTGATAACATCTTAGTGTATAATAACTTTGCTCAATTTCATACTATTTGCTAAAAAAAAAAAAAAAATTCCTGAAAGTGAGATTCTTGAATCAAGAAGAGTATTTTCAGTACACCTCTGTGCAGAAAAGGATTACTGTCCTGAGAAAAACCTGATTATAAGGTTGATCTTTGGCTAGCATTGGAGAAGTTGAATTTTAGGAGTGTTCCTACCATCCTCCAAATGATAAGAATGGCTCACAGTGCCTTAACTGTTTGCAGACAATATAGTTTATACTGAATACCTGCTTTCCTTCTAGGAGTCTGGAATTTTGCTACATGCTAGGCAGAAAATGCGTACATGACCAGCCCTAATAAAAACCCTCACCACTAAGTCAGTCTCCAGTAAATCTCCATGGTAGACAATATTTCATACATGTTATCACAGCTCATTCTTGGAGGAATTAAGCACACTGGAGTCCACTGAGAGGGAATTCTTGGAAGTTTACACGTGGTTTCTTCCAGACTTCACTCTATGGGGCTTTCTCTTTTTAGTGGTTTTGCTTTGTATCCTTTCACTGTAAAAAAGTCATTACGATGAATTTGACTATATGCCGAATAACATCTGTCATCCTAACAAATCATCAAACCTGGGGGTGGTTTGGAGATCCCGAACACACTCATTTTCTGATTCTTTATTGTTTATTTTCCACCCACTCCTGATCCTTCCTGGGGAATTTAATCAAGGTCCTCTGCAAAGGCAGTGTCTCTGACTAATGTTGGTGTTGAGATGGGGAACAAGACACCTCTTTCCTGTCTCCAGAGGTTCAGCTCTTATTGGCTTGGCCTCAGTCTCGGGAAAGTGAGAGGGTTTTAAAAGAGAATCCAGTTCTCTTGGGAAATAACTGGTTTTAACAAGTGACTTGAGTTGCAAAGATCCAGTCTATTTTTTTCAAGCACAGATTATATTAATACTTTCAGTATCAGTCAGTGGATTTTAATGATGAGTATTATTATGTTTTTGTGGAGCAAGATAACTTCTGTCCTTCTGTCCATTTCTTTTCTTTTCTTTTTTTTTTTTTCCTGAGAGATAGAGTCTCTCTCTGTAGCCCAGGCTGGAGTGCAGTGGTGCGATCTTGACTCTGCAACCACCGCCTCCCGGCTTCAAGCGATTCACCTGCCTCAGCTTCCCAAGTAGCTGGGACTACAGGCATGCACCACAACACCTTGTTTTGTTTTGTTTTGTTTTTTTATTAGAGGTGGGGTTATAGTGTATGTTGGCCAGGCTGGTCTCAAACTCCTGCCTCAGGTGACCTGCCTGCCTTGACCTCCTAAAGTGCTGGGATTAAGGTGTAAGCCACTGTGCCTGGCCCATTTGTTTTTCTTTATGCTTGTCTTCCTTTCGCTCTCAGGCAGCTTTCAAGTAAAATATAAAAATAAGAGGCCAGGGCCGGGTGCGGTGGCTCATGCCTGTAATCCCAGCACTTTGGGAGGCTGAGGCAGGAGGATCACCTGAGGTCAGGAGTTCGAAACCATCCTGGCCAACATGGTGAAACCTCATCTCTACTAAAAATACAAAATTAGCTGGGTGTGGTGGCGGGTGCCTGTAATCCCAGTTACTTGGAAGGCTGAGGCAGGAGAATCGCTTGTACCTGGGAGACGTAGGTTGCAGTGAGCCAAGATCACGCCATTGTACTCCAGTCTGGGCAACAAAAGCAAAACTCTGTCTCATAAATAAATAAAAGAGGCCAGGAGTAGTGGCTGATATCTGTAATCCTAGCAATTTGGGAGACCAAGGAAGGGCAATCATTTGAGCCAAGGAGTTTGAGACCAGCTTATGCAACATGGCAAGAACTCATCTCTACAAAAATTAAAACATTAACCAGACATAGTGGTATGCCTGTAGTCCCAACTACTTGGGAGGCTGAGACAGAAGGATTGCTTAAGCCCAGGAAGTTGAGGCTGCAGTGAGCCATGTATATGCCACTACACTTCAGCCTGGGTAACAGAACAAGACCCTGTCTCAAAAAAAAAAGATAATTCAGTCCACTAGGAAGTTAAGGATTGTCTTCTACCTGCAAAGCCCTGTGCTGCCATCTAAAATACAGTAAAAAGAGCCAAATGAGTTTTTCCCGTTAAGAAAAATAGCAGGAGGATAATGTGTACAAGAAGCCACATCTGGATGGGGAATCAGAATAGACATTTTAAAAAATGTTATATTTGAGATGGACATTAAAGATGGGGAAGATGTCTATAGATGGAGATATATATGGCATTCCAGGTAGAGGAAATAACATGATGAATGGAAAGAAAGCATATTTGAGACCAGGGCTTCCTTCACATAGGAGTAAAGGAATACTGAAAAGTAATATTGCAAAAGTAGGTGTTTATAACACATGGTAGAAGATCTGTAATGCCAGAATGTATTATTTTCCTTTTTTCCTTCTTCCTAAAAGATTTCTTTTAACCTTGCTTGTAAGACAGGTCTGATAGTAATGAACCTTTTTTTTTTTTTTTTTTGAGACAGAGTCTCTCCCTGTTGCCCAGGCTGGAGTGCAATGGCACAGTCTCGGCTCGATGCAACCTCCTCCTCCTGGGTTCAAACAATTCTCCTGCCTCAGCCTCCTGAGTAGCTGGGATTTCAGGTGTGAGCCACTGCATCCAGCCACTAATGAACTCTTTTAGCTTTTGTGTGTCTGAAATATATGTTCACTGGATATAGATTTCTAGGTTGACAATTTAGTTTTCCTTCAGTATTTTTAAAGATGTTGCTCCATTGTCTTCTTGCTTTTATTATTTTCAACAGGAAAGCCACTGCCATCTTTATCTTTGTTCCTGTAGTCATAAATAGATCATCATGACTTTCATGTTCTTTTTTTCATATTTCTTTTGCTTGGGATTCATTGGGCTTCTTGGTTCTGTGAGTTTGTAGTTTTCATAAAACTTGGGGGAAAAGTTATTATTTCTTCAATTTTTTTTCTGGCTTTCCTTTTCTCCCCTTTTATAGGGACCTCAGTTACATAGTAGGCTGCTTTAACTTGTCCCAAGTCACTGTTTCTTCTTCTTTTTTAGTATCTGTGTTCCATTTTGGATAATTTCAGTTGGTGTGCATTCAGGCAGACCAGTTTACATGTTCTGTGTTTCTACTTAATATGCTCAGTGTTTCTTCTAGCTCCTTGGCCATATGGAATATAGTTATGAAAACTGTTTTAATATCCCTGTCTACTAATTATATCATCTGTGTCATTTCCTGGGTTGGTTTCAGCTGAATGGTTTTTTTTCCTCATTATGGGTTGTATTTCCCTATTTTTTTGCAACTTGGTTATTTTTGGGTGGGTGCCAGACATTGTGAAATTTATTTTGTTGGATACTGGATAGTTTTGTATCTCTATAAATATTCTTGAACTTTCTTCTTGAATGTAGTTAAGTTACTGACAACAGTTTGATTCTTTCAGGTGTTACTTTTAAGCTTTATTAGGCAGGACTGGAATAGCATTTAGTCTAAGGCTAATTTTTTTCACTATTAAAGCAAGACCTTTCTGAGTTCTTTACTGATGCCCTGTGAATTTTGAGTTTTTTTACTCTGACTTGTGGAATAGGAATTATTCCCAGCCCTGTGTGATCTCTGGGGATTGTTTCTGCTGTTCCTTCTGGGTGATTCTTTCTCCAGACTTTAGTAGTTTCTTTGTACCGATGCATTGGTAATACTTGGCTGAAGACTTTAGGGAGGATCTGTGTTTACCTTCAGAGCTCTGTCTGCAGCTCTCTCTTCTTGTGTACTCTGCCCTATGAACCCTAGCCCCTAATTAACCCCTTCGGCTTCTCTAGACATCCAGGTTCACCTTTTCAACTCAAAGGTACTGTTAGTTTCCTCTGCATCCTGGCATTCTCTCCAGGCAGAAGCTGGAACAATTATGAAACTCATCTCATTTATTTGCCATTTCTCAGGTGTCACTGTCTTTTGTTGCCTGATTTCAAATGGCTTATAACTTTTGTTTCATATATTTTCTTCAGTTTTTAGCTCTTTCAAGCAAGAAAGAAAACCTCATCCCTTTTGCTCCATCTTGGCTGGAAGTGTTAATTTTCAGGACTTTAAAAAATTTATATTATAATGACTTTTATAAAAATAAGGCGAGGCACAGTGGCTCACGCCTGTAATCCCAGCATCTTGGGAGGCCGAGGCGGGTGGATCACGAGGTCAGGAGATCGAGACCATCCTGGCTAACATGGTGAAACCCCGTCTGTACTAAAAATACAAGAAAAATTTAGCTGGGCATGGTGGCGAGTGCCAGTAGTCCCAGCTACTTGGGAGGCTGAGGCAGGAGAATGGTGTGAACCTGGGAGGCGGAGCTTGCAGTGAGCTGAGATCGCACCACTGCACTCCAGCCTGGGTGATACAGCGAGACTCCGTCTCAAAAAAATAAAATAAATAACAAATATAGCATTTCCCTCCTATAAATTTTATGGTGCTATTGCATTGCTGGTACCCTAAGTGCATGTTTAGTGTGTCTGTTGGGTACACTGGCCATGGGAATAAGAAATCAAAAATGACACCAATGTTTTGCATCTAATTGACCAGAAAACTTTATTATATAGTTGCCAGCCAAAGATTGGTTTTAGAGAGAAGCAGATAAGTTTAGTTGAGGTCAAATTAATGTTGAGGTGCTGGCAGAATCTCCAGATGAAAGAGTAAAGAGCTCCAGAGAGGTGATTTGGGAATTCATCTTTGTAGACTGATAGGCAAATATTTTTAGGTAAACAAAAAAAAAAAATCTAGTAAGATAAAAACAGAGCCGGGCCTGGTGGCTTATGCCTGTAATCCCAGCACTTTGGGAGGCGGAGGTGGGTGGATCACCTAAGGTCAGGAGTTAAGAGACCAGCCTGGCCAACATGGTGAAACACCGTCTCTACTAAAAATACAAAATTAGCTGGGCATGGTAGCACACGCCTATAGTCCCAGCTACCCGAGAGGCTGAGGCAGGAGAATCGCTGGAACCCAGGAGACAGAGGTTGCAGTGAGCTGAGATGGTGCCATTGCACTCCAGCCTGGGCAACAAAGTGAGACTCCATCTCAAAAAGAAAAAAAAAGTTAAAAAATAAAAATAAAAAATAGAATGGAGAATTGAAGAATATGGAAAGGAAGTTGGAGTGATTATCTACCAGGCTTTACTATAATTGGACTTTGAATTTGACACTATTTCTTCCCACGTAACACCAAAAGAAAAAATATATTATGTTCTGAGTTTTTCATTGTTTAATTACTAATGCTACAGATACTTATTTTTATTTTTATGTTTTTTAGAGACAGAATCTCCCTATGTTGTCCAGGCTGGTCTTGAACTCCTAGCCTCAAGCAATCCTCTTATTTCAACCTCCCAAGTAGCTGGGACTACAGGCGTGTACCACCACACTAGGCTCTGGAAATTCTAGATTGTTTCTCATTGGAGTCTTTATTTTTTTTTTTTCTTACATTTATGTTTATTAATTTAGAGACAGGGTCTCACTCTGTCACCCAGGCCAGAGTGCAGTGATGCAATCACAGCTCACTGCAGCCTCAAACTCCTGGGCTGTAGGGATCCTCCCACCTCAGTCTCCCAAGAAGCCAGGACTACAATTGTACACCACCACACCTGCCTAATTTTTTAATTTTTTTGTAAAGGCAGGGTCTCCCTTTGTTGCTCAGGCTGGTCTGGAACTCCTGGCCTCAAGTGATCCTCCCACCTCAGCCTCCCAAAGCACTGAGATTACAGGTGTGAGCCACCACTCCTGGCCTCTCACTGGATTCTAATTAAATTATTTGTTATCATGAATCCTATTGTACCCATAGAGCTATATTAGGCAGTTTTGGTAAAGTGTGTATTAGTGATCTTGTATTGAATTTCTGCTGTGTGAAGAGTAGCATATTGAGTACTACTGGAACATTCTAAACAAAGCAATAAAGAACACAGACCAACCCTCAAGGATCTGATGGTGCTTACAGGTCAGAGGAAATACATGCACATTAAGCCACAGGAGATCAATTTTCCCATAAGACCACATGTAAAATTGTAAGGAAGAGACTATATATGTAGGAGAAAGTGCAGCATTAAGAATTCAAAATGTTTCAGAGGGAGCTTCTTGGAAGATGTAATTTTAAAGCTGAGTCCTTATAAGATACAGTAGAAATGAATCAGTAGAAACTATTGGACCAAGCACAGTGGCTCACACCTGTAATCCCAGCACTTTAGGAGGCCAAGGCAGGAAGATTGCTTGAGCCCAGGAGTTTGAGACCAGTCTGGGCAACATGTTGAGACTCTGTCTGTACAAAAAAAAAGTTTTAATTAGCTAGATATGGTGGTACATGCCTGTGGCTCCTTGGGAGGCTGAGCCCAGGGGGTCGACGCTGCAGCGAATAGAGACCGTGCCACTGCACTCCAGCCTGGGTGACAGAGCAAGACCCTGTCTCAACAAAAAAGAAGAAGAAAGAAAGAAACTATTGAAGTTTGTTGGGATCAAGAAATTGTCATTCAGCATTAGCTGGGAAGTCAGATTTGTTTATTTATTCATTTAATGTGTCTTTTGAGCATCTGCTGTGTGGCAGGCACTGGAAATACAAGTGCTCAGTGAATAAGACATCTTTGCCCCCATGGAGCTCACATCTCAGAGGAGAGGCCAACTGTAAATAAGAAATCACCTGAAGAGATGAACAAGAGAAATAACTGGAAGCAGTAACTGTATAGGAGATAACTCAACAAGGAGAAATGATAGTGAAGGATTGAAGGACTTACTTTAGATTTGATGTTCATGGAAGGCCTGTTTTAGGAAATAACATTTAAGTTGAGATCTGAATGACAAAAAGCAGCCAACTATGTTGGTGGAAAAAAACATTCCAGGAAGAGGAAGCAACTCCTACAAAGGTCTGAGGAAGGAATTGCCTTAATCTGTCCAAGGAATAGAAAGAAGGCCCACCCAGGTGGAGCATGGTGGATGAATAGAAGAGTTTCTGGGGAGGCGGAGGTGGGAGAATCACTTGAGCCAGGAGTTCGAGGCTGCAATAGTTCAATTTCAGAGGGGCAGACAGGTGTTATTAAAATGTATGTAATATAAACATAAAGGTGCTTTGGACACAGGTTCAGCTACATCTAACTAAGGAAAGAAACCTATCATTCTGTTTTAGCTATTACTCTGTTGTAGTTATTACTCTAGGACTGCTCATTCAACAAATGTTGAGTACCTATTATGTGCTAGCAGCTGTGCTAGACAACTCAGGTACGTGGGTCTTGAGGGCTGAGGTAGAGACAAAGGTACAATAGGAGCTAGAACTGGGGCTTTACTAGGGAAGGGTGATTTTTTTTTTTTTTTTTTTTTTTTTTTTGAGACAGAGTTTCGCTCTTGTTGCCCAGGCTGCAGTGCAATGGCACAATCTCGGCACACTGCAACCTCCGCCTCCCGGGTTCAAGCAATTCTCATGCCTCAGCCTCCTGAATAGCTGCGATTACAGGAACTCACCACCACGCCCAGCTAATTTTTGTGTTTTTAGTAGAGATGGGGTTTGACCGCTGGTCTCTAACTCCTGACCTCAGTGGATCCACCCGCCTCAGCCTCCCAAAGTGCCAGGATTACAGGTGTGAGCCGCTGCGACCAGCCAGGTGATAATTTTTAAAGGGAGAAATAAGTCAGTGGATAGATCTTGAACGTTTTTATTGAGGAATTTGGATTTAAAATAGTAAGCAGTAGCAAATAACCATAGGGTCTTATACAGTAAGATCTTTGATAAAGATTATTGTAGAAACTGTGAATAGGATAAATTGGAAGCCAAAGAAATTAGAAGCAGAGGGACCAGCTGGAGGAGCGTTGAAATAAAAACAGGTGTGAAGCAACAGACAAGATTCTTGGCAGTAGAAACAAGTATAGGGCCAGGACCCAGGAGTTCAGCAGGTATCCTACCTTTCAATTTATTAAGTGATTTACAATTGATGTCTCCTGTTTTATTACTCTCTTACTGTGTATTTTGTGGAACTGAGTCAACATCTAGCGTCTTTTAAACTGTTCTTTGCATATCACAGTCTTTTATTTTGATGCTAAGCCCCTCCAAAACAGCATTTTCACATGAAACTTACTGCATTGCACAAAAATATGGTTTAAAAAGTAATTGATAATAATTAGGAGTATAGGGTATTTGTACAGGTTCATTTCTGTCTCTTTGCAGAAAATAGCATTTCTAGTCTGTCATGAGAGGCCCCAAGCTGAAACAGCCCAGTTTAGCCATTCCTGAATTCTTTTAAAAATTCTTTTTACTTTAAATAGAGATGGGGTCCTACCATCTTGCCCAGGCTGGTCTCAAACTCCTGGGTTCAAGGGATCTTCGTGCCTCGGCCTCCCAACGTGCTAGGATTACAGGCATGAGCCACTGTGCCCTACCTCCTGAATTCTTAACCTACAGAAATTGTGAGAAGATAAATGTTTACTCTTACTTTAAACCGCTAAATTTGGGGAGTTTTTTTCGCAGCAGTAGATAACTTATGTACACATTCATGCCCTTTGCCATGTCACTGTAATGTCCTCCCACTATGGGCAGGGGGTACTTACCTGTCCTTTAACTCTGGGCCCAATTGCTTTGACCAGTAAGAGGCTCTCTCAGGCCTGTGTCGTCACCATGAGAGAAACGTGCCCTGGCTAGTCTGCTGGTCCAGGAAGAGTGAGACACACTTGGAGCAGAGCCTCTGCAGCCAACCTGGAGATGTGCAGTGAGAGGCAGAGCTACCAGTCTAGATTAGCTGAATCCCAGCTGATCCAAAGACACTGAGCAATAACAAATGACTATTGTTTGAAGCCCTGAGTTTGGGGGCACCTTTACCAATAGTAAACTGGAGTCAGATGGATTAAGAGATTTGTGTTGGCCGGGCGCGGTGGCTCAAGCCTGTAATCCCAGCACTTTGGGAGGCCAAGACAGGCGGATCACGAGGTCAGGAGATCGAGACCATCCTGGGTAACACAGTGAAACCCCGTCTCTACTAAAAATACAAAAACTTAGCCGGGCGAGGTGGCAGGCGCCTGTAGTCCCAGCTACTCGGGAGGCTGAGGCAGGAGAATGGCGTGAACCCGGGAGGCGGAGCTTGCAGTGAGCTGAGATCCGGCCACTGCACTCCAGCCTGGGTGACAGAGCGAGACTCCGTCTCAAAAAAAAAAAAAAAAAAAAAAAAAAGAGATTTGTGGGGAACTGGTGGTCTAGGCCAAGCGTGAGATTAGGGAGCTGGTTTGAAGAGTTTAACTGGAGGCTTCTAGCCTGAGGACCTAAGCCCTACCCTCCAGGGCTAGGAACCATTTAGTAACTGGAATGTCAATCCTTCCCAGGCTGGGGAGGGCAAAGGTTTGGTACTTGGAGTTTCAGGACAGCCATGTCAAGGGCTGTTCATGAAGCACCTACAGGGGCTTTTTTTTTTCCCCCTTCAGTTTTGTAGTTTGTGGTGATTTAATTTGCAGGATCACCACAAAGTCATTGCAAAATCTTTACTCCTTCTTTTTGCCAGCACCACCTTCGACCTTTGCAGTCTCCCTGACTGACTTCATTCTGTTCTTGCTCAGCTTTTTTGTTTCTTGAGGTCTTTTTCTTCTCACACAGGCTATATCTTTCAAGTCCATATCTGGGTTCACATTTCTTTGCATAATCCAGCGAGTCGTAAATCATGCCAGAGCCAGTTTTCTTGCCGCCACCAATGTGAGCTCTGAATCCAAATACAAATATAACATCCAGTGAGATTTTGTATATTTTGGTGAATTTTTCCCAAATTTCTGCCTCAGGTACTGTTGCCCTCCAAGGATAAAGCACATCAATGACCATTTGTATTTCCACTGAAGTAGTCAGTTGGTCATGAACTTCCTGGTCCAGATAGTTACCATATAGTTCCTGATAGTAGTCGATCCTCCAGCAGCCAGAGAGGAGTACAGTGTTCATATGTAGACATTATTGTACATGTATGCATACAGAAGCATGGAATAATAGCAATGGAAGATCAGGGCTTTGAGACTATTGCCATAAAAATGGATGAAGGTGGGCAGGGGAGGTCAACTAGAGAGAGGGAATCAGTGAGTTTGAGTTCAAAGAAGCTAATAGACCCTACCAAAGTAGAAGGGGGTTTATATTGAAAGTTTTATTTTGTAGATTAGAAACAGGAAAAGTGAGGCCGGGCACAGTCGCTCATACCTGTAATTCCAGCACTTTGGGAGGCCAAGGCAGGTGGATCACCTGAGGTCAGGAGTTTGAGACCAGCCTGGCCTACATGGTGAAGCCCCGTCTCTACTAAAAATACAAAAATTAGCCAGGCATGGTGATGTGCGCCTGTAATCCCAGCTACTCTGGAGGCTGAGGCGGGAGAATTGCTTGAACCTCGGAGGTGAGGTTGCAGTGAGCTGAGGTCACGCCATTTCACTCCAGTGTGGGTGACAGAGGAAGACAACGTCTCAAAAAAAAAAAAAAAAAAAGGAAAAGTGTTTTTTTTTTTTTCCTTGGAGTTAAAAATGTCTCAAGTATATATACATGTAAAAGCTGTTTTTTAAAAAAGTGTATATTCTGAGAGGTTTAAAAGTAAAACAATGAGTGCTGTATAAAAGCATTAAGATACTCTGAGGTATATTTCATTGGTCAATTTACTCACAACCTGTCCCTCACATTGTACCCAAGGCATGTATTAATGAGCTAATAAAACATGTCATGTCATGTTTTATTGTTTGCTGGGCATCTGTTCCAGCTTCTATCACTCACAAATAAAGACTTTGAAGATGCTAGTGGTGATAATAAACACCTTTAATTTTATTGGCATCCTTTTTTATAAAGTAACCACAGTCATAAATCGTTTGATGCAAATAAAAATACTGAATTTATTCAGATTTAAAGACTATTGAGAGGAGTTTGTTTGTTTGTTTTATTTACTTATGTATTTATTTTGAGACAGAGTCTCCCTGTGTTGCCCAGGCTGGAGTGCAGTGGTGCGATCTCCACTCACTGCAACCTCTGCCTCCCAGTCTCAAGCAATTCTCATGCCTCAGCCTCCCGAATAGCCAAGGTTACAGGCATGCACTAACACACCCGGTAATTTTTGTATTTTCAGTAGAGACAAGGTTTCACCATGTTGGCCAGGCTGGTCTTGAACTCGTGACCTCAAGTGATCCACCCACCTCAGCCTCCCACAGTGCTGGGATTACAGGCATGAGCCACCATGCCCCACCATGAGAGTAGTTTAAAATGGTTGTTTTGGTTATGAAATGTATCAAACATATAATGTATATGGTAGATATCTACAGTGTGAAGGATAAAAATAAAACAAGGCACCCACAGCCACACTTAAGAAATAGTACTGGTGGCCGGGCACGGTGACTCACGCCTGTAATCCCAGCACTTTGGGAGGCCAAGGCGGGCGGATCTCAAGGTCAGGAGTTCAAGACCAGCCTGGCCAGCATGGTAAAAGCCTGTCTCTATTAAAAATACAAAAAAGGCCAGGCACAGGGGCTCACACCTGTAATCCCAGCACTTTGGGAGGCTGAGGCGGGCGGATCATGAGATCAGGAGATCGAGACCATCCTGACTAACACAGTGAAACCCTGTCTCTACTAAAAATACAAAAAACTTAGCCAGGCATGGTGGTGGGCGCCTGTAGTCCCAGCTACTCGGGAGACTGAGGCAGGAGAATGGTGTGAACCCAGGAGGCGGAGTTTGCAGTGAGCCGAGATCGCGCCACTGCACTCCAGCCTGGGCAACAGAGCAAGACTCTGTCTAAAAAAATAATAATAATAAAAATAAAAATACAAAAATTAGCCAGGTGTGGTGGTGCACACCTATAATCCCAGTTACTCAGCAGGCTGAGGCAGGGGAATCACTTGAACCTGGGAGGCAGAGGTTGCAGTGAGCCAACATTGTACCATTGCACTCCAGTCTGGGCAATAGAGTAAGACTCCAACTCAAAAAAAAAAGAAAGAAAGAAAAAAGAAATAGTACTGTCTGGGGCACGGTGGCTCATGCATGTAATCCCAGCACTTTGAGGTCAGGAGTTCGAGACCAGCCTGGATGACATGAAGAAACCCCATCTCTACTAAAAATACAAAAATTAGCCATGTGTGGTGGCAGATGCCTGTAATCCCAGCTAGTCGGGAGGCTAAGGCAGTAGAATCTCTTGAACCCAGAAGGTGAAGGTTGCAGTGAGCCGAGATCATGCCATTGCACTCCAGTCTGGGCAAAAGAGCAAGACTCCCATCTCAAAAAAAAAAGAAAAAGAAAAAGAAATAGTACTATAGGCTGGGTGCAGTGGCTCATGCCTGTAATCCCAGCACTTTGGGAGACCGAGGTGGGCAGATCACCTGAGGCCAGGAGTTCAAGACCAGCCTGGGCAGCATGGCAAAACCCCGTCTCTACCAAAAATACAAAAATTAGCCAGGCATGATGGCTGCACACCTGTAGTCCCAGCTACTTTGGAGGCTGAGGCAGGAGGATCACTTGAGCCCAGGAGTCGGAGGTTGTAATGAGCCAAGATTGTGCCATTGCACGCCAGCCTGGGTGACAGAGCAAGACTCTGTCTCAAAAAAATAAATAAATAGTACTATATATATATGTATTTTTTAATCCACAAAATGTTTTTATTTAAAGGAGATTTAAAAGTAGCAAATATCCTCTTTTGTATAGTGATGAGTATCCCTGCCTGTCTTGTGGGAGACCACGGTTTGATTCCCTGATGGGAAGCAATTTTTATTTTTTTTGAGACGGAGTTTCACTCTTGTTGCCCAGGCTGGAGTGTGGTAGCACAATCTCGGCTCACTGCAGCCTCTGCCTCCTGGGTTCAAGAGATTCTCTTGCCTCAGCCTCCCAATCCTATAGCTGGGATTATAGGCGCTTGCCACCACACCCAGCTAATTTTTTGTATTTTTAGTAGAGATGGGGTTTCACCATGTTGGCCGGGCTGGTCTCAAACTCCTGGCCTCAGGTGATCCGCCCACCTCGGCCTTCCAAAGTGCTGGGATTACAGGTTTGAGCTGCCGTACCTGGCCTAGCAATTTTTTTTTCATTAAAAAAATAAAAGTAGCAAATGTTTTGTGAAGTGTACATGTTAGAAATCAAATATAGAAGTATTAAATATGCAAAGTGACAAAGTGAAAGTTGATATACATATTGAGAAGGCAGAGAAACTGTTGGTGACTAAGAACGCTTAGTTATGTATAGTGGCCCTTTTGATTAAGTAGACCCTCAAATTTAGAGTGGATCTAGTTGGTGAATGTTTTTGTTTGTTAAATGTCTAAATTGAATTTGTACACCATTTGGAGGCACTCTAGGTTACTTACAACTATCACAGCAAAATATCTTAAAAGGCAGTTTATTTGCCTGAGAGATGAAACATCACTATTAGGCATGTAAAGTGTTTAATAGAATACCATTCCGATCAAAGGACAAGAGTAAGCCATTCAGAAAATGAAACCCAAGCCTTCAATTATCATCTGTCTATAGGCTGGTGAGTCCCAATTTTATCTCCATCCTGGGTCACTGCTGGGCTCTGAAGCTAAATATTTAACTGTTTTCTCAACATCTCCACTTGAAGTTCTCACAGGCATCTCAGACTCAGGACATCTAAGACCACATATATGATCTTTCCCTTCAAAGCCATCCCATTGTTCTTTATTTTCATAAAAAACATCACCATTCATTCAGATTTTCAAGTCAAAAACTTGTGAGTCATCCTTAATACTTCTGCTCCTTACCAGATTCACCTGGTGCCCGCCTTACTCTTCCGTATCACCACCTTTGCCAGAAACATAACTGGGAGGGAGCAGAGAAGGAATTTCTCTTTGGTGCACTGTCTTTAAAAGTAGACTCTGGGCCCGATGCAGTGGCTCAAGCCTGTAATCCCAGCACTTTGGGAGGCCGAGGCAGGCAGATCACTTGGTCAAGAGTTCAAGACCAGCCTGGCCAACATGGTGAAACCCTGCCTTTACTAAAAATACAAAAATTGCCAGGCGCGGTGGCTCACGCCTGTAATCCCAGCACTTTGGGAGGCCGAGACAGGCGGATCACGAGGTCAGGAGATCGAGACCATCCTGGCTAACACGGTGAAACCCCGTCTCTACTAAAAAATACAAAAAACTAGCCGGGCGAGGTGGCGGGTGCCTGTAGTCCCAGCTACTCGGGAGGCTGAGGCAGGAGAATGGCGTGAACCCGGGAGGCGGAGCTTGCAGTGAGCTGAGATCCGGCCACCGTACTCCAGCCTGGGTGACAGAGCGAGACTCCGTCTCAAAAAAAAAATAAAATAAAATAAATAAAATAAAATAAAAATACAAAAATTAGCTGAGTGTGGTGGCACACACCTGTAATCCCAGCTACTCGGGAGGCTGAGGCACGAGAATCACTTGAACCTGGGAGGCGGAGGTTGCAGTGAGACGAGATCGTGCCACTGCACTCCAGCCTGGGCGACAGAGTGAGACTCTGTCTCAAAACAAACAAACAAACAAACAAAAAAACCAGGTGCAGTGGCTTACACCTGTAATCCCAGCACTTTGGGAGGCCAGGGCAGGCAGATCACTTGAGGTCAGGAGTTTGAGACCAGCCTGGCCAACATGATAAAACCCTGTCTGTACCAAAAATATTTAAAACATTAGCCGGTGGTGGTGGGCACCTGTAATCCAAGCAACTTGAGAGGCTGAGGCAGGAGATTCCCTTGAACCCAGGAGACAGAGATTGCAGTGAGCTGAGATCGTGCCCCTGGGCAACAAGACGAGACTCTGTCTCAAAAAAAAAAAAAATAGTAATTAAAGAAATGGTTGGGCTCGGCTGGGCCAGGCGCGGTGGCTCAAGCCTGTAATCCCAGCTCTTTGGGAGGCCGAGGCAGGTGGATCATGAGATCAGGAGTTCATGACCAACCTGACCAATAAGGTGAAACCACGTCTCTACTAAAAATACAGAAAAACGTAGCTGGGCGTGGTGGCATGCTTCTGTAATCCCAGTTACTCAGGAGAATCACTTGAACCCCAGAGGCGGAGGTTGCAGTGAGCCGAGATTGCACCACTGCATTCCAGCCTGGGGGACAGAGCAAGATTCCATCTCAAAAAAAAAAAAAAGGCTGGAAATTCTTTGACTCTCCTCCTGTTACCTCCCATCCCTCATACTCCTTCTACTTAAACCTTAGTGGACTTGTGAGCCCCTCAACCAAAGAGTCAGTAGAACTGTGTGGCTTCTTAGACTAGGTCGTAAAGGGATCTCTCTGAATGCTCACTACCTTGGAACAGTCCCTCCGTCTGCTCCTTCTTGGAACCCAACCACCATGCGGTGAGGAGCTACACGGAGACACTATGAGTAGGTGCTCTAATCATCAGTCCCAGTGGCCTAGTTGACATGTGAGTGAATAAGCCATCTTATTGGAAGTGGGTTCCTTGGAACTCAGCTGTTCCATCCTTCAGGCAGTGGAATCATCCCCTGCCCTTTGAATTATTCCCAGCTTTTCTGGTCTTCCCAACTGAAGCCCCAGACATCACAGAGCAGAGAGAAGCTGTCTTCAAAGTGCTCCTTTGAAATTCCTGACCCACAGAATCTGTGGGCATAATAAAATGGTGGTTGTGTTATGGCACTATGTTTTGGGTTGGTTTATTATGCAGAAATAGATAACTGGAATATGGGTCTTTTCAACAAAATGTAAGGCAATATGTTAACATGATGGTTGTTAAGACCAGGCTATACTATTCCTCCAAACAGTATAAATATGTTTTCAAAACATCACTGATTGAACCCTAAACTGTATAAAGAAGGTAGGTGTATTAGGTCTGCTTAGACTGCCATAAACAACAGAAATTTATTTTCTCACAGTTCTGGGGGCTAGAAGTAAGTCCAAGATGAAGGTTCCAGCCAATTCAGTTTCTAGTGAGAGCCCTCTTCCTGGCTTGCAAATAGCTGCTTCCTGCTGTGTCCTCACAAGGGAGAGAGGCTCTGAGCAAGGTCTTTGGTGTCTAAAAATAATTAAGGATGCTGGATAAGGACACTAATCCTATTGGATCGCAGGCCCCACCCTTATGACTTCTTCTAAACTTAGTCACTTCTATGCTCCAAAAACAGCCACACTAGGGATTAGGGCTTCAACATATAAATTCTTCAGGGACACATACATTCACATTACAATAGGTAGGAGCACTCCCTCACTCCCCTACCATCAGTGACCCAGGCCACAGCCTGGCTTTACCCCATGCCTGCTCACCCTGGAGTTAGAACCTACCTGCCCTTTTACACAATCCAAGATACCATCATCTCTTGCCTAAGCTACTCCAAGTAACCTCCTCCTTCACTTCCCTGTATACACTCCTCCCATTCCTTAGTCTGTTCTCCACACTACCAGAAATCTCAAAATGCCAATCTGATGATGCTTTGTCTCCATTTCTACTCCCAGTGACATCCCATTACTCTTAGAAAAAAAGTCCAAAGCTGGCTAGGAGCCATGGCTCATGCCTGTAATCCCAGCACTTTGGGAAGCCAAGGTGGGTGGATCACTTGATGTTATGAGTTTGAGACCAGCCTGGCCAACATGGTGAAACCCCGTCTCTACTAAAAAAAAAAAAAAAAATTAGCTGGGCATGGTGGTGCATGCCTGTAATCCCAGCTACTTGGGAGGCTGAGGCAAGAGAATCGCTTGAACCTGGAAGGTAGAGGTTGCAGTGAGCTGAGATTGCAATACTGCACTACAGCCTGGACAACAGTGAGACTCCATCTCAAAAAAAAAAAAAAAAAAAAAAAAAGTCCAAAATCCTGAAAGTGATCCAAAAAACACTTACACAGTCTGACCTCAGTCTGTCCCTCCAACCTCACCTTGTACCATTCTCACCTTCACTCTCTGCGTATCAGCCCTGATATCTGATCCATAGACATCCTCCTCTGTTTGGGCAATCCTTGTAGCCTGAAACACACTTTTCCATCTCCTTCACTATTTACCCCTTATTTATCTTTCCTATGTCAGCTCAAGTGTCATGTCCTCAGGGAAGCCGTCTCCAGAAACCCCAGTCTCAGCCAAGTTCTTTTATTCCATGTGGTCATAGAAGTATGTTCATTTTCCCCCGTCAGAAGTATCTCAGTTTATAATTATATTTCTTTGTGTGGTTATCCAATTGTTTGGCTTCCCCATTAGACGGTAATAACTATGAGAATAAGAACTCTCTGGTTTTGCTCATTGGCATGAGTACTTACCTTGCACATAGAAGATACTCAGTCAATCTTTTTTTTTATACTCAGTGAATCTTTAATAAATGAATACATTGAGGAAGAACAAATGGCTAATAAATGAAATGTCTTCCCAAGTTTAAATGAAGTGTCACTTTTTATCTGAAAAGTAAGACAGTAATTCTACTTAATGGCAAGATAGTCCCAAACTTGGCTGGTTAGTATGCAGATCAAAAGAATTTTTCTAGAAAACAATTTGAAAGGATGTTTTACGATATTTTTATATATTCAGATCTGTTGACCCCAATAATTCTAATCACAGACTTCATCTATGGTAGTCAGCCACCAAGATCACCCCCAATTAGCCCCACCTCCCTGTACGCCTTGTGCAAACCCTTCCTACATTGTACTAGAGTTGATCTGTATGACCAATAATATAGAGTAGAAGCAATGGTATGTTACTTCCAAGATTAGATTATAAAATATAGTGAAGAAGGCCAGGCACGGTGGCTCACACTTGTAATCCCAGCACTTTGGGAAGCCGAGGCGGGCAGATCACAAAGTCAGGAGTTCAAGACCAACCTGACCAACATGGTGATACAAAAATTAGCTAGGTGTGGTGGCACACACCTGTAATCCCAGCTGTTCAGGAGGCTGAGGCAGGAGAATTGCTTGAACCTGGGAGGCAGAGGTTGCGGCGAGCCCAAGATCACGCCACTGCACTCCAGCCTGGGTAACAGAGCAACATTCTGTCTCAAAAAAAAAAAAAAAAAAAAAAAAAAAAAAAAAATATATATATATATATATATATATATAAAAGAAGAAAACTTCCTTCTTTCTTCCTTTTTGGGTGTGTTCTTATTCTCTTGGATCACTTGCTCTAGGGAAGCCAGCTGCCATGGCAAGTGAGTGGCCTGTGTGGCAAGAACTAAAGCCTACTGCCGACAAGCATTTGAGCTTGGAGCAGATTCTTCGACCCCTTCATATGACTGTAGCCCTAGCCAACAGCATGACTGCAACCTCACAAGAAACCATGAGCCAGAACCAGCCATCTGAGCCTGGATTCCTGACCCTCAGAAACTGTGAAATAATAAATGTCAGTTGTTTTAAGATGCTAATTTGTTTCACAGCAATAGATAACTAATATACCATCCTAAGGAAATACTTACATGTTCTAGTAGTTGTTAATGTTGGCATATCTAGACTTCATATAGTATAACCATTTTTTCATCTTGGAGTAAATTCATTGGAATGCTTTCAGCAGCAAAAAAATGGAAAACCCTATTAAATAAACATAAAAGTGAAGGTAGGTAGTTTCCTCTAACTGAACATGCAGAGGTAGTCAGGCATCCAGGATAGTTTACCATGACAACTCAGTGCTATTGAAGCCCTGTCTGTCTGTGCTCTGCCTTCCTTACTGTTGTCTTCATCATCAGCCTGGGAGCAGTTTGGCTACAATAGCCCTCAGCATGTCCTATCAAGACAGGGCAACATCTAGAGGAAACAACTCCCACTTCTACGTGGGTCTTTCCTAGGAGCTCAGTGGTGGAATTCCCTCATATCTCTTAGGCTAGAATTGGATTATATATCCTTTCCTAAGTTAATCATTAGCAGGAGCAGTGAATACCTGAAGAAAATTACGGTTTTATTAGTAAGTAAGGAGAGGAGAGAGAAATGGATCCTGGATGAGCAACTGTCCTGTCCACAATAAGGAGTGATCTTGTTTCACTTTTTGAACAGCTTACATTGTTCTTGCTTCTCAATCCCTATTTTACCTCATCTTTGCACACCTAGAACACAGCACTCAACGCATGGCGATGGTTTCGGGATGAAACTGTTCTACTTTGGATTATCAGGCATTACGGAGCAGGCAACCTAGATCCCTGGCATGCGCAGTTCACAATGGGCTTCATACTCCTGTGAGAATCTGAATGCCCCTGCTGATCTGACAGGAGGTGGAGCTCAGGCAGTAATGCTCGCTAACCCACCGCTCACCTCTTGCTGTGCAGCGCAGTTCCTAAGAGGCCACAGAATTAGTACCAGTTCATGGCCTAGAGGTTGGGGACCCCCACTCTAGACTCTTGGATCTCTTCAATGGATAGTATTAAAGGGCTTGATTTACAAGTTTAAATGCTTTTGGTTGGGGGGAAGGGGGCACATAGATGTCAGTCACTCTTAAATACAATCTACTTATTTTTTTTTTTTTTTTTTTTTTTTCCTGAGACAGGGTTTTACTCTGCTGCCCAGGCTAGAGTGCAGTGGCCTGAACATGTCTCACTGCAGCCTTGACCTCCCGGACTCAAGCAATCTCCCCACCTCAGCCTACCATGTGTGGCTGGAACCACAAGCATGTACCACTATGCCCGACTAATTTTTTTTTGTTGTTTGTTTGTTTTTGAGATGGAGTCTCACTCTGTCACCCATCTTGGAGTGCGGTGGCATGATCTCAGCTCACTGCAACCCCCACCTCCGAGGCTCAAGCAATCTTCCCACGTCAGCCTCCCGAGCAGCTGGGACCTCAGGCACATGCCACCACATCTGGCTTGTTTTTTGTATTTTTGGTAGAGACAAAGTTTCACCATGTTGCCCAGGCTGGTCTCAGACTCCTGAACTCAGGTCCTCTGCCCATCTCGGCCTCCCAAAGTGCCAGGATTACAGGCATGAGCCACCATGCCTGACCAATTTTTAAAAAATTTTTTGTAGAGGCTGAGCGCCGTGGTTTGCACCTATAATTCCAGCACTTTGGGAGGCCGAGGTGGGCAGATCATGAGGTCAGGAGTTCGAGACCATCCTGGCCTCTGCTAAAGATACAAAAAATTAGCTGGGTGTGTGGCGCACACCTGTAATCCCAGCTACTCAGGAGGCTGAGGCAGGAGGATCACTTGAACCCAGGAGGCAGAGGTTGCAGTGAGCTGAGATTGCACCATGGCACTCCAGCCTGGGTGACAGGGTGATACTCTGTCTCAAAAAAAAAAAAAAAAAAATTTTTGTAGAGACAGGGTGTCACTTTGTTGCCCAGGCTGGTCTTGACATTTTAGGCTTAAGCTGTCCTCACACCTTGGCCTCCCAACGTGCTGAGATTACAGGTATGAGCCACCACACCCAGTCTACAACCTGCTTTGAACCATAAGATATATTAAGTATTGCATATATTCTGTTATGTGCTAAGAAAATGGAATACAATTTTTATACTTCTGAGACTCATCTCTGCCACATACTATGGTCTAATCTTGGTCAAAATACATTCTTGAAATCTCCTTACTTTTTTTTTTTTTTGAGACAGAATCTTGCTCTGTCACCCAGGCTGGAGTGCAGTGGCACCATCTCAGTTCATTGCAACCTCTGCTTCCCAAGTTCAAGTGATTCTCCTGCCTCAGCCTCCTGAGTAGCTGGGATTACAGGCACTGCCACCATGCCCAGCTAATTTTTTGTATTTTTAGTAGAGATGGGGTTTCACCATTTTGGCCAGGATGGTCTCAAGCTCCTGACCTCAAGTGATCCACCCACCTTGGCCTCCCAAAGTGCTGGGATTACAGGTGTGAGCTACCATGCCCGGCCCTCCTTACCTATTAAATGGGAATAATGATAATTAATATTTCTGAGGGCTGTTGTAATAAAGAACATGAAGGTGTCATCACATAGTTAGCTCCCAGGAGACATTAGATTGCATTCTTTTCCTTGCTTTTTTCTGATTCCCAAATGTGGAGATTTGTTGAAATTTTTCTATACTTGACCTTTTTTAAAATAATAATAATAATAAGATATGTAAACTTTTGGCTGTCTAGTTTCTCAAGATAATTGAAAAGGCTAATTCAAAGGAAACATTTAACATGGTGAAATGGGTCATTAGAGAGATCTGGTGTCTCATCCAACCCAAATTTAGGTTGTATTTATAAAGAGAGTGGGCCAGAATATGAATCTGAAGTCGTAAGCATGAAAACAGGCAACATCTGCATACTTTTTAAAAAAGTACTTTTAACTTCACAGGCAGCTAGCTTCTTTGTTTCCAGCTCTTCTTTTCTGATTATGTGAAAGGTAGCAGTTTGGCTTGGCAGGTTCTTGCTGGGGCTTTGACACCTTCCCAGGCCAATTAGTTCGCCTTTGTTCTGTGACCATGGACCAGACCTTTAATCCTGAGCAGCTACTGTTATAAGTGCAATTTGGTCTCATGTGAGTTGATATGTACAAATGTATCACCACCATTAGAAAAGCAACTCAAAGTATCTCTCGCAGCAATAAAGTAGCAGAGCAACATATGTCTGAGCAAAACCACCAGTACCACGATCTCAAGCAAGGATCATCTTGCAAATTTCCGGTTTTTTTTAACCAGCCTTACTTCAGTAAAAAGGTCATGTGACAGTGAGGCCTACATTTTAAAAAAATTACTGTACTTCTCTCTGATAGTCATTGGACAAGTATCTTGACATCTATCACCTTTCAGGGAAAAAAAAGGAAATCCCATCAAAAGTAAATATTCACTGAATGTATCCTCCTTTTCTATATAATAAACCTTAGTAAAAACTGCACATACGTAAGTTGATGATATAGGTATATCTTTTTTTTTTTTTTTTTTTTTTTTTTTGAGACAGAGTCTCGCTCTGTCGCCCAGGCTGGAGTTCACTGGCGTGGTCTCAGCTCACTACCACCTCCGCCACCCGGGTTCACGCCATTCTCCTTCCTCAGCCTCTGAGTAGCTGGGACTACAGGCGCCAACCACCACGCCCAGCTAATTTTTTGTATTTTTAGTAGAGACGGAGTTTCACCGAGACCTTGCCAGGATGGTCTCGATCTCTTGACCTCGTGATCCACCCTCCTCGGAGCCCCCATGCCAGCCTGATATTGTTATATCTAAATCTCATTTACTCTGACTACATGCATTCATTTCACAATTCTGTATATCTGGTATCTGAAGGTACTGGTTTAGATGTGGTTATCATACTAGTTTCTTGACATTTTACAATTTATATTAACTTTTCCTTTATAATAGAGCGTGCTCTCTTAGTATATACGCGGCAAGTTGATGGAAATGAATGGAGGAATTTTGTTTCATTAGTAACCAAATTCATAAAAGGTAATAATGTTTAGGGAATAAAATGTCTGATTAACTTAGGAACAGTTAATTTGTGGTCCAATTAACTTATGGTAGTAGATTTCAGGGGACTATAAATTAATTGTTTCTTGGTTAACTGAATTTTCTAATTTTTTTTCAGTGATTGTGTATTACTTTAATTTAAAATGTAGAAATGATGAATAATAAAAAGTCTTAATCACAGTAAGAAATATGTAATGAACAAAACTGAATCTTTGATTTTAGAGATATTGCAATTATTCTGAAATAGAATTATCTGTACATTCTATATATAGATATCTGTATCTATATAGTTATATCTATATATTGATATATATACATTCTATCCCTGGACTGTGAGCTTCTTGAGGACAGGCTATTTATTAATCTTGAGATCTATATTGCTTTGCAGAAAGCCTGAACCATAACAGAACCTTAATAAATGGGTTTTCTTGCAAGAATAAATGAGGATGATATGCAAACCACAGTTAATTGAAAGTCATAAATTTTTTAAAATGTTAATTTAAACATTTGAGACCAAGAAATGTAAAATATTATGCTCATTAGCTTTTTTCTTTCTTAACAGCTTTATTGAGGTATATTTTATGTCATAAAATTCACCCATTTCAAGCCTACGATTCAATGATTTTTAGTAACTTTTATCAAGTGATACAATCATCACCATAAACCATTTTTAGAACATTTTCACACACACCCCTATAAGGTCCCTCATGCCCATTTACAGTTCCCACCCCCAGCCCCAGGCAATCACTAATCTATATTTCACATCGATGGAATTATACAAAATATGTGGTCTCTTGTGTCTGGCTTCTTCTACTTAGCATAATGTTTTCGAAGTTCATCCATGGCATAGCATGTGTCAGTAATTCCTTTTTATTGCTGAATAGCATGTCATTATATGGCCATATCTACCCATTAGCTTTTAAAATTTAAAACACACGCATACATCTACTTAATAATGCAACAGATAAACGGGTACTATTCATTTAGCAAATACTTGTTGAAACTTGAATATGGCCTAAGTGATTAAAAAATATAAAAGTGACTAGTACCAGATCTAACCTTCAAGGAAACAAATACATAAGAAATCATACAGTTCAGAGAGAATTAACTGCTGTGTCATAACATAAATAAGATAATATTAGTCTAAAGAGGAAAAGATTTGTGGTAGTATTTGAGAGTGCTCCTCAAAGAAGTGATAGTTGGATTAGATTTAAAGTTCACACAAGTAGGCCAGGCGCAATGGCTCATGCCTATAATCCCAGCACTTTGAGAGGCCAAGGCGGGTGGATCACCTGAGGTCAGGAGTTTGAGATCACCCTGGCCAACATAGCGAAACTCGCCTCTACTAAGTGAAACTCATCTCTACTAAAAATACAAAAATTAGCCAGGTGTAGTGGTGTGCGCCTGTAGTCCCAGCTACTCGGGAGGCTGAGGCAGGAGAATTGCTTGAACCTGGGAGGCGGAGTTTGCAGTGAACCGAGACTGTGCCACTGCACTCCAGCCTGGGTGACAGAGCGAGACTCCATCACAAAAATAAATAAATAAAATACACTCACACAAGTGCGAAAATACATATTTTATTCAAGAAACAGCAACTTCCCCTGTGTGTTAAATGCAGGCCTCAAAGGGGATATTTTGTGTAGGAGATGAAACTAGAAGTATTGCTTGGTACTATACAAGGGAATGCCCTGAATGCTATGCTATAGAGTTTTTCTTGATTCTATGAGCAGTAGAGAGGCATTAAAGGAGAATTTTTCTTTTAATTAGTTTGTTTTTGTTTTTGTTTTTGTTTTATATTTATTTATTTATTTTGAGACAGAGTTTTGCTCTTGTCCCCCAGGCTGGAGTGCAGTGGCATGATGTCAGCTCACTGCAACCTCCGCCTCCTGGGTTCAAGTGATTCTCCTGCCTCAGCCTCCTGAATAGCTGGGATTACAGGCACCCGCTACCACACCCAGCTAATGTTTGCATTTTTGGTAGAGACAGGGTTTCACTGTGTTGGCCAGGCTGGTCTCAAACTCCTGACCTCAGCTGATCCGGCCGCCTTGGCCTCCCAAAGTGCTGGGATTATAGGTGTGAGCTACCACACCCAGCCTAAAGGAGAATTATTTCAATTCTTTATTCTGACCAAGTTAGGAAAGATAGAGGAAGGTACAAAAGAGGGAGAGAGATACCAAAAGAAAGAAACAAAATTCAACTAATATTTATTGCCCACCTAAGATACTATATTGGATGCTGATTGTGCAGCAGAGGCCAAACCAAGTCCTTGCTTTCGTGGAACTTATAGTCTGGTAAAGGAGACAGACAGTAAGTCATTTAACAAATAAGTATATGAGTGGTCCAGTAATATCAAGGAAGAAAGGTTTAAAGCAAGGTAAAGATATAGGAAATAATGGGGGAGGGAGGTAGACTATTAAAGATGAGTTGAAGTTTGAGTACACACCCAAAAGCAAGGAGAAGTCTAGCCATGCAAACGTCTAGAGAGCGTATCTGCGGAACAGCAAATGCAGAGGCCTTCGAGAGGTGATGCCTAGAGTGTTTGAAACAGCTGGAGGCCATTGTAGTTCTGGTTTATGTTTTTGAAGGGTCACCCTGGCAGCTGGGTGAACAATAGACTGTAACCTTTGTCAAAGTCAGATAAAATATAGAGAGAGCCAGATCTCTAAATTTAACAGTTTACTTGAGGAGAGAATTTCAATTCAGGGTGTACACACAGACCAAATGGTCTTTAGTATGTCTGAAGAACAAAGAGAAGGTTGGAGGTTTTATAAAAAGGAGAAGTGTTACATATTGCTCTTTGAGAAAGTTCATCGGCACTAGTAAGGTTCTGGGGAGTTGGCAGATTTTGATTAGTGAGTGATAGTGGTGGGTAAAATTAGTCTTAGAGTTGCAGCAAGTTATTTCAGCAACTATTAAATAAAACTGATTTCAGATTATAGCAGGCAGCTTGAGCAGCCAGGCTTGCAGAGACTTACAGTTTTGGAGCAGTGTTGTATTCTAAGTCCTTTTTCCTCCTGTGACTTCTCAACTGTTTTAGTCAGGTGTGACAAGATTGACCAATTTCTACAATCCACTTTCACACTTTGTACATATTTCATTTCACATGTATGTAGGTTTATCTGTAGGATTGATTCCTGGACATGGGATTCCTGAGTCACAGGGCAAATTCACTTATAATTTTGATAGAGACTGTGGAATTTCCAGCTAGTTTCCACTTCCACCAGCCATATTTGAGAAGCCTATTTGGTCACAGCCTTACCATCACTAAGAGGGAAGCTGGGAATTTTGTTTTTATTGGTCAGAAGTCACTAAATCAAGATGTTTACAGACTTGTATTCTTCCTGGAGTTCTCAGGGAAAATCCATTTCCTTGCTTTCTCTAATTTCCATGTTCATTCCTTGGCTCATGGCCCCATCTCTCATCTTCAAATTTCTCTCTCCTGTCATTAAATTACCTTTTATGACTCTGACTTTGACTCCCTCTTATAAGGACTGCTGCGATTACATTGAGCCCATCCAGTTAAACCGGAGTAATCCCCTCATTTCAGAATCCTGAATTTAATTACATCTGCAGAGTCCCTTTTGCCATGTAAGGTAACATTCACAGCTTCCAGGGATTAGGATATAGACATATTTGCAGAAACGGTGAGCATTGTTAGCCTACCACAGGGAGATTCGCCGTTTGTCTGTGATAGGAAATATAAGTTGTTTTCCTCATTGTCCTTTGTCTCTTAACATTGCCTGTGGTTTTGTGGTTGTTTTGCTGTTTTTGCCGTTTAGAGTTTATCCTGGTAAATGGTACGAAATGCAGCTCAGATTTTATTTTTTCCAGATAGCTATTTAGTTGTACCAGCACCATTTACTGAAAAGTTCAACTTCTTCCTAAAATATAGCAAATCCCTATATATAGTTTGGTTGCTTTCTGGACTTTCTATTTTGTTCCCTAGTCTGTCTCTCTACCTAAAAAGTACATATTTTTTAAATTTCTGAGATTTTACAGTATGTTATAGTATCTGGTAAGGCTTAGACAAAATTTGCTCTCCCTCTCCACCCCTCCTTCAACACCTCACACATACATTGCTCTTCTTTTTCAAGATTTTCCTGGCTGCTCTTCTTTGTTTATTTTTCCCATATGAACTTCAGTTTGCCCAGTGTCAGGGGGAAAAGGTATTGTTAGTTTTATTGGAGTAACTTATGAGGTTGGATCTTACTATCTTTGAACATGATGTGTCTTTATATACATTCAAGTTATCTTTGTTCCTGCAGTAGTATTTTACATTTTCTTCATTCAGTTTTGCACATTTCTAAGCTTATTCCCAGGTTTTGGTTTTTGGTTTTTGGTGTTTTTTTTTGTTTTTTTCTGGTTTTCTTTGAGATGGAGTCTGGCTCTGTTGCCCAGGCTAGAGTGCAGTGGTGCGATCTCAGCTCACTGCAACCTCTGCCTCCCTGGTTCAAGTGATCCTCCCGCCTCAGCCTCCCAAGTAGCTGGTACTACAGGAGTACTTCACCTTGCCCGGCTAATTTTTGTATTTTTAGTAGAGACGGGATTTCACCATGTTAGTCAGACTGGTCTTGAACTCTTGACCTCAGGTGATCCACCCCCCTCACCCTCCCAAAGTACTGGGATTACAGGCATGAGTAACCTCACCTGGCCTTATTCCTAGGTTTTTTTTCTTTGTTGTTTTTTTTGTTTGGTTGTTTGTTGTTTGTTTTTTTGACAGGGTCTCCCTTTGTTGCCCAGGCTGGAGTGCAGTGGAGCAATCTCAGCTCACTGCAGCCTCTGCTTCCCAGGCTCACGTGATTCTCCTGCCTCAGCCTCCCAAGTAGCTGGGACTACAGGCGCCAAGACACCACACCCAACTAATTTTTGTATTTTTGGTAGAGACAGGATTTCACCATGTTGCTCAGGCTGGTCTCTTAACTTCTAAACTCAAGTAGTCTGCCCACCTCTGCCTCCCAAAGTGCTGGAATTACAGGTATGGGCCACCATTCCTGGCCTTATTCCCAGTTTTTTAATCTTTATTTTTGTATTCATAATGAAAGAAAAGACCCTATTTATAACACTTGCTGATTATAACACTTACTGATTAGTTTTTATGTATGAAAGCTATGGTTAATACAATTTATTATGTTAATTATAAATTATTAATTTTAGACACTGCTACCTTACTGAATTATCTTCTTGTTTGTAGTAGTTTTTTAGTTGAGTCTCTTGATTTTCCCAATATGCAGTTATATTGCCTTCAAACAGTAAGAGTTAAACTCATCTTTTCTAATTTATATGCATCTACCTTTCTCTTGTCTCTTCTATTACATTGTAAATATCAGTGGTGTTGTGTGCATCTCTGTCTTACTCCTGACATTAGTGAGAAAGGCTCATATTTCCCCATAAAATATTTACTGACTTTTGGGCTGATACACACACACCCCATCACATTAAAGAAATATATATCAGTTGCTATTTTTTTATTTTTTAGAGTTAGGGTTCTCACTGTGTCATCCAGGCTGTAGAGTAGTGGCATGATTATGGCCCACTGCAGTCTTGAACTCCTGGGTTCAAGTGATCCTCCCACTCCAGCCTCCTGAGTTACTACGATTACAGGTGTGAGCCACTGCACCCAGCTCTTTCTATTTGATTCAGGACATTTTTTCTTATCAAGAATAGGAGTTGAATTTTGTCAAATACTTCTGCAGTATATATGGAGAGATAATATGGTTTTTCTTAGGTTTATTAATATATGTAGTCACATTTTAAAATACATTCTCAGATTTATAAAATTAAGTATGTTATAATTTATACCTAATGTTTTGTAAAGAAGGTCTTAACATTATGCACTGTTTCTCTCCTGTGTGGCTTTTCTGTCATTACCCAATGCTGTGCTATATATTTGCAGCCAGTGCCGTAAGTGGAATTTTTTGTTGTTATTCCAATATTTAATAAAATTAAGGTGATGTTGGGCATGGTGGCATACACCTATGATCCCAGTTACTTGGAAGGCTGAGGTCGGAGGATTGCTTGAGTTCAGGAGTTTGAGACCAGCCTGGGCAACATAGGAAGACCCCATCTCAAAAACATTGCATGAAATTAAGCTGATAATTTGATTTGACCAGTGGACTGAAGATTCCCTTCAACATGGCAGAAGAGGAGGGGGCTCTATTTCAGCTGACATTTTGGTGACCACTTTTTTTCCTTAATATTTTTTATTTTGTCTCCAAGCAATTGTGAAAAGAGAAAGGATTATAGGATCAGGAGCAGGAAGAAAAGTGTTTGAGTTAATTAATCCTTCTGGCTAGGTTCCAGTTAGTTTGATGTTTCAAATAAATGCCATAAAATGAACATTGTTTTATATGTTTGCTTCAGCATTCCTTTCTTCAGAGCCATACTGTCCAATGCTGAGCACTTAAATTGTGGCTAGTGAGGTGTTTTAAGTGTAAAATGCACAGTGATTTTGAAAACTTAGTATAAAAAAAGAGTATAAAATAGCTCAGTAATAATTTTCATATTGATTATGTGTTTAAAATGATATTTGGATATATTGGGATAGATATGTCATTAAGATTAATTTCACCTGTTTCCACTTTTTTTTATGTAGCCACTAGAAAATTTTACATCGCACATGTGGTTCACATTGTATTTCTGTTGGACAGCATTGGTCTAGAAGTGGTAGATGTGTATATATTTATTTATACATTATATCCTCTTTTACGCCTTGTTTCTTATGAGAATAAACTTTCATGAACACTATAATAATCATCCTCCATTATAACAGATTACATCTTCTCTGATTTTTCTTTCTTTTGCTTTGTTTGTTTCTTTATTTTGAGACAGAGTCTTGCTCTTTCGCCCAGGCTGGAGTGCAGTGGTGCGATCTCAGCTCACTGCAACCTCCCGCCCGGGTTCAAATGATTCTTCTGCCTCAGCCTCTCAAGTAGCTGGGATAACAGGCGCCTGCCAGGACACCTGGCTAGTTTTTGTATTTTTAGTAGAGACAGGGTTTCACCATGTTGGCTAGGCTAGTCTTGAACTCCTGACCTCGTGATCCACCCACCTTGGCCTCCCAAAGTGCTGGGATTACAGGCGTGAGCCACCGCACCCACGCTTTTTCTTTTTTTAAGATACAGGGTAGGCTTGGCACAGTGGCTCATGCCTGTAATTCCAGCACTTTGGGAGGCCAAGGCAGGTGGATTACCTGAGACCAGGAGTTCAAGACCAGCCTGGCCAACATGGTAAAATCCTGTCTCTACTAAAAAAAAAAAAAAAAAAAAAAAAAAAATTAACTGTGTGCGGTGGCTTATGCCTGTAATCCCAGCACTTTGGGAGGTCAAGGCGGGCAGATCACTTGAGCTCAGGAGTTCAAGACCAGCTTGGGCAACATGGAGAAACTCTGTGTCTACAAAAAGTACAAAAAATTAACCAGGAGTGGTGGTGCATGCCTGTGGTCCCAGCTACTTGGGAGGCTGAGATGGAAGGATCGCTTGAGCCCGAGAGGTCAAGGCTACAGTGAGCCATGATCATGCCACTACACTCCAGCTTGGGTGACAGAACAAGACCCTGTCTCAAATAAAAAGAGAAGGAGAGAAAGAGACAGATAGACAGACACGGTCTTCTTCTGTCATCCTGGCTGTAGTGCAATGGTGCAATCATAGCTTACTTATAGTCTTGAACTAGGCTCAAGTGATCTTCCTGCCTCAGCCTCCTGAGTAGTCAGGAATAGAAGGGCACACCACCTTGTCTGGCTTTTTTTTCTATTTTTTGTAGAGTCTTGCTATGTTGCCCAGGCTAGTCTCGAACTCCTGGCCTCAAGCAATCCTCCTGCCTTGGCCTCCCAAAGCGCTTGGACTATAGACATGAGCCACCACGCCCAGCCTTATTTTTCTATTTAATTATTTCTAAGAAATGTAGTTCCTTCCATATGCCCTTGACATTTTCACATAAATTAAATGCAATAGGCTTCTTGTGCTTAATACCAGCACTTAAGAACTGATATGACTATAGAAGGGAGTGAGTTTGAAGTCTTTCTACTTTTTCCCTTATCCTGTAATAGAAATTCCCTAGCTTAGAATAAAATTTGCTTTAACATTTCTTTAACTTTCCCCCTATTACCGTAAAAAAACAGTCTCCCCTCCACACTCTTTGTAGGTAGAGCTGAGGTTAGGCATCTATCTTGTTCCAATAGCTTGAGTGTTTTTGAATAGTTCGTTTCTTAACTTTTTTGTTCTTCAAAAACAGAAACAATTAAATTACTCCTAAAGTCTTTTTTATCTTGGCTTTTGTTACATTTTTAGGAAAGTTATATCACAGATGATATTGGAATATCGACTTGGAAGGAGCAGACTTTTCTCTCCCATGGTGCCTTACTAGCAAAGAGCTGCCAAGCTGCAATGGAATTAGCAAAGCATGATGCTGAGGTTCAGGATATGGCATTTCAGTATGGGAAGCACATGGCCATGAGTCATAAGGTATTTTGCACACCCTTTATCTTTTTTCAGTACTTAAATAGCTACAACGATACACAAGAAAGCTTTTGCTCTTTAATAAGCTGCTTTTATATTTCAAAAATGCTTATTGTGTGGTTCAAATCTGTCAGCCCTGGATGATTGTTATGTAATGTAAACAGTATAATTGGTAAGTATTGTGCATTTCTTACAGAAAGCCACAGCTTACTTGAACCAGTTTTTTGATGTTTGTCTTTTTTTTTACCACCTGAAAGGGTTCTTGAGAGAACTCTTACATATTATTAAATAACATATTTGCAGACTGGAATATATTCACATAATGGAAGAATATTTGTCATTTTTATTACAGTTCCCTTATCGCTTTTTTTTTTTTTTTTTGAGACGGAGTCTCGCTGTGTCACCCAGGCTGGAGTGCAGTGGCGCAATCTCAGCTCACTGCAGTAAAACCTCTGCCTCCCGGGTTCAAGCAATTCTCCTGCCTCAGCCTCCGAGTAGCTGGGATTACAGGCACACGCCACCACGCCTGGCTAATTTTTTTATTTTTAAAAGAGACGAGGTTTCACCATGTTGGTCAGGCTGGTCTGGAATTCCTGACTTCGTGACCTGCCTGCCTTGGCCTCATAGCTCTTTATATAAAACATGTTATGAGAAGTTAATAAAATTCAGAAATATAGTGAATAAAATTGAAAGCTTTAATTTTAATAACTAATTCTTTGAATGGGCATATGAAATCTAAAATATCCCAAAATTAGCTGCTGTGTTATTACCTCTCTCTATATATATAATTTTAAATTTAATTTAATATATACTTTTCAGATGTTACTTAAATAGTTCATAAGGAGGGGAATATATACATATATAATATCTCCAGGTGAGCTTTTTGCATATTTTATTTAATCTTAGATCAGTTTATTAAGCAATTCTATTTATTAAATCCTTATCTAAATATTTTCCTTTAACTTAAAATAAAGACTGCCACCCACTAAAAATGGAATGTGTTAGGGAATGATTCTGGAGAATTTTACAGGTTATTTGGAGAATTTTACAGGTTATTGTTAATCATCTGAAATATCCTTTTTTTTTTTTTTTTTTTTTTTTTTTTGAGACGGAGTTTCACTCTCGCCCAGGCTGGAGTGCAGTGGCACGATCTCGGCTCATTGCAACCTCTGTTTCCCGGGTTCAAGCAATTCTCCTGCTTCAGCCTCCCGAGTAGCTGGAATGTGTGTGCCACCACACCCGGCTAATTTTTGTTTTTTTTAGTAGAGGTGGGGCTTCACCATTTTGACCAGGCTGGTCTCGAACTCCTGACCTCAGGTGATCCACCCACCCCAGCCTCCCAAAGTGCTGAGATTACAGGCATGAGCCACTGCACCCAGCCTGAAATGTTATTTTGTTTATTAAAGTATATCTAAAAACTGCATTCCTTAAGCTTCATAATTCACTGCATTAACTGGTACTTTCTGAATATAACTAAAACATACTAGTGTATATACATTTCACTAATTTACTCATTTAACTGCTTCTTGTAGATAAATTCTGATGTCCAGCCTTTTATTAAAGAAAAGACCAGTGACTCCATGACTTTTAATCTAAACTCAGCTCCTGTAGTCTTACATCAGGAATTTCTTGGAAGAGATTTGTGGATTAAACAGATCGGAGAGGTAAAATGAAATTACTCCTGTTTTAGGTACCATTAGTAATTAGTGGATTTTAGAACATAATTGATATTTCTTGCTGATATAAGGCTATAGATGAGCCTTAGGCATATTCATGTAACAGGTAAAATTCTTTCTTTGTAATCTTCGTTTTTAAGAGGTAAAATATTAAAGTTAGAGATTGCAGTACTGAATTTTTCTATTATCTGAGTTCTTAGAATACTGCAACACAAAACTAGTGCCTGTGGTGAATGCTAATTAACTCAGATGACTTTTTTTTTCCAAAGGCTTTCAAAAATTGGGCTATGGTAATAGCACCACCCTATAACTGACTGCAATTTCCCATCTGTGGACTCTCGCACAAGCTGCAGAATTCCAGGAGCTCCGTCTGTCAGCTCATTGGGTTATTTTAAAACAAACTTGGACCCTGAATACTTGTACTGAGGCATTATCAAAGGGAAAAAAAAAAAAAAGCATGGCGAAGTGGGAGGGGTAAAGGGGCTTGAATTGGGTAAATTTCTCATTTTGGCAGTTGAGAGGGAACTTTTTTGATTTTCTTTTAATTCAGAAACTCTAGTGCAAAACTTCTTGTCTTTTTAGCCAAAACCTCTTGGAATTTATTTAACTTCATGGCTGTAATTGGTTGGGTTAATCTGAGGCTCTGGACAGAGAAACCAGGCACAGCTGAGGGTGGGGGTAGCCACCATCCTTAAAGGAGCGAGGATGGGTGGGTGCAGTGGCTCATGCCTATAATCCCAGCACTTTAAAATGCCAAGGCGGGAGGATCACTTGAGCTTTTGAGTTCAAGACCAGCAACATAGTGAGACCTCATCTCTACAAAATTAAAGTTTTTGAAATTTAAAAAAAAAAAAAAAAAAGGCTGAGAGCCTAAGAGAATATCTGCATTCTGAAAGACGATTTCCTTTCTCCCAACCCTTATTGATTCTCAAAATGCTGGCAGCCAACTTAAAATTCCTCATATTCACCAAGTAGAAAATTGAGGATTTCTTTCTGAAAAAACTGTCAAACTCAGGAGAAAAGCCCTGCAGACGTGGATATTTGGGGCCTCCTCAGTAAACATGCCATATCCCTGAGCAGTCCTCCACAGCAAGACCCACCACTTGACAAGCCTCAGAGGATCTAAGTGCCCAGAATATCCGCTGCCTTACTCTGAAGCAGAATAGGAAAAGAGGACCACTGGGCATTTGAGAAAAGCTGCTTCTACGAAACAGCAAGTCAAAAACAAACTGATAAAAAGATAACTTAGAGGAAATAGAGACAATGCAAGCAAAGGCAGATGTTTTTCAAAGCACTATAATCAATATAATTGACAAGGAAGGATATAAAATCCATGGTATAATAATAGATGATACATTAAAAAGGACAATTCAAGAATAAAAATTAGAATTAGAAAGTATAAAAATATGATTACAGAATTTTTTAATCAGAAGAATGGAAGATACAAATGAAAAAATCTCCCAGAAGATTGGACCAAAAAATGATGTTTTAAAAAGAGAAAAAAAGTAAGAAAACTAAGGACTCTTTCAAGAAACCTTGTATCTATTAAGAGTCACAGCCAGGCCGGGCACAGTGGCTCACACCTATAATGCCAAGACTCTGGGAGGCCAAGGCAGGTGGATCACCTGAGGTCAGGGGTTTGAGACCAGCCTGGCCAACGTGGTGAAATGCTGTCTCTACTAAAAATACAAAAATTAGCCAGGCGTGGTGGTGCCCACCTATAAGGCAGAGGCTGGAGTGAGCGAGATCACACCATTGCACTCTAGACTGAGAAACAAGAGCTAAACTCCGTCTCAAAAAAAAAAAAAAAAAAAAAAAAAAAGGAGTCACAGGCCAGGTGTGGTGGCTCATGTCTGTAATCCCAGTAATCTGAGCACTTTGTGAGGCCAAGGTGGGTGGATCACTTGAGGTCAGGAAGTCAAGACCAGCCTGGCCAACATGGTAAAACCCTGTCTCTACTGAAAATACAAAAAGTAGCTGGGTGTGGTGGTGCACGTCTGTAATCCCAGCTTCTCAGGTGGCTGAGGCACAAGAATCACTTGAACATGGGAGGTAGAGGTTGCAGTGAGCCAAGATTGAGCGACTTCACTCCAGCCTGAGTGACACAGTGAGACTGTCTTTTTTTTTTTTTTTTTTTTTAAAAAGGCCAGGCATGGTGGCTTACACCTGTAATCCCAGCACTTTGGGAGGCCAAGGCAGGTGGATCACCTGAGGTCCAGAGTTTGAGACCAGCCTGACCAACATGGTGAAACCCCATCTCTACTAAATACAAAAAATTAGCCATGCTTGGTGACTCACGTCTCTAATCCCCGCTACTTGGGAGGCTGAGGCAGGAGAATTGCTTGAACCCAGGAGGCAGAGGTTGCATTGAGCCAAGATTGCGCCACTGCACTCCAGCCTGGGCAGCAAGAGTGAAACTCTGTCTCAAAAAAAAAAAAAGTCACAGAAAGAGTAAACTGAAAACAGAGGTAAGAAAATTAACAAGTTTTAAAAAATAAAAATTATGGCTGGGCATGGTGGCTCATGCCTGTAATCCCAGCACTTTGGGAAGTCAAGGTGAACAGATCACTTGAGGTCAGGAGTTTGAGACCAGCCCGGCCAACATGGCAAAGCCCCATCTCTATTAAAAATACAAAAAAATAGGCCGGGCGCGGTGGCTCAAGCCTGTAATCCCAGCACTTTGGGAGGCCGAGACGGGCGGATCACGACGTCAGGAGTTCAAGACCATCCTGGCTAACACGGTGAAACCCCGTCTCTACTAAAAAATACAAAAAACTAGCTGGGCGAGGTGGTGGGCGCCTGTAGTCCCAGCTACTCGGGAGGCTGAGGCAGGAGAATGGCGTAAAAACCCGGGAGGCGGAGCTTGCAATGAGCTGAGATCCGGCCACTGCACTCCAGCCTGGGCGACACAGCAAGACTCCGTCTCAAAAAAAAAAAAAAAAAAAAAAAAATACAAAAAAATAGCTGGGCATGGTGGCCCGGGTCTGTAATCCCAGCTACTAAGGAGGCTGAGGTCTGAGAATTGCTTGAACCCTGGAAGCGGAGGTTGCAGTGAGCCGATCGTACCACTGCACTCCATCCTGGGCAGCAGAGCGAGACTCTGTCTCACACACACACACACACACACACACACACACACACACACACACAAAAGACACTTTACTGAGTTTATTTTTAATCTTCTAAATGGTAATGTTCATGTTTATTTAAAGCTTTATAAGATAACAATCTTGTTGCCTCCTAGTCAGAGATAGGGAACACGATTTGCATAACACCTAGGAGGGACATTCCACCCTAAATCTCAAGGAGGTTGTTTATTAATCCTGAAATTAGTTCTCTTTCTGATTTTTTCATGTTATTTACCCTCCTGGATATCTTTGTGATCCTTTCCTTCCCTCCCCCACAGTCCTCTCCTTCAGTTTTGAATTTGATTGCAAGATCCTTAACAATACTAGCAGATTCATCTTTGAATTACCCATAGTACCTGCCGCAGTGGCTTACTTGGAGTAATTACCCAATTAATATTTGTCAAAAAGTGAGTGTGGTGTGGTCTTGCAGGGTGAAACTGGTGGCAGCCCAGTTTTGTTAAATACAGTTAAGTTGGTATAACAGAAATGGCTCACAGAGGACCAGGATTTGGAAGGTCTAGATCAAGATTGTCCAGCCCTTGTGGGCCGCATGCAGCCCAGAACAGCTTTGAAAGTGGCCCAACACAAATTCGTAAACTTTCTTAAAACATTATGAAGGTTTTTGTGCAATTTTTTTTTTTTAGCTCTCAGCTACCATTAGTGTTTATGTGTTTTATGTGTGGCCCAAGACAATTCTTCTTCCAGTGTGGTCCAGGGAAGCAAAAAGATTGGACACTCCTGGTCTAGATTCTAATTTGGACTCTGCTAGCATCTATGTAAACTTAATCACATTCTCTCATATCCTCATTATTCTTTTCTGTAAATTGATGGCCTTAAACTAGATCTTTTCCAAAGTCCCTTTCAGCTCTCAAATAAATCTAAGAAATAGGTCTATTAGACGAGATGCGTTATAAGAAAAATATTTATCTCTATTAGAAACAGGCCACGAATGGTGGCTCTCGCCTGTAATCCCAGCACTTTGGGAGGCCGAGGTGGGTGGATCACTTGAGGTCAGCAGTTCCAGACCAGCCTGTCCAGCATGGTGAAACCCGTTCTCTACTAAAAATATAAAAATTAGCAGGGCATGGTGGTGCATGCCTGTAATCCCAGCTACTCAGGAGGCTGAGACAGGAGAATCACTTGAGCCCAGGAGGCAGAGGTTGCAGTGAGCCAAGTTTGCACCAGTGCACTCCAGCCTGGGTGACAGAGTGAGACTCTCTAAAAAAAAAAAAAAAAAGAAAAGAAAAAAGAGGCCGGGCGCGGTGGCTCAAGCCTGTAATCCCAGCACTTTGGGAGGCCGAGGCGGGCGGATCACGAGGTCAGGAGATCGAGACCATCCTGGCTAACACGGTGAAACCCCGTCTCTACTAAAAATACAAAAAGAAATTAGCCGGGCATGGTGGCGGGCGCCTGTAGTCCCAGCTACTCCGGAGGCTGAGGCAGGAGAATGGCGTGAACCCGGGAGGCGGAGCTTGCAGTGAGCCGAGATCGCGCCACTGCACTCCAGTCTGGGCGACAGAGCGAGACTCCGTCTCAAAAAAAAAAAAAAAGAAAAGAAAAGAAAAAAGAAACTTATTGAAGTTTTAACACAGAAATAGAGAAATCTTGCTCTCAATGATGGAAGTCACCTGTGATTTTTTTATTACCACATTTAAAATTACTTCTTTACTCTGCCCAGGCAGGTTTGTGTCTTATCTGCCCTTTTGATTTCCTGCTTGGAAAGAGTGAGAATTATTGACTAGACAAGGAAGCCGGGAGGTTACATACTCCCAGTGCCCGTTCAGCACCATTGTGAAGCTAGGAGCAAGAGCACCTCTGGAATTTTCCTTATCAGGCTGTACCACCTCTTCTCCAGCAACTCCTTTCTCCTGAAAAATCTTAGGATTAACTGGCCCTCTTCCATCACAACTATAGGCCTATGGATGCATGTGCATGTTGACACACATGCACACAACCGCACTCTTTCACAAAAGGCAGTTAAGACCGGAAACAGCTGAAAAACATTTGCTGAGCTTTTTCTCCATACTAAATTCTACAGCTCTCTCCCTGCCTTAATTTTAAATTTAAATTTGTAACTGCTGAAAAATAATGATCAGGAAAAAATACTGTTAGTGAATGGGTTATTCACCCTAGGGAGGTGAAGTCATTACTCAGTTATCTCATTTTGATTCCTAAGAAAAGAAAGTAGAATCCTTCAGAGCACGACAGAGCTCTGACTCTCTCAGGGAGTCCAGGGGCTATTGCAGGTCAGCAAGCTTTATTTTTAATGATCCTTCTAGTTTTCTGCTGCCATTATAAGTCACCTGAAGAAATAAGAATTATGGTTAGATTTTCTTGGCTATTCCTAATAGTACTGAAATGTCACTTGGGCTTGTGACATTCTGACACTGTCATAACCAGCCATAAAATACCTTAAGTGTACTACAAATTACCATTGCAAGCTGTAACTCACTTGTCCCTAGATAGCTTACTATTACTCCTTGTTCAGAAAGTAAAACAAAAACTGCTAGGTAAGACTAGTGTGCGTGAAAATAACACATGCATATTCTTAAACAAAAGAGAAAATGCACATGCAGATTCTTCATTAATACCACGTGTGATACTCTTCTAGTTCTTTAAGACATTTTTAGTGGTTTCAAAAGGAATAATATTAATATCATCCTCTATCCTATATAGAAGGCATACAGTGTAGGCATTTGAAAGGACTATATGCATGACCACAAATACTATGAAATGGTTCTAGATATCTCCTAAAATAAAATATTTCTTAAGACTTTCTGTTGCACTTAAGGAAACAAAGTGCTTGACTACAGGAGATACAGCAATAAGTTGCCTAAAGATTGTCTATGACCTTGTAGAGAGGGGATAAGATAAATACATAAATATATAAATGTAAGGAATACTGTAATTCATGCCACTTGGGGAGCATAGAGGAAAGACAATTGAATTTCAGTTGGAAAAGTCAAGAAAGAGGTTTATGAAGTCAGTATTAATAATATGTGAGATAGTCCTTAAAGAAGATTTGATAGCAAAGATGAGAATGGGGAGCTTCCTAGGCAAAGGAAACCATGAAAAAGTGATACATATGCAGGCATGCAGTGTAGTCCAAGAAAAAAAAAGTGTTTTAATTTGGATGGAATGTGAAAAACATAGGGTGGTATCAGGGACAGGTGAAGAATTGCTCTGAAATAGTAATAATTATATTTAAAAGACTGGCTTATATAAAAATATGTACATGAATGTTCAGATCAGCAATATTTACAATATCCAAAGGGTAGAAATAACCCAGTGTCCATCAACTGATGAATGGATAAACAAAATGTGGTATACCCATACAATGGAATATTACTCAGCCACGGAAAGCAATGAGGTATTGATACATGCTGTAACATTCATGGGCCTTTACAACATTATATTATAAGCCGGGTGCGGTGGCTCGCGCCTGTAATCCCAGCACTTTGGGAGGCCGAGGCGGGCAGATCACAAAGTCAGGAGATCGAGACCATCCTGGCCAACATGGTAAAACCCCATCTCTACTAAAAATACAAAAATTAGCCGGGCGTGGTAATGGGCACCCATAGTCCCAGCTACTCGGGAGGCTGAGGCAGGAGAATTGCTTGAACCCGGGAGGCGGAGGTTGCAGTGAGCCAAGATCGTGCCACTGTACTCCCACCTGGGGACAGAGTGAGTCTCTGTCTCAAAAAAAAAAAATTATAATAAGTGAAAGAAGCCAGATGCAAAAGGCCACCTATCATATGATTCCATTTATGTGAAACATCCAGAGCAGACAAATCATAGAGACAGAAAAAAGACTGGTGGTTGCCTGGGATTGGCTTTGGAAAGGGAAAGGGGGAGAGACTGTGTAATAGGTACAGGTTTCCTTCTGGGTAATAAAAATGTTCAGAACTTGTTAGTGGTGATGATTGCACAACATTGTGAATGTACTAAATGCCACTGAATTATACTTTTTTAAACGGTTAAAATGATTAATTTTATGTTATGTAAATTTTACCTAAATTTTTTAAGGACTTTGGGATGTTTAACTATGGAAAATCAACTTGATGAAGAAGTCATGAAGCAGACATTTAAAGTTTTCGAGCCAGATATTATCAAGGTCTGAGCTGTGAGGGAGGTAAATCTGGCTATATTATATAGGATGAAAGGAACTAAAAGATACTAAAAGCAAAAAGACCAATTAATAAGTTTTTGAAAACCCATTGATAAGTGCAAGAGAAAAGCCCAATCAGATTGTTGGCAATGAGAATGGGAAGATAAGGAGGTTAAGCATAAAACTCATTTCAGAGAAAATGTGTAGGACTAGAAAACTGATCTGATAGGGAGAGGCTAACACATGTGGACTGGGAAGGGGGGGTCAGGGGCTAAAACAAGGGTTTTGGACTAGGATAACAGAAAAAATTAAGCCACTAATATAAATAGGAAAGTTAAGTGGAAAGACTGGTTTAACTTAGGTTCTTGACATGGTGAGTTTGAAGTACTCCATCAAGGTTGATGGCCGTTGCCTTGGGAACTTGCTGCTGGAGGAAGCAACTAAATTCTACTGCTAGCCTGATTCCCTTACTCATGGCCTTTCTGAGACCTGAGTAGATTTTTTTTCCTGGTCACACTGTGCAATTTAAAATTTCATGTTTCTTCCAGATTCCAAGAGAGCAGCATAGCAAGAAAAACAGGTTGCAAAGAAATAACTACGACCTATGAGCAGAGAGATTTGTTATGTAGATAATATAAGTAGTATCTCCTGGTCTTTCTCTAGTATATCTAGTATCTTCTTGCCTCTCTCCTTTTTAAGATTGAACACCATAGCCTTCTACATCTGCTGTTGCTCCTTTTTCTCCAGTGAACCAAAGGAACAGAATATGAGAAAATTAATTCCTTGGACATCCACACTTGCCTCTAAAAGTCGATTAGCTTTGCCAGTTGAAAGAGATGGTAAAATAGGTACCCAAGTGAAGCAGTCCATGTCTGAATGGTGTTAACTTCCTTGCACATGCCTTTTGTGCTCTCTTATTCATAGAGAATGACCAAGATAGCAGAGAAAAGGCCTGCCTTGTTCCTTTATATTCTGCTGTCTTTCCAGCTCTGTAACTAGACAGCCCAGCAACACAAGACCTGCTTCTACCAAACCAATACTCAGTGAGCTGCTCTAACTTCAGGGCTAGCAGATGTAGTCGATTTCTGATTTGTGACCCTTCTTTCTGTTATCCCCATACTGGTTTTTTGTTTGTTTGTTTTGTTTGTTTGTTTTTGGTTTTGTTTTGTTTTTTTTCAGAGATGACCAGCCTGAAATGTATTTTAAATAACATTATAGGGCTGGGTGTGGTGGCTCATGCCTATAATCCCAGCACTTTCGGAGGCCAATGTGGGAGGATTGCTTGAGGCCAGGAATTCAAGACCAGCCCAGGCAACACAGCAAGACCCCCATCCCTACTAAAAACTTTTAAAAGTAGCCAGGTGTGGTGGCATGTACCTGTAATCCCAGCTATTCAGGAGGCTGAGGCTAGAGAATCTCTTGAGTCCAGGTCAAGGCTACAGTGGACCATGATTGTGCCACTGCACTCTAGCCTGGGCAACAGAGGGAGACTCTGTCAGACAAACAAATAAATAATTATTATAGTAAATGTCAATGTTCTTAGGGACAAATGCTGAAGTATCTAGGGGTGAACATCCTGATTTCTAAAACTTACTCTCAAATAATAAACGGTCATGGAGAGAAAGAGGGAAAACAGAAGTGATAAGGTGTTAGCAGCTGGTGAGTCTAAGTGGAGGGCAAATGAGTGTTCACTGTATTCTTTCAACTAAAAAGTTCGTGGGAGCCGGGCGTGGTGGCTCATGCCTGTAATCCCAGCGCTTTGGGAGGATCACAAGGTAGGGGGGTTTGAGACCAGGTGGCCAACATGGTGAAACCCTGTCTCTACTAAAAATACAAAAAATTAGCCGGGCATGGTGGCAGGTGCCTGTAATCCCAGCTACTTGGGAGGCTGACGCAGGAGAATCACTTAAACCCAGGAGGCGGAGCTTGCAGTGAGCCGAGACCGTGCCACTGCACTCTAGCCTGGTTGACAGAGCGAGACTCCGTCTCAAAAAAAAAAAAAAAGCTTGTGGGGGAAGGTAGTTTTCCTTGAAGATTTAAAAAGAAAATCTTTAAAAATGACAGTTATTCTGAAATATAGCCTGTAACATTTGGGAAGAATAACCTGATAAGTAGAGATGATTAGTCTCTAGCAATTTCTGGACTCCCTGCTGTGGAATATTAGTTTTCTGCTTTTAGAAAAAGGTGTCCCCATATCCAGCTTTCAAGTTCAGATAACAGTAGTTAGAAATTGGAAACAGTTCATTTATGTCATCCAATCCTTCTTTGTTACCTGACTTATAAAAAAACGTTTGTTTCTTAAAGTAAAAGACCACATTGTACATCCATTACTTACCAACAGGGAATCTGTCTGCCTTTAGTCTGCAGAGACTGGTATATAAACCTTTGGAATTAATTCCTTTGTGCATCCTCTCAATCAGAATGCTGGCTTTTTTTTTTTTTCTTTTGTATGGAATATTGTTTTACAGTGTTCACTGTAGCTGTCCAAGGAGACCTCCAGTGTCATGAGCACAGGCACACTATCTTGTCTATTTTCACATTTTTAAAAGATAAAACAAGGTTCAAACCACACATTCTCTGTGAACTGCTAAAGATTGGGAAAAAATTACTTTCTTTTCTCTTGACCTGGATTGACAAGAAGCACACCTACAGGAGGCAAAAAGATGAGTGAATCCCTTTTAAAGACCCTAGTAATGAAGCCCTCAGGGAATTGCTGTGTATGGTAGAATTTACAGCAGCTTCTGGGGGCGAACAGTGTGGCAGGAAGAGGTTCAGGACTGCTGGCTGTTGAAATATAGATTCCATTTATTTTATATCAGCCTATTTTGGGCCCCTGTGAGAAAGTTATCTTAATAATATCTTGCTCTGGCTGGCCGCGGTGGCTCACACCTGTAATTCCAGCATTTTGGGAGGCTGAGGTGGGCGGATCACCTGAGGTCAGGAGTTCGAGACTACCCTGGCTAACATGACAAAACCCCATTGCTACTAAAAATACAAAAATTATCCAGGCATGGTGGTGGGCACCTATAATCCCAGCTACTAAGGAGGCTAAGGTAGGAGAATCGCTTGAACCTGGGAGGCGGAGGTTGCAGTGAGCCAAAATCATGCCATTCCACTCCAGTTTGGGGAACAGAGTGAGACTCTATCTTAATAATAATAATAATAATAATATCTTGCTCTGCTAGAAATACACATGAGAAGTGGCAGATGTCAGAACAAAAAGGGAAAAATTGCAGTACTCCATTCTCCTCGAGACTTATGAAGTTTACATAGTTGTTCTCTTTCAGCCTTTGAAGTAAACCCTGATGCACATAGAAGCACAAATTGAAAAAGACATTAGGGCCGGGCGCGGTGGCTCAAGCCTGTAATCCCAGCACTTTGGGAGGCCGAGACGGGCGGATCACGAGGTCAGGAAATCAAGACCATCCTGGCTAACACAGTGAAACCCCGTCTCTACTAAAAAGTACAAAAAACTAGCCGGGCGAGGTGGCGGGCGCCTGTAGTCCCAGCTACTCAGGAGGCTGAGGCAGGAGAATGGCGGGAACCCGGGAGGCGGAGCTTGCAGTGAGCTGAGATCTGGCCACTGCACCCCAGCCTGGGCGACAGAGCGAGACTCCGTCTCAAAAAAAAAAAAAAAAAAAAAAGAAAAAGACATTAGATATAGGCCAGACCAATGATCTGCAAACAAATCAGAATCTCAGGGGTAGGCTATGGAGAATATGCATTTTTCACCAGCTACCCAGGTGATTCCAATACATCCAGCCCAGCATTTGTGAGAGCCCAGCATCTGGGAACTTCTGGTCTGGTCTGATGCTCTACAGATGAAGAAATGAAGGCCTATATGAAAATGTAAAAATTATTCAAGGTATTAACCAATAAAGGACTAGAAACCACATTTTCTGGCTCCCAACAGATCCATCTTCCCAGGTCACAATGCCTTTTGAAGTGTTCACAATTAAGATCTTAGGCCTCTTGCTATAATCAGTAGACAAGGCCTTTAATACCTGAAATTTTGAGGTGTATGTCTTGAAATCTCTCTGGAGATCTAGGTTAGATGCATTGCTTTTAAGTTTGAAGCACTTAATTATACTAATTCTTCTCTGTCCTAGTCTTTTGTTGTTTAATTTTCATGAAATTCTTGAATTTGTTTTCTACAGATGGAAGCTTAGATTTCCTTCTTTATTTATAAATAGAAGGTGGGTGAGAAAATGAAAATATGCCATTGTTCAATATGGGTAAAAATTATGTATAAGACATCAGCCAAGGGCTCTACATTACCTACATACTGGCTCACAACCAAAAACATCCAGCTTTCCTAGAACTAGGAGTAAGTAAAATTCGTTTTTCCTGTCATAAAATTTCCTGAATAAATAGTACATAACCAATACATATAAAGAAAAAGCTTCATCCATTTATTCATTCACTCAGACAGTGATCTCAACTTGGGATACAGTTGTGAGCAAGAGAAAATTTCCCTGCTTTCATGGAGCTTGGGAGATTATAGGCGAAGCATATCTAAAACAGTATTGTATAGCTAGGTGCAGTGGCTCACGCCTGTAATCCCAGCCCTTTGGGAGGCCAAGGCACAATGATCACTTGCATCCAGGAGTTCGAGACCAGTCTGAGCAACATAGTGAGACCCCGTCGCTATAAAAAATTAAAAATTAACCAGGTGTGGTGGTACATAACTGTAACCCCAGCTACTCAGGAGGCTGAGGCAGGAGGATCGCTTGAATATGAGAGGTTGAGGCTGCAGTGAACTGTGATTACAGCACTGCACTCAGCCTGGGTGACAGAGAGAGTAAGACCCTGTTTCATCAACCAATCAAACAATCAGTCAATCACAATACTTTGTAACCTCCTAGAAGATAAATTCCAAGAGGTCACACATTTTGATCTGTTCTGTTCATGCCTGTGTCTGTAGTGCCTAAGCAGTGCCTGACTCATAGTAGATGCTCAATGAATATTTGTTAAATGAATGAGCAACCAAGAGGTATAATAGAAGCTATTGCTCCTCCCAAATTAACTATTTTACAAAAAGAATAAGGATAGTGTTTAATGAGAAATATTTATGTAGGAATCTAAATCATTTATTTGTATCTAACTTGATATATTTTAATTAATTTATTTTTTGAGACAGGGTCTCAGTCTGTCAGCCAGGCTGGAGTGCAGTGGCACAATCACAGCTCACTGTAGCCTTGACCTCCTGGACTCAATCAATTTGCCCACCTCAGCCTCCTAAGTAGCTGGGACTACAGGTGTGCACCACCATGCCTGGCTGATTTTTGTTGTGTTGTTGTTGTTGTTGTTGTTGTTGTTTGTAGAGACAGGTTTCTCGCCATGTTGCCCAAGTTGATCTCAAACTCTCGTGTTCAAGTGGTCTGCCTGCCTTGGTCTCTGAAAGTGTTGGAATTACAGGCGTGAGCCACCATTCCTGGTCACTATATTTTTATAAGCTCTAAAGCATTTTGTGAGAAAACATCATATCAGCATGTCTATTGTCAGGTATGTTTGGCATATGTAGATATAATACCCATATATCAGCTGAAAATATGTGTGTGTGTGTGTGTGTGTATACACACATACATATAATATATGTATTATATACCTATAAAAGTTTAAATATTTACCAGAGTTTTTTCCTAAAATGATACTTTTATGTGCAAGCTAAGGTAATCAAGAGTAAAATGATTTCACAGAGCTAGAATGTTTGTTGTGACAAAATGAAAAGGACATTTGGGTAAGACATATCAATAGTTGCATGTTCAGATTATAATGACTGGCAATGGTGTTGTCATTTTATGTAAGCTTCTACTCTCTCAGCTTTCAAACCATTGTGGAGCCGATGTTGAGCAGATCTCGATTATATCCATGGAGTTTCTCTGCCATCATCCCCAACAGTGTATCCCTACTGGGTGACAGGGTAGTGGCCAAGCTAAGAAAACAAAGTAGAGTGAGCTTGAGGTTTGAAAATAAGTTGTGGTTAAGCACAGGTGCTTCAAAGTACTAGCATTTTCTAAGATGATTAGTCTATAAACAAAGTACGGGGTGGGAAAAATGGTTTTACAGAAATTTGTGATAGGCCTACTCTAGACGTCCTTATCAGTAAAGAACGTTATATTCAGTCTTCTTACCTGCTGAATTTTTTTGAGACAGAGTGGGAAGTGGCTCAATGCAGCCAAAAGGAAAATTCCACCCCTAAGTTATTGTCAGTCATAGTTTCTCCATGGTTTGCCTTTCAGTCTTCGACTACAGAAGTTCAACTTTCTTTCAACAAATGCTACTTTCAACACTCTTAAGCACTGCATGATAAGCACTGGACGATGAGAATATTGAGAGAACATGAAGAGGAGATGATTAGAAGAGAGGCAACATTGACAGTGAGGAAATGACAGATGTGCTCAGGGTTGAGTTGTTTGACCACAGGAACAATTCTCTAGAACTCCCAGTTTGTGCCTCTGTGAGTGGAAGAAAACACACTCAAAAGTGTTTTATACAGTCTCAACAATAGTCAACACAGGACACTTCTGTGACCCAACATGCGAGAATTTCTCCCCATCAACAAGCAAGTGATCACTTCAGCAAGCTGACACCAGCTGAGTGTCTCTAACTTACTTCTATTCCGACACTTTTTTTTTTTTTTTTTGAGATGGGGGTCTCACTTTGTTGCCTAGGCTGGCGTGGAGTGATACTCACAGGCACAGTCATAGCTCGCCGCAGCCTCAAACTCCTGACCTTAAGCGATCTTCTCACCTCAGCCTCCCAAGTAGCTGGGACAACAGGCACGTACCATATTTTGACACTATCTACCTGGAGATAGTGTCAGATCCTACAGGTTGAGGGCTCAAGACTGCACCCACCCCTTACCCCACCCCTGCCTTCAGATGCCATTCACAAGCTCCAGGTTACCTGTGCTTCTGATTGACCGGCTATAAAGTGAGGATCCCACGACCACTTCGTTGGGTTCAGTTAATTTGCTAGAGCAACTCCCAGAACTCAGGGAAACACTTTCTTTTTCATAGCTATGTGAATTTTGGAACAGAAACACTTATACTTACCAGTTTATTTAAAGAATATTACAAAGGACACAGATGAGTAGATGCAAAAGTTAAGACATGTGGGAAGGGGCGTGGGGTTTCCATTTCCTCTCCAGTGCACCACTATATAGAAACCTCCATGTGTTCAGCTCCCCAGAAGTTCTCCAAATTCTGTCTTTTTGGGTTTTTATGGAAGCTTCGTTGCATAGGTATGATTGATTAAGCTATTGGCCATTGGTTATCAACTTAACCTTCAACCCCTCTCCCCTCCCCAGAAATTTGGGGGTGGGCTGAAAGCTCTAACCTTCTAATCCTGCCTTGGTCTTTGCCATGACCAGTCCCCATCCTGAAGTCGGGAGTTTCCAGCCATCAGTCAGCTCGTACAAAAAGGCATCACTTGGCGAGTTTCTGAAGATTTTAGGAGTTGTATGCCAGAAAACTGGGCTATGACCAAATATATATTTCAAAATATCCTAGTGTCATTTGAAAAGTGCTGCACCTGAGCAATTCATAGTAGTCAGCAAGAGACAAGGAAAAGGATGGCCAGTGGAAAAAGTGGAAAACTTGTGGCCACAGGATCAGCCTCAATGTCAGATGTCCATTAACCTAAATGAATTCAAGAGTCAGCTGCGAGTTTGAGAACTGAAAGACTAAGCATGTTGGGAAAGTGCTGCTGCTGAAATTTTGGTCACAGGTCATCTGTGGACTATTCATAAGATCAAGGCCAGTCCATGTTTGGACAATATCAGAGTGAGTAGCTAGGTCATAAGTGAGCAATACAGATGTGTTCAGGGTTTCCTTACCACTTCTGCAGAAGTTACTATAGTGGGATTTTCAGTGTAGATAAAACTGTTTTGGGAAAAGATGACCATAAACAGACAGACGAATAAATATAAAATATCTAAGCAGAGAGACTAATAGCTTGGATTTAAAGTTTCTTTAAGAACTCACTCATATTCCTGTTGGTACAATGCATCTCAGTACTAAGTTCAAACTCTTAGTTCACTGAAAATCCTAGAACACTAAAAACCTTCGAAAAGCAGACTGAAGACCTTATTCTTTTTTATAGTAGATTGGTTGCAGAGGCCTTTTGTTTCAATGAAAATATTTAATCACGATTTTAGAGTGGTTTGTGATGGTGCCAACAGCTATGTGTGAACAGTGTTTTATAAGTTTCTTTTTTTTTTTTTTTGAGACGGATCACTCTGTTGCCCAGGCTGGAGTGCAGTGGCCGGATCTCAGCTCACTGCAAGCTCCGCCTCCCAGGTTTACGCCATTCTCCTGCCTCAGCCTCCCAAGTAGCTGGGACTATAGGCGCCTGCTACCTCACCCGGCTAGTTTTTTGTATTTTTTAGTAGAGATGGGGTTTCACCATGTTAGCCAGGATGGTCTCGATCTCCTGACCTCGTGATCCGCCCGTCTTGGCCTCCCAAAGTGCTGGGATTACAGGCTTGAGCCACTGCACCCGGCCCGTATAAGTTTCTTACTATGAAAATAAGAAAAGGGCCGGGCGCAGTGGCTCACACCTGTAATCCCAGCACGTTGGGAAACTGAGGCGGGTGGATCACATGAGGTCAGGAGTTCGAGACCAGCCTGGCCAACATGGCGAAACCTTTGTTTCTACTAAAAATACAAAAATTAGCTGGGCATGGTGGTGGGTGCCTGTAATCCCAGCTACTCAGGAGGCTGAGACAGGAGAATTGCTTGAACCCGGGAGATAGAGTTTGCAGTGAGCCAAGATACACCACTGCACTCCAGCCTGGAGGACAGAGCAAGACTCTGTCTCAAAAAAGAAAAAAAAAAACAAAATGCAGTCATCTTCAGATAAATTTTTAAAGGATTCTAAAGCAGCAAGAAGGGTCAGGACCAATTTTTTTTTTTTTTTCTGAGACAGGGTCTCACTCTGTCACCCAGGTTGGAATGTAGTGGTGCAACTATGGCTCACTACAGCCTCAACCTCCCAGGCTCACACAATCCTCTCACCTCAGCCTCCTGAGTAGCTAGGACTACAGGCGCATACCACCACACCCAGCTAATTTTTTTATTTTTTGTGGAGATGGAGTCTCACTGTGTTGCCAGGACTGGTATTGAACTCCTGGGCTCAAGTTATCCTCTTGCCTCAGCCTCCCAAAGTGCTGGGATTACACATGTGAGCCACTGTGCCCAGCTTTAGGACCAATATTATGAACTTTTTTTTCTCTCATGGGAGTAATCTGCCTATGTTAATTACCTGTATAATGTAAATTTGGACTCAGGAGCAAAATGGTCTCGAGATCTAACCCGTTTGTAAGTTGGAAGACTCTTGTTCTATGCAGATGTGGCAGGAGAAATTTTATCCTGACGTCTGCAGAACACAAACTGACCTGCCAGCAAAAACTAACCCTGATTGTTATGTTAAGATTTTTTTCTTTTTGAGACAGAGTCTTGCTCTATCACTCAGGCAAGAGTGCAGTGGCGCGATCTTGGCCCACTGCAGTCTCCGCCTTCTGGGTTCAAGCGATTTTTCTGTCTCCTCGGCCTTCTGAGTAGCTGGGATTACAGGCGCCTGCCACTACGCCTGACTAATTTTTGTATTTTTAGTAGAGACAGGGTTTTGCCATGTTGGCCATGCTGTCTCGAACTCCTGACCTCAGGTGATCTGCCTGCCTTGGCCTCCCGAAGTGTTGGGATTACAGGCGTGAGCCACCACACCCAGCCAAATTTACAGCATTACTAAGAGTGGAACAGCGTGACATTTTGTGCCTCCTGAATTGATGGAGTGTGTAATATTTCCACATAAAGTAGTTTTGCCAAAAATGTTTAACCTAAATCTTAGCAGGCTTCTCCAGACCCAGCTTTCAGTTTATAAGCAAAACAGAAACAAGTTAAATGACGCAATGAAGAAAGAAGAAAAAGGAATTTTGTAAAACAGCTATCCTTGTCTTCTCAAAAAGTCAATGGTTTTTATGAAAATAAGCTAATGGCTTTTATTTTCATTCTGTGAAGAATGGGGAGAGACCAGTCTAGGCAAAAAAGAAGAAACTATAATAATAAATAAAAGGCAACAAAAGAGACATAAAACCAGAATGCAATGTGTGAATCTTTATTAATTCTGGTTTTGGGGAAAAAAAAGCTACTTTGGAAAAGTTGGAGAAATTTGAATATAGATTTGTGTTAGACGATATGGCACTATTGTGAGTTCATCAATTTTGATTGTGGTCATGGGGTGACGTATGAGATGCCACATGTGTACAAGGTACGTGCTGAAGCATGTAACGTGAAGACTTGTGACATCCACTCCTGCCAGATCTAGATAGAGTGTCTATGCGTGCTCAGTGAACTGTTCATTTAACTTTTCTATATGCTTGCAATTTACATGGATTATAATATATAGTTCAATATGTATATTAAATAGAGAGAGGGAAAGGGGGACAGAGAAGCTGAGTTCTATTCTTTGAGAACAAAAATTATAGAAGCACTAAACTTTTAGAGAAGTAACAAATTAATTTTCCCCTCTTCTTTTGTAGGCTCAAGAAAAAGGAAGATTGGACTATGCTAAGGTAGGCAAATTTTACACATACTGTACTATTTTACATATTTCAATTTGGTGTTTGGTTTTCGTTTATATTTGAAAGGTCAAAAGAGAATTATCACACTGAGAACTGAGGGACATTTCCTGTTAAGTAACAGGCAATAGCACATGGAATAAGGTTCATTCAACAAGAAGTCTATTTATTATTGAGTACCTGTTTCATTCCAGATATTGTATTGAGAATACAACGGTGAACTAGATGAAGTCTCCTTTCAGAATATTTACAATTCTAGTGGGGAAAATCGATAACTAAATAAAGGGCTAAATAAATAACGTAATGTCAAGTGTCAGTAAGTGTGATGAGGAAAAATAAACAGTAAAATCACTAGCCGTTGTTGAAAGATGCCTATGGCCTGTGGATGGAAGACAACCTTTTTGGCCATCAGATAATACCTGGAAAGCACCTTACAGGACAGACTTGAACTCCCAAAGGCAAGAGTTCTCACATCGCCTGTGGAACTTTTGACAACACACGTGCCTAGGTACCACTGCATCAGACTCTCTTTCACCAAGATCAGAATCCCCTGATGGAGAGAGCGGTACAGGGGCAGGCTAGAGTGGTTTGAAAATGTCTCCACAGATAATTCTGACACACAGCCCTAGTTAAAAACTGCTGCGGGAGGTCAGATTTCAGTGCATCAGTACAGGCCTAGGAATACACTTAGATCATGTTCTGTTTTCCCCTCAGGGACAAATAGAACATTTAGCAGGTGTATGGCATGTGTACAGCTGCTTGGCTAAAAGAACATGTCAACCATCTGATTTATGCAGCAGTCGAGGATGTGAGCACACCTGCACTCCAAAGACAGGGAAGGAGAAACACAACCCGGAAGGGCTCTGTTTGCCGTGGGACAACCAAAACCCTCAAGGGCCTCTCCAGAGCCGACCCGGAACCTTGCACTCTCCTGGCAGCCTAGTGGGGCACACCCATGGCCCCCGCCTTTACTCTCCTTTCCATGCTGAAAATAAAGCCTCTCTCCCTTTTTTTTTTTTTTTTTTTTTTTGACAATTAAAAAATAGATTTACTTTGAACCACTGGTTCTTATACCCAGGAACATATGTCAGAATTACCTATGGAGGTTTTTAAAAATCTGTAAGTCCAGGTCTCCCACTTGGAGAAGGTTGCAAAGCTTCTAAAAAGCTCTTTGGGTAGCTCTGATGTTTCCTTCCATTTGAATCACTGAATTTAGGTTGACTGGGATACTTTGGTTTTTGGGGTTTGGGGGCCATTTTGGGGAGAGTGTGGGAAGCTTTTCTCACAGATTAACTAGGAGCAGCAAAGAACTTGGTCTCTGGCTTTTTTGGAGTCTGTCTCAGGTCTTTTCTCTCCAGCAAAGGATTTTTTTTTCCTTCACTGCCTCTTCTTTGATTTTCGACTTTTTCCCTGGGCCTTTCCCTGGGGTCTAAGACTGCAGCTTTTGGAGTCTCAGAGGCTGTCAAGTCCTTTCTCTTCCTCCCATGAGGGGTGTTGGGACAGTCTCTCCTTTTATCTGCCTCACATACTTTCGCCTCCTTCAAGAAAAACTAGATAATAGGAGCACCTCTAAACCAAGGGCTTCCATATTTGTCACTCTGTCTTAGATGTGTACTTGAGCCTCATCATATACCCAAACACAGACTGTGGACTTACCCGGTTGGGTCTCCTACAGGCATAAGAGCCCAGTGCATCTTAAACTAAACTAAACATCTTTTCTGACATCTCTGGCCTTTCTGTTGCTGTTGTTTAGTGACTTCATATTTTACAGCAGTTTCAGGTTGACAGCAAAAGTGAGTGAAAAGTAGAGTTTCTATAGCCCCTAACCCCACACACATGCAGCCTCCCTCACTGTCAGCATCCTACACCAGAGCAGCACATTGTTTTGTTGAGTTTAATTGATGAGTCTAAAGCTGGGTGCGTTGGCTCATACCTCTAATCCCAGCATTTTGGGAGGCTGAGGTGGGAGGACCACTTGAGCCCAGAAGTTCAAGACCAGCCTGGATAACATGGCGAAACCCTGTCTGTACAAAACAATGTAAAAATTAGCTGGATATGGTGATGAGTACTTGTGGTTGCAGCTACCTGGGAGGCTGAGGTGGGAGGATTGCTTAAGCCTGGGAGCAGACGGTTCAGTGAGCTAAGATCATACTACTGCACTCTAGCCCGGGTGACAGAGTGAGACCCTGTCTCAAAGAAAAAATTGATGAGTCTACACTGGTGGATCGTTATCACCCAGAGTCCATATATTGCATTAGGAAGGTTGCAGTCCTTGGTGCTGGACCTCTGAGCCTTTTTTCTTATCTTCTCTCCTGTGATTAGCACTGTCATCCCACCAGTCAACCATGTGAGAAACTTCTCATGTAAGAAACCGCTCCTACTCCCCACCTCATGTTCCATGACCAAGTCATACCAGTTTTATAGCCTACATTTTCTTGACTCCAACTCTTCCTCTTGGTCTGTCTTCCATTCCTTGTGCTCGTAGTCTTCATCTGAACCACTGAAAAACCTACTGCTCATTCTCCACTGCCTCTCTTTTGTCCCCACAGATCTTTACCAGCCAGAGTGGCTATCTAAACCACCCATCTGATAGTTTCCCTCTCCAGCTCAAAACCCTTCATTGCTCCATGTTGTCTGTCTGGCACATTCATAGCTTGCTGGGTTGGCATATACAGGGCTGTGTGATCTCCGCCTAAAGAGACCCTGCAGCTTCATCTCCCACGGTCCTGCAGCAGCACCAAGTTTCATAAAGCATACTGCTTCTGTTCTCTGCGCCTTCGCTCATGCTGTCCCCTCTGCTTAGAATGCCCTCTTTATCTGGCTCCCTCTGCTCATCCAATGAAGCTTAATTTAGGATTGTCTCCTATAACACATCCTCTGTGGTTCCCCAGGCTGGGTTAGGTGCTTTCCTCAGTTCCTCAACACACTATGCATTTCTCAGTCACTGCTCTTACTCTGTCATATTATAATGATCAATTGATGAGACAGATCCTAGACTGTGAGCTCTTGGAGGGCAGAGACAGTTTCTTTTTTCTCTTCGTATATCTGGTACCCAAAGCAGTACTTGACACTTAGTAAGTGAATGAGCAAGTAAGCGAGTGAACAGAGGCCATGAGTAAGAAAATAGAAAACACATGCAGTAAGTGGGGGAGAAGCAGCCTGCTGCAGGAGAAAATCAGGGATAGGGCATTGGGTCTCAAGGCAGAGAGCAAAGGAAAGTGTTTGACACAGTTTGCAGATATCAGCAGGGTTAAGAAGATTGCTTAGGAAGGTTGTAGTAAACTAGTTTGAAGATAAAGACTGGGATTTTTACTGTGGTAGTGACAGAAAACTAACATATGAATAAAAAAGAGGAAGAGTAAGGGAAAAGAGTGACAATTGAACACTGATGTTTATTTTGTTTTATTTTTATTTTTTAGAGATGGTGTCTCACTCTGTCACTCAGGCTGAAGTGCAGTGGCACAATCATAGCTTACTGCAGCCTCCCACTCCTGGGCTCAAATGATCCTCTTGCCTCAGACTCCCGAGTAACTGGGACTACAGATATGTGTCACCACATCCGGCTATTTTTTTTTATTTGTTTATTATTATTATTTTTAGAAATGAGGTCTCGCTGTTACCCAGACTGGTGATGCTTTTTTTATGACTCAAAGAATGCCTCTAAGGTTTCTTATCACAGAAGCACTTGACAATGGAAGAGATTTCCATTGGAAAATGGCAAAGAGAAAAATGTGGTGCACAGATAAGAGCGCCCCTGGACCAAGCAATGGCTCTGCCACCAACTCACTGCAAAATCTGATAATAGTCACTGTGTTAGTCTGTTCTTGTAGTGCAATAAAGAAATACCTGGCTGGGGCCGGGCACGGTGGCTCACACCTGTAATCCCAGCACTTTGGGAGGCCATGGGGGTGGATCACCTGAGGTCAGGAGTTTGAGACCAGCCTGGTCAATATGGTAAAACCCCCGTCTCTACTAAAAACACAAACATTAGCCAGGTGTGGTGGCATGTGCCTGTAATCCCAGCTACTCGGGAGGCTGAGGCAGGAGAAGTGCATGAACCCCAATGGCACAGGTTGCAATGAGCCAAGATCATGTCTTTGCACTCCAGCCTGGACAACAGAGCAAGAGTCTGTCTAAAAAAAAAAAAGAGGGCCGGGCGCGGTGGCTCAAGCCTGTAATCCCAGCACTTTGGGAGGCCGAGACGGGCGGATCACTAGGTCAGGAGATCGAGACCATCCTGGCTAACACGGTGAAACCCCGTCTCTACTAAAAAATACAAAAAACTAGCCGGGCGAGGTGGCGGGCGCCTGTAGTCCCAGCTACTCAGGAGGCTGAGACAGGAGAATGGCCCGAACCCAGGAGGCGGAGCTTGCAGTGAGCTGAGATCCGGCCACTGCACTCCAGCCTGGGCGACAGAGCGAGACTCCGTCTCAAAAAAAAAAAAAAAAAAAAGAGAAGAAATATATGGCTGGGTATAGTGGCCAAATATATGGCTGGCTTGGGAAGCCAAGGCAGGAGCACTTGAGCTCAGGAGTTCAAGACCAGCCTGGGCAATATGGCAAAATCCTGTCTCTAAAAAAGTACAAAAATTAGCCAGATATGTTGTGCACACTCATAGTCCCAGCTACTCAGGAGGCTGAGGTGAGAGGATTGCTTGAGCCTGAGAGGCAGAGGTTGCAGTCAGCTGAGATTGTGTCATTGTACTCCCTCCTAAAAATATAAAAAAATAGCTAGGTATGGTGGTGCACACCTGTAGTTCTGGCTACTCAGGACCCTGAGGTGGAGGATTACCTGACCCCAGGAAGTTGAGGCTGCAGTGAGCTGTGATTGCACCACTGTATGCCAGCCTGGGCAACGGGAGTGGGAGTGAGACCCTGTCTCAAAAAAAATAAAAAAGAAAAGAGATTTAATTGGCTTATGGTTCTGCAGGCATATGAGAAGCATAGTGCTGACATCTACTTCTGGTGAGGCTTCTGGTGAGCTTAGGATCATGGCGCATGGCAAAGGGTATTGGGCATTTCACATGGCAAGAGAGGGGAGGTGCCACACACTTTTAAACAACCAGATTGTGCATGGACTCACTGAGTGAGAACTCACTTGTCACCAAGGGCATGGCGTTAAGCCATTCATGAGGGATCTGATCCCATGACCCAAACACCTCCCACTAGGCCCACTTCCAACAATGGAGGTCACTTTTCAACATGATATTTGGAGGGGAGAAAACATGCAAACCAAATTGTTCACTTCATCTCTTTGGTCTTTCGTTAGTTTCCTCAGTACAAAATGAGCAGTTTAGAGTAGTGCTGTTCTATTCCCTAAGCCCATTCTAAATCTGGGAAGAGACATTCTTATCCTGAGGTCCAGACACACTCCTTCACCCAACCAACATTTATTTAATATATTTTTAAATTTACTTTTTTTTTTTTTTTTTTTGAGACAGGGTCTCACTCTGTCTCCCAAGTTGGAGTGCAGCGGCACGATCTCAGCTCACTGCAACTTCGGCTTCCCAGGGTCAAGTGATTCTCCAGCCTCAGCCTCCCGAGTAGCTGGAATTACAGGTGCAAGCCACCAATGCCCAGCTAATTTTTGTATTTTTTGTAGAGACAGGTTTCACCACATTGCCCAGGCTGGTCTCAAACTCCTAAACTCAAAGCAACCTGCCCGCCTCAGCCTCCCAAAGTGCTGGGATTCCAGGCATGAGCCACCGCACCCAGCCTTTATTTGATGTTTAATATATTTGAGGCACTATGCTAGTGCCAAGACAACCACCATGAACACGACTGCCAGGGTTTGCCATCACAAGCTCCCTTGACTCCAGCTTCCCTATCTAAAGTAGCCACTCCACCTTTGCTCTGTTTTTTTCTCTTTAACATTTATCATAACATAAAATTATAGTTTTGATTTAAGTGCATGTTTATTTCTTCTTCCAATAGCATGTAAAAGATCTAAAGGCAGGGACTTTGATGGCCTTGCTCATGGTTGCATCACCCTCCCTAGCACAGGCTTACACAGGAGTGCTTGACAAATAAGTATGCACAAGTATTACATTCATGTTATGTTAGGAGATGTACCGGAGGTTAGGAGAGGTTTGGGATCAAGGACTGTAGACTCAAATTAGCCATTTTAAGTTTTTGTTTGTTTATTTGTTTGTTTTTTGAGATGAAGTTTAGCTCTTGTTGCCCAGGCTGGAGTGCAACGGCACGATCTTGGCTCACTGCAACCTCCGCCTCCTGGGTTCAAGCAATCTCCTGCCTCAGCCTCCTGAGTAGCTGGGTTTACAGGCGTGTGCCACCACACCCAGCTAATTTTTGTATTTTTTGTAGAGACAGGTTTCACCACATTGCCCAGGCTGGTCTCAAACTCCTAAACTCAAAGCGACCTGCCCGCCTCAGCCTCCCAAAGTGTTAGAATTACAGGTGTGAGCCACCGCACCCAGCCTTAAGAGTGTATTGACTGTGTAATACGTTCCATCCCAAAGTTGCCTAAGGTTGCCTTTTCAAGTGCCCAGTAATAGTATTTCTCATGCCAGTAAATAGAAACCCACCCCTCCTTGAATATGTAGTCCTATTCTGTTATTTAAAGACATAGCTTGAACCTAATCCAGACCTGTCATCCTTACACAGACTTAAACCCAAGTAACATAAAGAAGAAAGATTATATCTTTCTCTACTAAGTCTTGGGGAGATGTCTGCAGTGTTATCCCTTATGCAGTGTGTTATGGACTACTCGGCAATGCATCCCGTGACCTAAGGTCTACTCCTCCTCTTTGTGTGCTCTGCTCTTTGTGGTCATGATGTTCAGGCTAATATAGGCATTGTGCTTAGTGGCTTAGGGTTCCCCTGGTAGGGGTTATTTTAAAATGGTATTTGAAAAACTCAGCAGCTATTTCAGGAGACTATTGTGAAATTCATTTCTTGCTGAAAATTTCTTTATTTCCAAGTGATAGGTATTTGTAAACTCAAAAGCCAAATTTTGTCTGAAAAGTCAGATATTAAGAAAGTGTGCAGCCATAAAAAGGAATGAGATCATGTCCTTTGCAGGGATATGGATGAAGCTGGAAGCCATCATCCTCAGCAAACTAACACAGGAACAGAAAACCAAACACCGCATGTTCTCACTCATAAGTGGGAGTTGAACAATGAGAACAAAAGAACACAGGGAGGGGAATAACACACACCAGGGCCTGTTGGGGGTGGAGGGGAGCGAAAGGAGGGAACTTAGAGGGCAGGTCAATAGGTGCACAAACCACCACGGCACATGTATACCTGTGTAACAAACCTGCACCTTCTGCACATGTATCCCAGAACTTAAAATAAAATAATAAAGAAAGAGTCCCAAAAAAACCTGTATATAATTACTTCGGTCATACTGCCTCAGCCTCCCGAGTAGCTGGGACTACAGTTCAGTTTCAGATGGTGAGGAAGCAGGGGAGAGTGTGGAAGAGGTGATCATTTCAAAATCATTCTCAACTATACCTTCAAAATGTGTGTTGCATTCAGCAAAATAGTGGTCTGTACACAGACACTCAGATAGAAATTGAATTACTTTTTAATTGAGTTCCTGTTGTGATAGAGCCTGGATATGAATGCTTTACACGGCTGTAGTACCCTCCATCCTAAGATATCAAAGCACTTGACTACTATTAATTCATTAAATCTCTCCCTGTCTCTTAAAGTAGTTAACACAGCACTGGAAGTCACTCTCCTCGTTGCTGAAACTCATCCACCTGGGAAGTGGGCAAAGATGGAAGCTGTTTAACTGTGTAAGGCAATCCTACCTTAGTAGTTTCAAGATGGAAAAACAAGGAATATCTTACCGAGTAAAAACTGCAGAAGTTGTATTAGATGGAATGTAATTACCAGAAGTGAAGTGTGACCAGGAAGCTAACACTTTTGCTCCAGTGCACAATGCTGTGGGGATCTTAATTCCAGTGACTGTCCTGCAGCCCCGGGTGCGCATCTCTCAGACTGTTCCAGCTCCTTAGGCTTCTGGCCTCAAGGTTAGGCAGAGCCTCTTCAGCTCAGTGCTAGAGGGAAGAGTGCCACCTATTGAATTGTAGGAATTCTTGGAGATGTGTTGGGACTGGTGGAGAAGCCTCTCGGACCACATTCACGTTTGGTTTGCTATGGTAACTAATATATATGTCTAAAAGAAAACGAATATGTTGACTACTCTTGCTTAGAAAAACATCGACAAACGTCTGTGTATTTTCCCCAGCTGGAGCTGAGCGTATGCCTGTAGTTTAGCCTACTGCTACTTGAAATAAGCATGCTGCTAAAAGACTGAGGCAGATGGTATTTTTACCACTTCAGGCAAAACATGGCACCTATGGTTCGACTTTCTACAATTTTAATTTTTTAACATTTTCAAAATGGCTTGTTTAAATATCTCTATCACAGAGACACAGACTTTTTCCCAGTTTCTTTTTAATAATTGCTTCAGATATACAGATATGAATAACCATCAGTTGGTCAAAACCAGACTGTTCAGCATTGTAGAGACTGCCTTCTGTTCATTCTTTCACCAGTGCCTAGGACTGTGCCATAAATGAGCTTTGACATTCATGCTCATTTTGACACAAAGACACTAAATGGTTTATAATAGCTTGCATTATATTTATCTGTAGTTCTTCTGCTGCTGCTTCTGCTTCTGCTTCTTCTTCTCCTCCTCCTCCTCCTCCTTCTTCTCCTCCTCCTTCTCCTTCTCCTCGTCCTCCTCCTCTTCCTCCTCCTTCTCCTTCTCTTTCTCCTTCTCCTCCTTCTCCTCTCTGTATGTTGTCCAGGCTAGAGTGTAGTGACTATTCACAAGCCCATTATAGTACTCTACAGCCTTGAACTCCTGGGCTCAAGAGATCCTCCCATCTCCACCTCCCAAGTAGCTGTGACTACAGGTGCATTGTCTCTGCACTGGCCTTTCTCTAGGCTTTATGGTGCATTTCATATCATTTGTCCCATGACTCAGCACAGAAAAGGGAGTTTTTTGCTGTTATTTTTTTAATGTCCTCTTATGAGGATCATTCTAAGCACAGAGAAATAATTGCTCATGGTTAAGCACTTGGTAAAAAAAAAAAAAAAAAAATCTTCCAGATATTAATTCATTAGCCATGCGGTTCTCTGTCAAATGTAAGAGATTTTTTATAAGGATAGGGTTTTTGATTTGTTCTCCCTGCTAGAATTTGCTCAGGGTTCCAGAGTGGCACGTTCTGGCTCTATCCTCCCATGCCTCTCGGGCATCAGCATTTAGCAGCTGCTGCTCTACTCTGTCCTCCTCACCCCCAGAAGTCCTTGCACATTTGTTTTATTATAAAATGCATTTGCATAGGGCACACATTAAAATTCTCTTCCCACCAGCAAACAGTAATGTCCACAGACATTTGCATTTGCATGATCACATATCATTACTTCCCTTTAAAAAGAAAAAGTCTTTCTTCTCATGTCATGATTCTCCTTTCCAAGGTTTGCCCTTTTAGTCATTTCTTCTTATTATAGATAGATGCTTCAGCCATTTTTCTGCATATTGAGTCCAGAATTTTCTTTTTTGAACCTTGAATATAGAAATTGTTTGTATATATTATTGTTCTTTCTTTACTGACAAAGCCAGACTCCTTTATTCATTTATTTATTTTTATTTATTTATTTATTTATTGGTAGTCAATTTTTGCTGCTAGTTCCTTCCCATGACCCTAGCAAACTGGCTCTGAGACTTTTTCACATTGGCGCATTTAGAAAACAGATATTGCTGTGTTTTCTCTTCCCTGTACCCCTTTCTTGGGTAGATGCTGCATCTCCTACCCTGGGACTTGACATTAGCTCTTTTTTGGTAAAATATTCCATACAGCATCCCTGAATGCACTAAATCTTTCATTTTCTCTAGCCTCCCACAAAGATATCTTTTTTTCTTTTCTTTTTTGTTTTTGTTTTTGTTTTGTTTTGAGACAGAGTTTAGCTCTCGTTGCCCAGGCTGGAGTGCAGTGGCACAATCTTGGCTCACTGCGACCTCCACCTCCCAGGTTCAAGTGATTCTCTCTCTTGTTTTTGTTTTTGTTTTTTGTTTTTTGTTTTTGAGATGGAGTCTCATTCTGTTGCCCAGGCTGGAGTCCAGTGGCGCAATCTCGGCTCCCTGCAACCTCCGCTTCCCGGGTTCAAGCAATTCTCCTGCCTCAGCCTCCCGAGTATCTGGGACTACAGGTGTGTACCACTGCGCCCAGCTAATTTTTGCATTTTTAGAGACAGAGTTTCACCATGTTGGCCAGGTTGGTCTCAAACTCCTGACCTCGTGATCTGCCTGCCTCAGCCTCCCAAAGTGCTGAGATTACAGGCGTGAGCCACTGCACCCAGCTCAAGCGATTCTCTTGCCTCAGCCTCCAGAGTAACTGGGATTACAGGCAGCTGCCACCATGCCTGGCTATTTTTTATATTTTTAGTAGAGACGGGGTTTCACCATTTTGGCTAGGCTGGTCTTGAACTCCTGACCTCAGGTTATCCACCCGCCTCGGCTTCCCAGAGTACTAAGATTTCATGCGTGAGCCACCACGCCCGGCCAAAGATGTCTTAACATTTAGGATTTCTATTTTAGTGATAACTATGCAGACTGTGGAGCCATTGGCATTGCCCTTTCCTATCTTGTTCCATAAAGGACTTGTGATATAATTAGATAAGATGTTTACAGTAGAATTTAAAGAAAAAAATCCAAATCAAAATACCATAATGATATGGGTGCAACTATGTAACCTTTTTTTTTTTTTTTTTTTTTTTTTTTTGAGACAGTCTTGCTCTGTCACCCAGGCTGGAATGCAGTGGTATGATTATGGCTCACTGCAGTGTTGACCTCCTGGGCTCAAGTGATCCTCCCGCCTCAGCTTTGCAAGTAGCAGAGACTACAGGTGCATGCCACCACACCCGGCTAATTTTTTTATTTGTTTGTAGAGAAGAGGTATGACTATGTTACCAGGGCAGGTCTCAAACTCCTGGGGTCAAGTGATCCTCCCACCTTGGCCTCCCAAGGTGCTGGGATTACAGGTTTGAGCCACCATGACTAGCCCCTGTCCAAAAATTTCAAATCCCCCACTCCTCATTTCCTTAAAACCAGATTAAACCAGTTATTTTTCTCTTGGCAATTACATTTCAGACAACTGTTTTTCTTTGTAGCAATAGTGAGTAGATTCTCTTTAATCTTTTTTTTCTTTTTCTTTTTTTTCTTTTTCTTTTTTTTTTTGAGACGGAGTCTCGCTCTGTCGCCCAGGCTGGAGTGCAGTGGCCGAATCTCAGCTCACTGCAAGCTCCGCTTCCCGAGTTCATGCCATTCTCCTGCCTCAGCCTCCCAAGTAGCTGGGACTACAGGCGCCCGCCACCTCGCCCGGCTAGTTTTTTGTATTTTTTTTAGTAGAAACGGGGTTTCACCGTGTTAGCCAGGATGGTCTCGATCTCCTGACCTCGTGATCCGCCCGTCTCGGCCTCCCAAAGTGCTGGGATTACAGGCTTGAGCCACCGCGCCCGGCCTAATCTGTTTTTCAAAACAATTAGTTTGTCAGTTTTTGCAACCACTGCTTTGATTTCATATCTCCTTCAAATTGCAGTTATTAATGATGGAAAAATAATCATTGATGAGTTTCCGTTTATAATAAACCATAGAAGCTTTTGTACCGTGTGAAACGTTATATCAAAAATAAATTATAAGCCGGGTATGGTGGTTTATGCCTGTAATCCCAGCACTTTGGGAAACCAAGGTGGGCAGATCACTTGAGGTCAGGAGGTCGAGACCAGCCTGGCCAACATGGCAAAACCCCGTCTCTACTAGAGATACAAAAATTAGCCTGGCGTGGTGGCACATACCTATAGTCCCAGCTACTCAGGAGGCCGAGGCAAGAGAATCGCCTGAACCCAGAAGGCGAAGGTTGCAGTGAGCTGAGATCACGCCACTGCACTCCAGCCCGGGCAATAGAGCAAGACTCCATCTCAAATAATTAATTAATTAATTAATAATCACACATGAAATAGTATCTTAAACCGGAGTTGTGCCTTATTATTAGCCTTGGTCTTTTTGCAAAACATTTGCCTTCTGTACATTATTCATTCCTATCATCAAGCTAGTCTTTTTTCTCCTTAACTCTTTCAGTATATTATTTTGCATTTGTCCCCAGTGACTATCATCTTGCTTTGATTATCTGTTCCTCTAATTTCTTAATGTTATTTAAAAATTAGATTCTTGTTCTCTGAGGTGTTAGCAATCCCACACACCTCAGTGGCATCAGCAGATTTAATGATCATAATCTCTATTCCCTTGTGGATCGTGAATAAAATTATTAAATGATTTTAATGATAAACATCTTTATGACATCATATGACATGCCACTCTCTCAGTTGTTAGCCCAAATAATTTTTTTTTTTTTTTGAGACAGAGTCTTGCTCTGTCTCCCAGGCTGGAGTGCAGTGGCACAATCTCGGCTCACTGCAGCCTCCACCTCCCGGATTCAAGCGATTTTCCTGCCTCAGCATCCTGAGTAGCTTAGATTACAGGTGTGCACCACCATGCCTGGCTAATTTTTGTATTTTTAGTAGAGATGGGGTTTCACCATGTTGGCCAGGCTGATCTCAAACTCCTGACCTCAGGTGATCCATCTGCCTCAGCCTTCCAAAGTGCTGGGATTACAGGTGTGAGCCACTGTGCCTGATCATCCATCATTTCTTTTTCTTTTTTTTTTTTTTTCTTTTTGAGACAGAGTTTCACTCTTGTCGCCACGGCTGGAGTGCAGTGGCACAATCTCAACTTGCTACAACCTCCACCTCCTGGGTTCAAGCGATTCTCCTACCTCAGCCTCCTGAGTAGCTGGGATTACAGGCGCCCACTGCCACGCCAGGCTAAATTTTGTATTTTTAGTAGAGATGGGGTTTCATCATGTTGGCCAGGCTGATCTTGAACTCCTGACCTCAGGTGATCACCCGCCTCAGCCTCCCAAAATGCTGGGATTACAGGCGTGAGCTGCTGCGCCGGGCCCCAAGTACTATAGATCCTAATTTAATATAGGCAGTTATAAATCTCTTTTATTTTTCTTCAGATTCTATATTCCTAGTTTATTGATGCTTGGTTTAAAATGTTATTTGTGGCTAGGCACGATGGCTCATGCCTATAATCCCAGCACTTTGGGAGGCCAAGGCAGGTGGATCACCTAAGGTCAGGAGTTCGAGACCAGCCTGACCAACATGGTGAAACCCCACCTCTACTAAAAATACAGAAGTTAGCCAGGCGTCATGGGGCATGTCTGTAATCCCAGCTACTCAGGAGGCTGAGGCAGGAGAATTGCTTGAACCCAGGAGGCGGAGGTTGCAGTGATCGCACCACTGCATTCCAGCCTGGGAGACAGAGTGAGACTCCGTCTCCCTAAATAAATAAATAAATAAATAAAATGATATATGTAAAATTTTAAATTATTTAGCTCATAACAATATTTAGTGGGGCAGTCTCTCCCACTCTTAAATTTACCATTTTGTACTACTGACCCCTAAAAATTACATATCTACATAATATCTAATATTTATCAGGAAGCTAAGTCAGGCTTAGATTGTTGATGAAGACCAGTTCTTGACGGTAAGCATGGAATGGTGTCTTGAGTTTGCTCACCATTGCACCGTGAAGGCCTACTACAGAACCTGGTGCAGGATAGTTGCCCAATAAATATTTGTTGACGGACTGTTGGAATGAATGATGACCCAAGATACTGCACATGTTTGTGCCTAACCTCTGTTCTTCTAATTCATAAGGAGTATTTAATTCCACCTTTGTTCCTCTTATTTCCCCCCAAGTATATTTTTAATCAAATGGTTACATCCTCAATGCCTCGCACCCCCTGGGTTGAGGCAGAGATTCAGTTGGGGTAATCTTTTGAGTCTTAATCTGGAAAGCTAACTAGAAATGCCCTTCAGGCTGGCTCTGCGGGTGAATGCTCTGCACTGTGGGACAGCTGGATTCAATTATTGCTCCCAGTTTGTGGTGTCAGGAGCCACCTGTGCACAGGGAGAGGCTGTATGTCTTTATGTCGAAGATAGAGCCCTCTGTCCCTATAGAAAAGCCTGTTTAGTCCATTAAAACTGTTTTAAAGTGGATCTGAAAGGAATACTATCTCTTTCCTTGTCATAAAATATAGTGGAGAGGCATGGGTTTCCCAAAATTATGGTGTTTGAGCGAAAAGAGAGGCACCTCTGTATAGATACTGAACATAGTTTTAGTAAGTTAGAAGACATCATTACCTAGATTCATATTTCCACAGTCATACACTGATCCTGCTGTCGGATTTTGTGTTGAATTAAGAATTTTTGTGATTTGAAGCTGTTTTGAGCCATCAGAAAGCTATAGTTGATTAAGTTGGTACATCTGAAGCCATTCCTCCATATTTCCTATGCAGTGTCTCCAAGCACTACTCAGCCTCCCCACTTACCACATCAGACGGAGTATTGATCCCTGATAATGTACCTAACCATCTTTCCTGAAATAACGAGGTAGCTATGTCCCTCAGTTTTCTTTTTTTTTTTTTTTTTTTTTTTTTTTTACGCCATTCTCCTGCCTCAGCCTCCCGAGTAGCTGGGACTACAGGCGCCCACCACCTCGCCCGGCTAGTTTTTTTTTTTTTTGTATTTTTTTAGTAGAGACGGGGTTTCACCGTGTTAGCCAGGATGGTCTCGAACTCCTGACGTCGTGATCCGCCCGTCTCGGCCTCCCAAAGTGCTGGGATTACAGGCTTGAGCCACCGCGCCCGGCTGTCCCTCAGTTTTCAAACAAAAGTACTTAGGTAACAGTAGAGATCATGGGACCTGCAGCGTAGCTCAGTGAAGTGTGAAGTGTTACTAAGGATTGTAGGTGAGTTGATTCTGTCCTTTTCCCCCAAGTCCTTGACATTCTGGCTTGATGAAAGATCTTAACTAAGGCCGGGCATGGAGGTTCATGCCTATAAGAAGGCTGAGGCGGGTGAATGACAAGGTCAGGAGTTCGAGACCAGCCTGGCCAACATGGTGAAACCCTGTCTCTACTAAAAATGCAAAAATTAGCCAGTCATGATGGTGGGCGTCTATAATCCCAGCTATTCAGGAGGCTGAGGCAGAAGAATTGCTTGAACCCAGGAGGCAGAGACTGCAGTGAGCTGAGATCACACCACTGCACTCCAGCCCGGGCAACAGTGTGAGACTCCATCTAAAAAAAAAAAAAACAAAAAAAACAGGAAGATCTTAACTAAATCATAATAAAACCAAAGCTGTACCTCTGAAGATTGATTAGTGTGTAGCGCAATGGTGCCCCCTGTGGAAGCTCTCTCTATCCTAGATCTAAGACGATTATGCTAACCTGTATCTTTGATTCCTAAGATTTGTGTGCAGCTGTCAGAAAAATAGGTAGACCTTTCTATGTGCTTTACTTTCTTTAAGATGCATGCCGCTGTATGCGTGCTTCGCAGCATACACTGTTTAAGACACACACTAAGCACCTTAATCAAATGGTTCTATCAAAATCTGTGAATCCCCTGATTTTACAGAGAAGAGCTCGAATAACCTAAGTGTTCACACAGTAATTATTTCACAGGGTCAAGATTCTACTCAGGGCCGGGCGCGGTGGCTCAAGCCTGTAATCCCAGCACTTTGGGAGGCCGAGACGGGCGGATCACGAGGTCAGGAGATCGAGACCATCCTGGCTAACACGGTGAAACCCCGTCTCTACTAAAAAATACAAAAAACTAGCCGGGCGCCTGTAGTCCCAGCTACTTGGGAGGCTGAGGCAGGAGAATGGCGTGAACCCGGGAGGCGGAGCTTGCAGTGAGCTGAGATCCGGCCACTGCACTCCAGCCTGGGCGGCAGAGCGAGACTCCGTCTCAAAAAAAAAAAAAAAAAAAAAAAAAAGATTCTACTCAGGTCTGCTGACTTCACAATGTGTATTCTCTTTTGTTGTTCGTTTTTTTTTTAAGAGACAGGGTTTCACTACATTGGCCAGGCTGGCCTCAAACTCCTGTCCTCAAGTGATCCGCCCACTTCAGCATTCCAAAGTGCTGGGATTACAGATGTTAGCCACTTCGCCCAGTAGCAATGTGTATTCTTTACCACCATACTGCTTCTCAAGGTGCTTTAGAAATACTACAAAAAGTTGTTGTTGTATTCAGGCTCTGATCTTGCAAGCATCCAGAAAATGGTGTGTATTAGTCTATAATCTAACATACTCTGGTCTCAGAAATGTGATTGTCTAATAAATGACTGTGCTAGGATTTATGTTTGCTGAACCAGTGTAATAATTATTGTGACTTTAAGCTGATAAGCATGCTTTACTTTTCAAAAAAAAAAATGTTTTATAGATAATAACCATTTAAAACAAATTCTGATCATCTTTCTCTTGAGAGAGGCACTATCTAAATTAACAAATACACCTTCCATAACACCATAACATAGAGACCTCCTACATTTGGAAGAGCTGTTAATCTTGCAGATATGATTACACTCACATGGCACAGAGTAAATATACCTTCTTCACCTCATACACTGACCCCCAGACTGAAGCAACCTACCTAGAAGACGTGGCTGAAGCCTACATTTATTTCATTAATAAATGTAGATAGAATTTCTCTGTCGTTTGAGGTGCTTTCTGGTGAAATTATAAATGTGTTTTAAACTCATCTTACATCAGGATGTATTTTAGGATTCTAGGAATCTAGGATAACATGGATGATGATGGTGGTAGTTTGGGGCAAGTGGTCCCTAGGTGTCAGCATCCAAATACTAAAGCACATGAAAATTGGAACGTGAGAAGGATATAAGAAATTTATAAGTAAGATAGGGAGCCAAGTAAAATAACAGAAACCTAAACTCACTCTTACATAGTTTATATATTCCTCAAATACCCCCAGGACTATTTGATTCCTACGTGATATGAATGCTCTCATCCCACAGTATTCTTTTTAATTAAATAACCAGCTTAGTATTTGTCATGAGATTACAGAGCTTACTATTTATTGATTCACTCCTAAAAAAGCTACAGGCAAGAGTGGCTCATTGCTGCAGTCTACAGCCTATGACATGTTTTGCTTGTTGAATTTCTATTACAGAGTTTGCTAAAAAGCTTTACAGTCCCAGTTTTGCTTTTTGAATTTCAATGTGTAGAATTAAGTTTCTCTTTGGAATATGATACTAAAATTAAAAATCAACTTTGAATCAGAATATGGATAAATCCATGATTATTTATAAATCACCAAATATTCTTTTGGAAGACATGATAACCAAGAAGCAGTGATTGCTTTTCCTGTGAAATTAATCCTAAATGTAATATAATTCCATATTACTAACCTCAAATGTCAAACCTATCAAAGGTTGATGCAAGTTTATAAATTAAGAATTACAGTCTGCGCATGGTGGCTCATGCCTGTAATCCCAGCAATTTGGGAAGCCAAGGTGGGCAGATCACCTAAAGTCAGGAGTTTGAGTTTGAGACCAGCCTGGCCAACATGGCAAAACCCCATCTCTACTAAAAATACAAAAATTAGCCCGGCACAGAGGCACATGCCTGTAATCTCAGCTACTCAGGAGACTGAGGCACAAGAATCACTTGAACCCAAGAGGTGGAGGTTGCAGTGAGCCAAGATCGTATCAGTGCCCTACAACCTGGGTGAGAAAGTGAGACCATCTCCAAAAAAAAAAAAAAAAAAAAAAAAAAAAAAAAGAATGATGTTACATGTCTCAGCAGACACATGTGAAGAAAATAGAAAAAAAAAATTACATTGTCCATTTTGTCTCTAATTACATTTTGAGAGCAGGCATGTCTGCTCATACCCTGAACTGCAGTTTTTTTTGGGTTTTTTTTTTTTTTTTTTTTGAGACGGTCTCACTCTGTCATCCAAATTGACCTTTACTCCTTGACATAGCAAACACTACTTTGTCTCAGTTCTTCTCTGCCACACTGTCAACAATTAGGTCAATTTTAAGTGTACCTGTAAAATTATTTAAACTATGTATAAATACCTCTAAACCACATAAACATGTTTATATGATGTAGATATATTTTATATCATATAAATGTATCCCTACCATATGGTTTAGGGGTATTTATACATATACAGTAGTATGGTTATATCTGTTCAGTTATGATAATTTGTATGAAATGAGCTGTTGGGTTGTGTTCAGCTCTCTGTGGATGGCAGGCCACAGCGTGAACTCACAAATGTACTTAGCAGAGAGGTTGAGCCTTGAAATAAGCACTGAAGTCTCACTCCCAACAGGAGACTGCACACCATCCAGACTAAGCATAATAGCCATATAGTTTTAAATTAGAAAACAGTAAAATTGATAAACGTGGAGGAGAGGGCAAGAAACACCATACCAAACATGCTTTTATATTGTTTGTGTGTGTGTGTGTGTGTGTGTGTGTGTGTGTTAAGGAGGAATAGAATACATTTTAAATAGTCAGTATGATTTGGGAATTCATTTTTCAAAAACAGACATGTTTTGGCTAGGCGCGGGGGCTCAACCTGTAATCCCAGTACTTTGGGAGGCCGAGGTGGGCGGATCACCTGAGGTCAGGAGTTTGAGATCAGCCTGGCCAACATGGTGAAACCCCATCTCTACTAAAAATACAAAACTTAGCTGAGTGTGATGGCGCTTACCTATAATCCTAGCTACTGGGGAGGCTGAGGCAGAAGAATCACTTGAACCCAAGAGGTGGAGGTTGCAGTGAGCCGAGATTGTGCCATTGCACTCCAGCCTGGGTAACAGAATGAGACTCTATCTCAAAAAAAAAAATAAGTAAATAATAAATAAATAAATAAATAAATAAAAACAGTGAAAATAACCTGGGGCAATATTTGGTACTGTCACTGCATGAAACCACAAATACCACTACTGCAGTCAGTACCTTCGGTTGATAATTTTAATAAAAATAAGTTTTTGTTAAGGATTTAAGTAAAAATATACTAGTTTTGTTTTGTGACTCAGTGGTGGATGTGATAATACCTATCTTGCTCAGTGCCTTTAGCTTTAAAGTAAAAAAAAAGTATGACCAGAAGAGTATACTTAATCAATTGAGATATGCATGACCTTTTTCTTAGCAGAAAATGTGGAAAATTTCTACCTCCAATTTCTACTGACATTTGTTCTACAACCATATGGCATTTTTAGGTTGGTGGAAAATATATATGCGTTGCAGTAGAGGTACATAATTAAATGATGGCTTCAATTTTCTGCAATCTCTATAAATATGGCTTTATCATAAGCTATTTGACGATGTATTTTTTTTCTAATCTGTGATATGTATCTTTTTAAAAATCTGTCCTTGTACATAGGTGTGCAAAGGACATTAGCGATAGAGGTATGTGTTATGTTCTCAGATGAAATTGTAATGCTTTCTAGTTTGTTTAGGAGTGAAAGAAAGGGACTATAGCATATTAGTTAAGAACAAGAACTCTGAATCTTGACTCCAGCACCTATCTTCTATGTTACTTTGGACAACTTGCTCTCACCTAAATTTGTTCCTTTATAAAATGAAAATAATAGTGGTATCTACCTCATAGCACTGTTGTGCGGGTAGAAGATAGATATAGATATAGATACAGATAGACAGATAGAACAAGAGAGAGATCTTTTTTTTTTTTTTTTCCCGAGATGGAGTCTCCCTCTGTTGCCCAGGCTGGAGTGCAGTGGCGTGATCTCAACTGACTGCAATGTCCACCTCCCAGGTTCAAGCAATTCTCCTGCCTCAGCCTCCCAAGTAGCTGGGATTACAGGCGTGCACCACCACGCCTGGCTAATTTTTGTATTTTTAGTAGAGACAGGGTTTCACCATGTTGGCCAGGCTGGTCTCAAACTCCTGACCTCGTGATCTACCTGCCTCGGCCTCCCAAAGTGCTGGGATTTCTGGCGTGAGCCACCACACCTGGCCAAGAGAGAGATCTTAGAACAGTGCTGGGCACACAGTAAGCGCTATATATGAGATTGTCTTTATTGCCATTGCTGTTATTATTATTGTTTTTCTAATATTGGGAAACACTACCATTCTTACTGTATTTTTGCATATAAATTTCATGTGATTGAGAAATTTATTTAAAATTCTCTTTGTCTCTTTCTAGTTTTGTCAGATTAAGATGTTTAATTAAGATCAGTGAATTTTTTTCCTATAGACTCTTGCAAATAATTTCTAACTCTTAGTAAAAGGGAATGCTTTTATGTTGTTTGCAATGCATTTCACAGTTTATTGTATTAGAAAATTGTAGCTTTTCCTTTTGTACCAAGTCTTGCCACTCAGAAGCTGTCAAGACCTTTCAGTTAAGCACTGTCGCTAGAATCTTGGGCTTGGGTAGACCTTTGGAGGCAGCTTCTTCCCACCTTTCACACTGGTGAAGAGTTTCAGTCATATTTTCTCCTACATGTGGTCATCCAGTCACTGAGGGCTTCCAATAATAGGGAACTCCCAGCTTGTCAAAAATAATCATTCTGTTGTTAGACAACTCTAGTCATTCGAAGGTTCTTTTCTTATTTATAAGTGAAATCTTCTTCCCAGAAACTTTACCTTGTTGCTGTTTGTTCTGTCCCCTGAAGCACATAGAACAGGACTGTTCCTTCTTCCATTTAATTGCTTTAGATATTTGAAGATGGCTTTTGTATCCTCCCTTCCTCCAGGTTAAACATTCCATAGGTGACATGTTTCCAAATCCTTCTTCATCCTAATACTGGACCCAATCTATCATGCCAGTGCCCCTCTTGACTCATAGCCCCCAGGACTGAACATAGTTTTCTAAACATAAGTTGACCGTCAGTGTGCTGTGAGACCATTCCTGCCTGTGTTTTGGACATGTACACCTGCTGATGCTGCCAAAGTTTGCATTTGCATTTTTTTGTACCTACATCACAGCCTTGGCTGATACCAAGAATGTGGTTATCAAAGATTCTCAACATTTTTCATGAGTCACTGCCAAACTGCAGCTTATACTTTTACAATTAATTTTTGAAACCTAAATATACAACTATATAATTATCCCTGTTAGGTTTTACTGGCTACTATGTCTTTTGTTCAACATATCAAAACCATTAAAATTTTGATACTATCCATGTGTTACCTATCTCTCTTGGCTGTGTGACATCTGAAAATTAAAATTTAATATGCATTTCTTCTTCATCTTCATTCAAGTAATGCATAGAAATGTGGTAAGAAGAAGAAACCAAGCATTAAGTTCTGGTAGCATGACACTAGAGATTGTTTTCTTCTTCTAAGCATTTTTTTTGTTTTGTTTTTTTGTTTTTTGTTTTTTTGAGATGGAGTCTCACTCCATCACCAGGATGGAGTGCAGTGGCTCGATCTTGGCTCACTGCAACCTCCACTTCCCAGGTTCAAGCAATTCTCCTGCCTCGGCCTCCCGAGTAGCTGGGACTACAGGTGCACGCCACCACGCCCAGCTAATTTTTGTATATTTAGTAGAGATGGAGTTTCACCATGTTGGCCAGGATGGTCTTGATCTCGTGACCTCATGATCTGCCCACCTCGGCCTCCCAAAGTGCTGGGATTACAGCTGTGAGCCACCGCGCCCAGCCTGTTTTCCTGTTCAATATAAATCCACTACTAAACATTTTCTGGGAATAATTATTTTACATGTTCAAATCTATGTTACCATACTGTGACCTGTACCCCATTTCTCTGCCTTATTAATGAAGGACTAAACTTCAAAAATCCAAAGTTACTCTATCTTTTTTTTTTTTTTTTTTTTGAGACAGAGTCTCGCTCTGTTGCCAGGTTGGAGCCCAGTGGTGCAATCTCAGCTCACTGCAACTTCCGCCTCCCGGGTTCAAGCAATTCTCCCGCCTCAGCCTCCCCAGTAGCTGGGACTACAGGCGTGTGCCACCATGCCCAGCTAATTTTTGTGTTTTTAGTAGGGAAGGGGTTTCACCATGTTGGCCAGGTTGGTCTCGAACTCCTGACCTTGTGATCCGCCTGCCTCAGCCTCCCAAAGTGCTGGGATTTCAGGCGTGAGCCCCCGTGCCCAGCCACTCTATCCTGTTTCTGAAGCTATCAGCCAAGTGACCACATTTTTTAAAAAAAGAAGAAAAGAGTGTGGTGTGTGTGTGTGTGTGTGTGTTTTATTGTGACTTGCTCATTATGACCCACTTATCCTGGGGCCACCACCACCATTGCCTTTTTTTCTTGAGCCCACAAACCATTTAATAACCCTTTTTGAAGCTTTGCCATAAATTCTCCATAAATTCACTGGTCTGTGTTTCAGAATGCTCCTTTGTCCTCTTTTTTAAAATTATTATTTATTTATGTGCTTTGAGACGGAGTTTCACTCTTGTTACCCTGGCTGAAGTGCAATGGCACGGTCTTGGCTCACTGCAACCTCTGCCTCCCAGGTTGAAGTGATTCTCCTGCCTCAGCCTCCCAAGTGGCTGGGATTACAGGCGTGCACCACCATGCCTGGCTAATTTTGTATTTTTTTAGTAGAGATGAGGTTTCACCATGTTGGTCAGGCTGATCTTGAACTCCTGATCTCAGGTGATGCACCTGCCTCAGTCTCCCAAAGTACTGAGATTATAGGCAGGAGCCACTGTGCCAACACAAAATAGGACACTTTTTTTTTTTTTTTTCTTTTTTTGAGACAGAGTCTTGCTCTGTCGCCCAGGCTGGAGTGCAGTGGCCGGATCTCGGCTCACTGCAAGCTCCGCCTCCCGAGTTTATGCCATTCTCCTGCCTCAGCCTCCCGAGTAGCTGGGACTACAGGCGCCCGCCACCTCGCCCGGCTAGTTTTTTGTTGTATTTTTTAGTAGAGACGGGGTTTCACCGTGTTAGCCAGGATGGTCTCGATCTCCTGACCTCGTGATCCGCCCGTCTCGGCCTCCCAAAGTGCTGGGATTACAGGCTTGAGCCACCACGCCCAGCCAATAGGACACTATTTTGTCCTATGTTTGAAGACATGAGTCAGTTGAATCTCCTATCTCTGAGATTCCTCACAGTCTTCAGTAGCTGGGAAGGATGTTATGTTCATTCCATGCCAGAGCAGGAAGGAAGTGAATGGATGCCTTTGTAAAGGTGTAAAGTTGCTCTAGGCTGGGGGCTGGGTATCCAGAGTGAGGAGGAAGACAGAGAGGCCGTGGCAGAAGAGCAACGCCTGATAGTAGTGTCAGGCACAGTGAGTGAGAAAGGGCTTACTGGGGTGCTACACAGTTGCTTGTCTTAGAGTATTATATTATGTTTAAAATGGGGACATGGGTAGTCTTAGAAAAGGAAGGACAACCAGAAGCTAAACAAAAGCCGAATCCCTTTGCCTAGTTGGGCGAAAGAAAACTTGGAGTTATCTCCAAACCTTTTCCAGTGCGATAGAGTGGGAGAGCTCTGGATGTACAGCAATGAAACAGGCTGTTTCATAAACTCACTTTGGACTCTTGTCTGCATCACTTAGCCTCTCTCATCCCAGTATCCTCTCCTGCTAAATAAGGTGGGAAGGTAAGATTGTACTTGGGGTTTCTCTTAAGTCTTTTCTTTTTTGTCTTTTTTTTTTTAATGGGGTCTTGCTGTGTTGCCCAGGCTTGTCTCAAACTCCTGGGCTCAAGCAATCCTCCTGCCTTAGCCTCCCAAAGTGCTAGGATTACAGGTGTGAGCCACCATTCCTGGCCTCTCCTAAGTCTTAAAGTCTTTCTCCAGTTTCCTTGGGCAGAAGTGGCTGCTGCCGCCACTTCTCCTAAGACTACTCAGACCCCATGCCAGGGCCTTCTCTTTAATATTTTCACAGAACTTTTAGAACTTTTGAATACACAGTTTTCAGAGACATACGATGATTTTCTCAAGAGGGTCTTTTGTATAAGAGCAACAGTATCATTCAAAAGGTGTTTAATAAATGTTAAATAATAATGCACTTAATTTTAAGTACTTTGTATCCTCTTCTCTCTTTGTTAATATCTTTAATTGGATCCCCTAGCAGGGGATTTGGACTTAATTCATATCAGGTGATACTGCACTTACACAATTATTTAGTTGACTTAATTAGAGATTTAATTATATTAGTGCCCTAAAGTGCTATATCAGAGAAATTAAACACTGACTGTTAATTCACCTTTCATATTTATTGTGCTGTTTATGACTACAGTGATCTTCAAGCCATAAGGGCTTGAAGGTTTGGAAAGTTCTGTCTATGCATCAGCTTGAACTTTGCCCATTCAAAATGTAGATGAAGGCAGGAATGGAAATGCCTTTTTTAGGCTGAGTGCAGTGCCTCACACCTGTAATCCCAGCTCTTTGGGAGGCCGAGATGAAAAGATCACTTAAGGCCAGGAATTCAAGACCAGCCTGGGCAACATGGTGAGACCACCCCCCATGCTCATGTCCACAAAATAAAAATAAATAAAATTAGCCAGGCATGGTGATGCATGCCTGTAGTCCTAGCTACTCAGAAGGCTGAGGTGGGAATATTGCTTGAAGCTGGAATTTGAGGCTGTAGTGAGCTTTGATCACACCACTGCACTCCAGCCTAGGTGATGGAGGGAGACTCTGTCTCAAAAAGTAAAAAAATAACTTTAAAAAAATTGTGTCTTTTATCTATGGCTATTAGAACTAAGGTCATGGCCGGTTGTGGTGGTTCACACCTGTTATCCCAGCACTTTGGGAGGCTGAGGCAGGAGGATCATTTGATCCCAGGGGTTTAAGATCAGCCTCTGGGCAACATGGCAAAACCCATCTCTACAAAAATTAGCCAGGCATGGTGGCACGTGCCTGTAGTCCCAGCTCCTCAGGAGGCTAAAGTGGGAGGATGGCTCTAGCCCAGGAGGTTGAGGCTACAGTGAACTATGATCTTGCCACTGCACTTCAGCCTAGGTGACAGAATGAGACCCTGTCTCCAAAATAAAGACTTATTTAAAAAAAGAACAAAAAAGAACCAAGGTCATGGGTCCATTCCTTCACTGTTCTACTTAACCCTCTCTGTTTTACAGGCCTGTGACTACCTAACAGGTGGTCCTGGGAGGCAGTAACTGTGTTCCTGTCTGTATTTCCAGCATATACCAAATGCCTAGGTTATATAGGTGTCCAATAAATGCTTGTTGGTTTTAATTTGATTGTTGCAAAGACAACCAGTTGAAAGTATGGTTAGAATAGTATAAACCTGGCCAGGCACGGTGGCTTATGCCTGTAATCCCAGCACTTTGGGAGGCCGAGGTGAGAGGATCGCTTGAGGTCAGGAGTTTGACACCAGCCTGGCCAATATGGTGAAACCTCATCTCTACTAAAAATGCAAAAATTAGCCAGGCATCATGGCACATGCCTGTAATCCCAGCTACCTGGGAGGCTAAGGCAAGAGAATCGCTTGAACCCAGTAGGCGGAGGTTGCACTGAGCCAAGTTTGTGCCAGTGCACTCCAGCCTGGGTGTCAGAGTGAGGCTGTTTCAGAAAAAAATATATATATATGTATATATATATATAAACCCAACACAACTGTCTTAAAATACAGCGACTCAAAATACATGCCTTAATGAGTAGGTACTCCCAAATCTGGCTAATCATTGGAATGACCTAAGAACCCTTTTTTTCAGTCCTCATGGACTCTATCTCCAGGGCTAGAGGCCCAAGCATCTGCATTTTAAAGTTCCCCACATGAGTCTATGGCCAGGCAAGTTTAGGAACCCCAGCTTAATGTATCTGTTGTCACATTTATTTAAAAGTAACAAGATCGGCGGGCGTGATGGCTCACGCCTGTAATCCCAACACTTTGGGAAGCCGAGGCGGACGTATCACCTGAGGTCAGGAGTTCAAGACCAGCCTGGCCAACATGGTGAAACCCCGTCTCTACTAAAAATACAAAAATTAGCTGGGTGTGGTGGCATGCGCCTGTAATCCCAGCTACCCAGGAGGCTGAGGCAGGAGAATCGCTGAGGCTGCAGTGAACTGAAATTGTGCCACTGCACTCCAGCCTGGGTGACAGAGCAAGACTCTGTCTCAAAAAAAAAAAAAAAGAGCAAGATCATTCTTGAGTTTATAGATGTCAGTGAGGAATAATACCTTTCATGAAGGATTATATTACTGTTAAGTCATTACTGGTGGGCATTTTACACATGGAAGCTATCAGGTTCCTTGGTATGCAAAGCCCTGTGAGCCCAAGTCTGGAGTTGAGTATTGACTAGCGTAAAATAATCGTTGGGTATGAGAAATTAAATCTTCTAGGACTGTGTAACTTTCAGTAATGTCCTCCTGGTTGCTCTTTTGCCCTAATCTGAATTACCCTTTTATCATAGTATTAAATACCCTATTAGCTACCATCAGATATTCAGTTGAGCCTGGCTGAATAAAGTTCATAGAGAACCAACTTGTAAAACATTCTGGAGTGCAAGCTCGTCTTTCAAAATGACAATGTCATAGCAGAAAAAAAGATTAAAGTGTCATAACAAACAAATGTGATTTATGAACTGGGATTTATCATAGTTAAAAAATATGGTTAAATAAAAGCCATTTTGGAACCAATTGGAGAAATTTACACCTGGACTAAATATTAGATAATATTAGTGAATTATCAGGGCTAGGCACAGTGGCTCATGCCTATAATCCCAGCACTTTGGGAGGCCAAGGAAGACGAATCTGTTGAGGTCAGGAGTTCAAGACCATCCTGGTCAACATGGTGAAACCCCAACTCTACTAAAAATACATAAATTAGCTGGGTTCGGTGGCATGTGCCTGTAATCCCAGCTACTCGGGAGGCTGAGGCAGGAGAATTGCTTGAACCCAGGAAGCAGAGGTGCAGAGCTGAGATTGCACCACTGCACTCTAGCCTGGGTGGCAGAACGAGACTCCATCTCAAAAAAAAAAAAAAAAAAAAATAGGGACTTCTCAACAAAATAAAAAGAAAACGTGTAAATTTTTAAAAATTGGAAACTTGAGGAACAAATGAAAAATAAATTGGGAATGCTCTCTTTTTTTTTTTTTTTTTTTTTTGAGACAGTCTCACTTACTCTGTCACCCAGGCTGGAGTGCAGTGGTATGATCTTGGCTTACTGCCACCTCCACCTCTCGTATTCAAGCAATTCTCCTGCCTCAGTCTCCCAAGTAGCCGGGATTACAGGTGCACGCCACCACACCCGGCTAATTTTTGTTTTTAGTAGAGATGGGGTTTCACCATGTTGACCAGGCTGGTCTCGAACTCCTGGCCTCGAGTGATCCACCCTCATGGCCTCCCAAGTGCTGGGATTACAGGCGTGAGCCACTGCGCCCGGCTGGGAATTCTGTAATTAGTTTTTCTAGTTAGCTTTCCTAGCTGTGACAATAGTACTGTGTTTATGTAGGACAATGTTCTTAAGAGATGCATGTCAAAACAAGGGTGAAGCATCCTGCAGCCAGTGATGTGCCCAAACCAAGTCCTAACGACTCACAGGCTGTTATTAAATCTTCAAGAATTGTGTGACTCCACCACCCTTGGCAGCTTGAAATCAGCCATAATGGGAGTATTTATACCACAAAAATCTGCAAATGTGGACTTTTGTCCCCCAAGAGAACTAATTTACTAGCATATCACTACCTGCAGTTTACTTTCAAATGGATCAGAAACACACACACAGACACATACAGATAGAACAAAAATGACAAAATACTAATAATTGTTGTGATTGTTGAATCTAAGTAGTGAATCTATGGTCATTCATAGCACTAGTACTTGAGTCAGCAGACGTTTTCTGTAAAGGCCAAACTGTAAATATTTTTCACTTTGCGGGCCATACAGCCTCTCGGGCAACTATGCAACTCTGCAACTCTGCCTTTATAGCACAAAAGGAGCCATGGACAATGCTCATACAAATGAATGTGGTTATTCCCCAGCAAAACTTCATTTATGAGAACACAGGGTCAAATTCAGCCTAGAGCCATGGTTCAAGTTTTCTGTACTTTGAAAATAATTTATAATAAAATATTGAACAATTTTTTAAAGTACAAATTTCTTTTTTTTTTTTTTTTTTTGAGACGGAGTCTCGCTGTGTCTCCCAGGCTGGAGTGCAGTGGCGTGATCTCGGCTCACTGCAAGCTCCGCCTCCCAGGTTCACGCCATTCTCCCACCTCAGCCTCCCAAGTAGCTGAGACTACAGGCGCCCGCCACCACGCCCGGCTAGTTTTTTGTATTTTTAGTAGAGACGGGGTTTCACCATGTTAGCCAGGATAGTCTCGATCTCCTGACCTCGTGATCCACCCGCCTCGGCCTCCCAAAGTGCTGGGATTACAGGCTTGAGCCACCGCGCCCGGCCTAAAGTACAAATTTCTTAGCCTAGGCTGGGAGTGGTGGCTCACGCCTGTAATCCCAGCACTTTGGGAGGCCGAGACGGGCAGATCACGAGGTCAGGAGATCGAGACCATCCTGGCCAACACGGTGAAACCCCGTCTCTACTAAAAATACAAAAAACTAGCTGGGCGAGGTGGTGGGCGCCTGTAGTCCCAGCTACTCGGGAGGCTGAGGCAGGAGAATGGCGTAAACCCAGGAGGCGGAGCTTGCAGTGAGCTGAGATCGCGCCACTGCACTCCAGCCTGGGTGATAGAGTGAGACTCCGTCTCAAAAAATAAAAAGAATTAGCCAGACATTTGAGGCATTTGCTAAGAAAGAGAAGATGGCAACGGAGCAGTGGAAAGTGAGCAGACCAAATAATTAATTCTGTGTGTCTTTTTCAGCTCTAAAGTGTAATCATTGTATTGGTCCTTTTTCATCATCAAAGAGGATTGAAAGTCATCTTCATTTGTCAGCAATTCATTCTTTTTTTTCTTTTTTGAGATGGAGTTTCACTCTTATTGCGCAGACTGGAGTGCAATGGCACAATCTTGGCTCACCACAACCTCCGCCTCCCGAGTTCAAACAATTCTTCTGTCGCAGCCTCCCAAGTAGCTGGAATTACAGGCGCCCGCCACCACACCTGGCTAATTTTATATTTTTAGTAGAGATGGGGTTTCACCATGTTGGCCAGGCTGGTCTCAAACTCCTGACCTCAGGTGATCTGCCCACCTCAGCCTCCCAAAGTGCTGGGATTACAGGTGTAAGCCACTGCACCCAGCCTTTTTATTTATTTATTTATGTTTTGAGACAAGGTCTTTCTCCATTGCTCAGGCTAGAGTGGTGCAGTGGTGTAGTGATGGCTCATTGCAGCCTTTACCTCCTGGGCTCAAGTGATCCTTCCACCATAGCCCTCTACATAACTGGGACTCCAGTTGTGCACCACCATGCTTGGCTAATTTTTTTATTTTTTATAGAGACGGGGTCTCACTATGTAACCCAAGCTGGTCTAGAACTCCTGGGCTCAAGCAGTCCTCCTGTCTCAACCTCCCAAGTGCTGGAATTACAGGCATGAGCCACTGTGCCCAGTGGACATTATTCTTTGCAAAGAGAGTTTTAGTTCATTCTTCCCAGCTAAACAAAAGCTTTGAGTTTTAAAAATGTAGCATTCAGGACAGGCACAGTGGCTCACGCCTGTAATCCTAGCATTCTGGAAGGCTGAGGCAAGTGGATTGCCTGAGGTCTGGAGACGGAGACCAGCTTGGCCAACATGGCAAAACCTCATCTCTACCAAAAATACAAAAATTAGCCAAGTGTGGTGGCAGGCGCCTGTAATCCCAGCTACTCAGGTGGCTGAGGCAGGAGAATTGCTTGAATCCGGGAGGCGGAGGTTGCGATGAGACAAGATCACGCCACTGCACTCCAGCCTGGGCAACAGAGCGAAACTTTGTCTCAAAACAAAACAAAACAAAAAAGACCAGGCACGGTGGCTCATGCCTGTAATCCCAGCTCTTTGGGAGGCAGAGGCAGGGGGATCACGAAGTCAAGAGATCTAGACCAGCCTGGCCAACATGGCGAAACCCCTTTTCTACCAAAAATACAAAAATACAAAAATTAGCTGGGCGTGGTGGCATGCACCTGTAGTCCCAGCTACTTAGGAGGCTGAGGCAGGATAGTCACTTGAACCCGGGAGACGAAGGTTGCTGTGAGCCGAGATCATGCCACTGCATTCCAGCCTGGCAACAGAGTGCAACTCCACCTCAAAAAAAAAAAAAAAAAAAAAAAAAAAAAGCATTCAGATCTAATACTATGTGTCTTTCTTGAATTTTCATATGGACTAGTGTGTCAACATATGGTGTTAAAAAAAGTTATTAACTAAGATAGTAGTGAAGCCTTCCTCACATAAGAATATCAGGCTGCTGGCCAGGTGCAGTGGCTCACGCCTGTAATCCCAGCACTTTGAGCAGCCTAGGCAGGCGGATCACTTGAGGTCAGGAGTTCGAGACCAGCCTGGCCAACATGGCAAAACCCTGTCTCTACTAAAGATACAAAAATTAGGCTGGGCGCGGTGGCTCAAGCCTGTAATCCCAGCACTTTGGGAGGCCGAGACGGGCGGATCACGAGGTCAGGAGATCAAGACCATCCTGGCTAACCCGGTGAAACCCCGTCTCTACTAAAAAATACAAAAAGCTAGCCGGGCGAGGTGGCGGGCGCCTGTAGTCCCGGCTACTCGGGAGGCTGAGGCAGGAGAATGGCGTAAAAACCCGGGAGGCAGAGCTTGCAGTGAGCTGAGATCCGGCCACTGCACTCCAGCCTGGGCGACACAGCGAGACTCCGTCTCAAAAAAAAAAAAAAAAAAAAAAGATACAAAAATTAGGCCGGGCGCAGTGGCTCACGCCTGTAATCCCAGCACTTTGGGAGGCCGAGGCGGGCGGATCACAAGGTCAGGAGATCGAGACCACGGTGAAACCCCGTCTCTACTAAAAATACAAAAAATTAGCCGGGCGCGGTTGTGGGCGCCTGTAGTCCCAGCTACTCTGGAGGCTGAGGCAGGAGAATGGCGTGAACTCGGGAGGCGGAGCTTGCAGTGAGCCGAGATCGCGCCACTGCACTCCAGCCTGGGCGACAGAGCGAGACTCCGTCTCAAAAAAAAAAAAAAAATAGAAAAAATTAGCCGGGCGCAGTGGCGGGCACCTGTAGTCCCAGCTACTCGGGAGGCTGAGGCAGGAGAATGGCGTGAACCCGGGAGGCGGAGCTTGCAGTGAGCCGAGATTGCGCCACTGCACTCCAGCCTGGGCGACACAGCAAGACTCCGTCTCAAAAAAAAAAAAAAAAAAAAAAAAAGAAGATACAAAAATTAGCTAGGTGTGGTGGCGCATGCCTGTAGTCCCAGCTACTTGGGAGGCTAAGGCAGGAGAATTGCTCGAACCCTGGAGGTGGAGGTTGCAGTAAGCCAAGATCGCACCACTGCACTCCATCCTGGGCAGACAGAGCGAGACTCCATCTCTTAAAAAAAAAGAAAAAAGGGAAGAATATCAGCCTGCTGAATTCAAAATGCCAGAGATGTAAATGCCCTCCGCCTTCTTACTGCCATCCCCCAGCATGGCACATTTCAAGATATTAAGGGATGGGAGTCAGGAGGAGGTGTAATTAGGCTGATTGGAACCTATTGTGCTGCTCTGGAGCACAGACACCAAGCAGCCTTAGGGAATGAGTGCCTGAAGATCATTGGGAAATTAGGTCCTCTTTCCAGAAAATAACGTAGCAGAAATACTCGATCTATACTATTTCTCCCTTTCTTTGTTTTCCATCCCCCCTCCCCAATTTAATTGTGGTGCTTACGGTGTACCTTTAAAACTGACTTTTATCGTGCATTTGTTTCTTAACAGTTGCGAGAAAGAATCAAAGCTGGCAAAGGTGTGACTTCAGCTATTGACCTGTGTCGTTACCATGGAAACAAGGCACTGGAGGCCCTGGAGAGCTTTCCTCCCTCGGAGGCCAGATCTGCTTTAGAAAACATTGTGTTTGCTGTGACCAGATTTTCATGACATCAAATTAAAAAGACACTATTGTTAGCTGAAAATCCTAGGGAATGAGGTGATGGGGAGAGCTTTCATGAAGCATTAATGACTTTTAAAACATATGCATTTTTCCTTCCTTTTATCACGTTGCTAAATGAGTTCTGCTTGCTTTTTGGAACTGCTACAAACAAAATTAGAAGAAAAAAAGGTCAAGCAGTTTTCACTTGTCACGCCAGAAGCACACTTGAGGCTGCAGTCGCAGAAATAATTAATGAGATTCGCTCCTGTGACCTCAGCAAATGGACAGGAAATAAGTCCTTATTGATTGGACCGAGCCAGGGATGGCGCCAGGGCGGTGGCCTGTGGTTTTCCTTCTAGAGAGGACAAAGCAAGCTGGAAGCTGCAGGTGTCAAGAGAAACGCTCTCAATACCAACCAGGGAGGACTGTCAAATCAAAAACTAGTGACCAATTTGTCATAATGGAGAGTAGTAGTTCAATGGATTAAGAAAAATATGTGTTATTTGTTTTCTTGCAATTATGTCTGTGGATTTTTTTTTTTTTTTTTAAGATGGAGTTTTGCTCTTGTTGCCCAGGCTGGAGTGAAATGGTGCAGTTTTGGCTCACTGCAGCCTCCGCTTCCTGGGTTCAAGCGATTCACCTGCCTCAGCCTCCCGAGTAGCTGGAATCACAGGCACCTGCCACCATGCCTGGCTAATTTTGTATTTTTAGTAGAGATGGGGTTTCACTGTGTTGGCCAGGCCGGTCTCGAACTGCTGACCTCAGGTGATCCGCCTGCCTTGGCCTCCCAAAGTGCTGGGATTACAGGTGTGAGCCACTGCACCTGGCCCCATGTCTCTGGATTTATAATGTAGTATGAATATACTTTGTGCTTTATGGTTTTTATAATGTCTTTTTGGAGAAATTGCTGAAAAGTTGCCAAATATTTGAAGTAGGAGATTAAAATGTTATCAAATGTTAAATTGGTTATATTAGGAATACTCTGTTTTTCTTTCTTGAAGATCAGTTTTTATTTTTTTCAAACACATTTCAAAGAACCAAATTTTTTTTTTTTTTTTAAAGAAAAAGGAGCTTTTTTCAAGTGAAATGTATTCATTTGCAATACTTTGGTTTAAGGAATACTTTAATTTTTACGAGTTTCAGAAACAGAATTTTTGTACTAGAGAATTCATTGGTGAGAGTGTTCTTTTAACCTCAGAATGTCAAATTTTGGTCTTGAACCACAGACATCCAATTACAGAAAGAATATAAGCAATCTGACAGGCCTGCAATCGGACACTGTCTCTGTGTGGTTCATAGGAGATGATTTTTGAGGTTTGCACTCATGCAATTTGAGAACACCGTTGACAAGAAGGCTGAGTTTACATAAATGATCTAGATTGAAACTCAGCTACCTTTCTTCCTCATGTGGTGTAATTACAGCCCTATCTGGAGACAGCGAACACAGCAAACAGATTTTATTACCTAGTTCACTCAAACACTAAATGAAGTTATTTTAGTTAAAGCCCTCCCCCAAAAGTTACAAAATCATTTTATCAGGGCCCAACATGTGGCATGCAATGAAGAGAAAATGTAAAGCTACAGAGGTTAATGTATTGTATTATAAAATATTTTAAGTGTACTCGAAATATCGTAATTGTACAGTTTATGCCACTATAATTTAAGGCCTATAGATTTAGCTTAAGAGAACACTCTTCTGTTTGAAATGCCTTCTCTCACTGAAACTGGCTTAATTAGTAACCATGGATAAGATGCTTTAGATCAGACTAGGTTTTAATCATTAACTTCCACAAAGAAGAGTCATGCTTTGCGTTCGGTGTGCTGGTTGGATGTGCAGGAACTCCAGCAAATGGTGCATTTTGCTAAGCAGATGGTCGGGCACTGCAGGGCACCAGGCAGGATCCTAGGGTGACTCTCATTCTGTGTTAGCATCTGGTTTGCTGTATGACCTTGCACAAGTCACTTCCCTCTGAGCCTCAATTTTCTCATCTGTAAAATGAGATTCAAAAGTTGACCTGAAAGTCAACTGTGAAAAAAAAAAAGAGAGATTAAACAAGATAATCATGAAAGTCTTTCCAGGTTTGTTTTATTTTCTGAACGTTTACTATTCTTGACTATCTAAATAGCAAAGATGCTGTGTGAGGTTCAGGGAGGAGGGAAGGTGAAACCCAAAGAGAGGCCTTGAAGGAATGCAGAGAGCTTAATGGCAAGCTTCCTGCCAAGCTGCCGCTGCATGACCTAAAGGATTACAACTCTCCTTGATGTGACATGTAACCCTGGACTTTTCTGTCTCAACACCTGCCTTGCTGCTTTCTTCAGGACCTTTCCTACCTCCCTGTCATCTTCCCAGCTGCTCTTGTGTCCTTTATCCCATCTCCTATACCTTGCCATCCTGACTCCCTGGCTCCTGGATCCCTGGGAGCAGTAACCCCCTGCTGCCTGTTGAGTGACAGAGCTCTGCCTCCCCCACAGGGGTGGCTGGCCTCCTTCCTCAGGCCCCACTTAGCAGAATTCTCACTTCCTCAGCATCCTGGCAGGCTTTCACAGAACTTAACAAGTTGGCTAGTTCACTCCAAAATACAAGACCGATAGCCTTTCTCCCTGCCCCTTCTTCAGGGATATTTATTTCTTAGCACATATGAAGTTCTTGTAGTTTCAGACAATCCCTAAGGAGAAATTTGGGGCACTGAGACATTCCTCAATCACACCTCTCAGCCTGCTGCTGCCTGGGTGTGGCTAATGGAGGCAGTAAGTAGAATTAATGGCTCTAGAATGTCTCCTTGGCCCCCTCTCCAGCTTTCCCCATCCCCAGTTTCCTGCTAGAGGGAAGAATTCATTCATTAGCCATTGTCCTGCTTTCCTCTGCCTAGTACCCCCCACATTGCCAGTTGGCTCCTGCAAACCTCACTCACGACTCACTCCAGGCCCATGAGCTCACCTGCACTCTCCTCCTGTTCGTTTCTTCTTTGTTAAGTATACTTGGCCAGGCGCCATGACTCACGCCTGGGATCCCAGCACTTTGGGAGGTGGAGGCGGGCAGATCACTTGAGGTCAGGAGTTTGAGGCCAGCCTGACCAACACGGAGAAACCTCATCTCTACTAAAAATACAAAATTAGCTGGGCATGGTGGCGCACGCCTGTAATCCCAGCTACTCTGGAGGCTGAGGCAGGAGAATCTCTTGAACCCGGGAGGCAGAGGTTGTGGTGAGGCAAGATTGTGCCATTGCTCTCCAACCTGGGCAACAAGAGCACAACTCTATCTCAAAAAAAAAAAAAAAAAAAGTATACTAAAGGCTACATTAGTGCAGGCTTCCATGTCCCAGGCATTCTGCTAGAGGCCTTAAATATACTCACTTGTTTTAACCCTCATAAACACCTTAGGAAGTAGGTATTATCCCCCATTTACAGATGCAGAAGCTGGCAGAGAAAATTACCTCTGATTGACTGGTTTGTCCTCCCACCACACCTCCCACCTGAGGGTTTCCAAGTAGTGCCTCTTTCTTTCCTTCTTTCTTTCTTTTTTTTTTTTTCCCCAAAGATTTCAAGTCTGTTGCCTCCTGTCTCCTTCATGTCTCTATTCTTGAATCTTCACTGTCTCTTCTGCTGGCTGCGAATGTGTTCAGTTTTCCTTGTACCTAAAATAAAACTTCTTACTTCACCCTGTTTATCCTTCCACCTCCATTTTTTCCCCCAGCTTTACCAGCACACCTTCTTACAGTCTACTAACTCCTTACCTCCTACAGTCGGTCATTCACTAGCAGGTCCCCATTATCTAGAACAGCACCACACTTTAGGTACTCAAAGAATACTTGCTGAACAAATGCATCAGGCCTCTTGCTGCACTGCTCTACTGATAAGGCTTCTCAAAAGTTCACAGCTGCCAGGTGTGGTGGCTCACGCCTGTAACCCCAGCACTTTGGGAAGCTGAGGCCGGCAGATCACCTGAGGTCAGGAGTTCGAGACCAACCTGACCAACATGGAGAAACCTCATCTCTACTAAAAATACAAAATTAGGCTGGGCGCGGTGGCTCAAGCCTGTAATCCCAGCACTTTGGGAGGCCGAGACGGGTGGATCACGAGGTCAGGAGATCGAGACCATCCTGGCTAACACGGTGAAACCCCGTCTCTACTAAAAAATACAAAAAACTAGCTGGGCGAGGTGGCGGGTGCCTGTAGTCCCAGCTACTCGGGAGGCTGGGGCAGGAGAATGGTGTAAACTCGGGAGGCAGAGCTTGCAGTGAGCTGAGATCCGGCCACTGCACCCCAGCCTGGGCGACAGAGCGAGACTCCGTCTCAAAAAAAAAAAAAAAAAAAAAAAAAAACAAAATTAGCCAGGCATGGTGGCTCATACCTGTAATCCCAGCTACTTGGGAGGCTGAGGCAGGAAAATGGCTGGAACCTGGGAGGTGGAGGTTGCAGTAAGCCGAGATCAGACCATTGCACTATGGCCTAGGCACCAAGAGCAAAACTCCATCTCAAAAACCAAAAAACAAAATTCACTGCTGGTGTCCTCACTGGAATTTGTGAGTAGCGCTAGCAGTGGCCCTGCACTCTCCCCTGTGCTTGCTGTAGCATTTCATGTTGCAGCCTGTCCCTGGGTGCCTGTGACCACCTCAGTTCAGAGTCTTCTTTTTTTTGTCTTTCTGAGACAGAGTCTTGCTCTGTCACCCAGGCTGGAGTGCAGTGGCACAATCTCGGCTTACTGCAACCTCCGTCTCCTGGGTTCAAGCAATTCTCCTACCTCAGCCTCCCAAGTAGCTGGGATTACAGGCACCCACCACCACGCCCAGCTAACTTTTTGCATTTTTAGTAGAGATGGAGTTCACCACATTGGCCAGGCTGGTCTCAAACTCCTCCCAGAGTGCTGGCATTACAGGTGTGAGCCACCATGCCCGGCCAGTTCAGAGTCTTCTTCTCTGACTACTCTTTCTTATTCCCACCCCTAGAGCCATACTTTTCTAAACATTTCAATTCTGTCTCCCCAGAAACAGTTTGACAAAGCAGTTTCCTGGCCCACTAAGTCCTCTTCTTTTAAATTCTCCAACTAAGAAAAATTGTTCTCTGACATAAGAACAATATCAAGCCAGATGTGGTGGCTCACACCTGTAATCCTAGCACTTTGGGAGGCCGAGGCAGGCGGATCACGAGGTCAGGAGTTCAAGACCAGCCTGGCCAATATGGTAAAACCCCGTCTCTACTACAAATATGAAAAATTAGCCAGGCACGGTGCTGTGGCAGGCTACTCGGGAGGCTGAGGCAGGAGACTTGCTGGAACCCAGGAGGCAGAGGTTGCAGTGAGCAGAGATTGTGCCACTGCACTCCAGCACTTTGGGAGGCCGAGACGGGTGGATCACAAGGTCAGGAGATCAAGACCATCCTGGCTAGAGTAGAGATGGTGAAACCCCGTCTCTACTAAAAATACACACACAAAAAAAAATTAGCCGGGCGTGGTGGCGGGCACCTGTAGTCCCAGCTACTCGGGAGGCTGAGGCAGGAGAATGGTGTGAACCTGGGAGGCGGAACTTACAGTGAGCTGAGATTGTGCCACTGCACTCCAGCCTGGGCAAAAGAGCAACACTCCGTCTCAAAAAAAACAAAAAAAAAAGAACAATATCAATTATTCATTAGATAGTGAGCTGTTTACCATTCATCATTACTTTGAAGGAAGATACAGATTATGACTATCATTAAATGCATTAACCTTGTAAAGTTTTTTTTGGGGGGGGGTTTTGTTGTTTGTTTGTTTTTTGAGACAGAGTCTTGCTCTGTCGCCCAGGCTGGAGTGCAGTGGTGCAGTCTCGGCTCACTGCAAGCTCCTGCTCCCAGGTTCACACTATTTTCCAGCCTCAGCCTCCCAAGTAGCTGGGACTACAGGCGCCCGCCACCTCGCCCGGCTAGTTTTTTTTGTATTTCTTAGTAGAGACGGGGTTTCACCGTGTTAGCCAGGATGGTCTCGATCTCCTGACCTCGTGATCCACCCGTCTCGGCCTCCCAAAGTGCTGGGATTACAGGCTTGAGCCACCGTGCCCGGCCATTTTTTTGTATTTTTTAGTAGAGATGGGGTTTCACTGTGTTAGCCAGGATGGTCTCAATCTTCTGACCTCGTGATCTGCCTGCCTCGGCCTCCCAAAGCCACCATGCCCAGCCAACCTTGTATATTTTACTTGATAACACCAAATTCTCTTGGGTTCTCTTGCTTATATAATGTGGCTATCCAGTCACACCTAAAAATAAATGATCAGTGACAGTTTGCCTGGTCCAGGATTTCATTCTCCAGTGTCTATCTTATCTATGACAATATTATTCTGTGGCCCAAGATGCGGGTGACACCTACAAACTTGGGCTAAAAGACGCATACGTTAATGCAAAATGTTCCAAAAAGATGTAGGACTTTTTTCTGGTCACATCGAACTCCAGTAACCAGAAAGTAACCTGAATAATCCTCAATGATCTCCTTTCAAAACTTGACAAATGGCTATACCAAAGGTGTTTTAAATAAGCAGGTTTTAGGCCACGCGTGATGGCTCACACCTATAATCCCAGCACTTTGGGAGACCAAGGCGGGCGGATCGCCTGAGGTCAGGAGTTTGAGATCCACTGGGCCAATGTGGTGAAACCCTGTCTCTACTAAAAGTACAAAAATTACCAGGCGTGGTGGCGTGTGCCTGTAGTCCCAGCTACTCGGGAGGCTGAGGCAGGAGAATTGCTTGAACCCGAGGCTGAGGCAGGAGAATTGCTTGAACCCAGGGGTGGAGGTTGCAGTGAGCTGAGATCACACCACTGCACTCCAGCCTGGGCGACAAAGTGAGACTCTGTCTCAAAAAAATAAATAAATAAAATGAATGAGCAGGCTTGGGAGCTTGTGGTTTTTGTTTTTTGAGTTTTCTTGTGGTATCTTTTTTTAATTTTGGTAAAATGTACATATAAATTTACCTTTTTTTTTTTTTTTTTTTCTGAAACAGAGTTTCACTCTTGTTGCCCAGGCTGGAGTGCAATAGTGCGATCTTGGCTCACTGCAACCTCCACCTCCTGGGTTCAAGCAATTCTTCTGCCTTAGCCTCCCCAGTAGCTGGGATTAGAGAAATGTGCCACCACGCCAGATTTACCATTTTTAAGTGTACAGTTTAGTGGGAATAAATACATTTATATTGTTTTCCACCTTTATCCTTCCTTTCCGCCCTAAGGGGAACTTGTGTTTAGTCAACAAAATTGCAGCCAAAGTGTATATATATATATACACACACATACATATGTGTATATATAACACTATATATACACATATATAGTGTGTATAGTGTGTATCTATACACTATATATACACACACACATATCGTGTATATATATATACACACTATATATACACACACATATATATACTTTTTTTTTGAAATGGAGTCTCACCCTGTCGCCCAGGTTGGAGTGCAATGGTGCGATCTCAGCTCACTGCAACCTCTGTCTCCTGAGTTCGAGAGATTCCCCTGCCTCAGCCACCCAAGTAGCTGGGATTATAAGCATGTGCCACCATGCCCAGCTAATTTTTTTTTTTTTATCTTTAGTAGAGACAGGGTTTCACCATGTTGACCAGGCTGGTTTTGAACTCCTGACTTCGTGATCCACCCACCTCGGCCTCCCAAAGAGCTGGGATTACAGGTGTGAGTCACTGTGCCCGGCCACTTTTTTTTTTTTTTGTAAGACTCCAGCTAATCAGCAGGTTCATCAATAATAAGGAGAACCTTGCTTTTCAGAAAACTCTTCAGACGCCTTCTTGGAGTTATTAGTTTTAGGAAGATCCTTTCCTGCCTATTCATTTGTTTTCACACTTTGAAATCCTGTTGTTATGACGAATAGAAACTCCAAGAATTGTCTTTAGAATCTGTAAGGACTTTTTATCAATCTGGAGAAGACTTGCCACACCTTCACCAAAGCACAGTCAGTGATCGATTGAGTTGGCTTGTTTTTAATTCATTTGATATAGCTGAATAACTTCGGAGTAGCTAGAAGTACAAGCATAAACCACCCTGCCTAGCTAATTTTTTTATTTTTATTTTTTTGTAGAGACAGGGTCTTACTTTGTTGCCCAGGCTGGTCTTGAATTCCTGGCTTCAAGCAATCCTCCTGCCTCAGCTTTCCAAAGCACTGGGATTATAGCCATGAGCCTCTGGGCCCTGCCAGCATTGTAATTTTTATTTTCATTATTATTATTATTATTATTATGTTGAGACACAGTCTCATTCTGTCACCCAGACTGGAGTGCAGTGGCACAATCTCAGCTCACTGCAACCTCTGCCTCCCAGGTTCAAGTGATTCTAGTGTCTCAGCCCCCCAAGTAGCTGGGATTACAGGCACGTGCCACCACGTCTGGCTAATTTTTTTTTTTTTTTTTTTTTTTTTTTCAGTAGAGACAAAGTTTCACCATGTTGGTCAGGCTGGTCTCGAAGTCCTGACCTTTCAAATGATTCTCCGCCTCAGCCTCTCAAAATGCTGGGATTACAGGTGTGAGCCACCACACCCAGCCTGTAATTTATTTTTATTTTTATTTTTGAGATGGAGTCTTGCTCTGTCACCCAGGCTGGAGTACACTGCCAGGATCTTGGCTCACTGCAACCTCTGCCTCCCAGGTTCAAGTGATTCTCCTGCCTCAGCCTCCTGAGGAGCTAGGATTACAGGTGCGAATCACCACAACTGCCTAATTTTTTGTAGTTTTAGTAGAGACAGGGTTTTACCATGTTGGCCAGGCTTATCTAAAACTCCTGACCTCAAGCTATCCTCCCACCTCCGCCTCCCAAAGTGCTGGGATTACAGACAGGAGCCACCATGGCCGGCCTACCCAACATTGCCATTTTTTTTTTTTAATGATAAAGGCTTGAATTGAATTGAGGGGCACATTTTATTATTATTAATAGTTTCCATTATTGTTAACTATGTTTTATTAATAATAAAGTTATTTGCACTGTCTTTTAAAAACACAAAGCACTCTAACAAGATAATCATTTACCTCTTTCTCTTCTCCCACCTTCAGTCCTGATCCCTTATATTAACTGTTTTATTCTTTCAGAATGGGTCCTGGCTTTCCATTAGGGAGATTACAGACTTCTAAAGGTGATTTAACAAGAGGTGTCCCCTGGTAAGAGGCCAGAACTAATAGTGGAATGTACCCCTCCTTTAGCTCACCCCACCTTGCATCAGAGCTCTGAAGGGCTAGGTTTAAGGCCACTACAGATAGAAGAATATTCCTAACTTAAATCCACTGACATATATAGAGTATGACCAATTTGTTGTGAGCTTCCTAATTTCTAGTTATTTAGGCAGTTCTATACCATGATTTTCTTTCCTTTCTTCCTATTTTTTTTGAGGATTAGAATTGCTTTAATTGCATTCTTTTTTAAAAATAGCTGTATTAGGGCCGGGCGCAGTGGCTCACGCCTGTAATCCCAGCACTTTGGGAGGTCGAGGTGGGCTGATCACGAGGTCAGGAGATCGAGACCATCCTGGCTAACACAGTGAAACCCCGTCTCTACTAAAAATACAAAAAATTAGCCGGGCATGGGCATGGTGGCGGGCGCCTGTAGTCCCAGTAACTCGGGAGGCTGAGGCAGGAAAATGGTGTGAACCCGGGAGGCGGAGCTTGCAGTAAGCCAAGATTGCACCACTGCACTCCAGTCAGGGCGACAGAGTGAGACTCCATCTCAAAAAAACAAACAAACAAACAAAAAGCTGTATTGAAGTATAATTTACACACCATAAAATTCACCTATTTTAATTGTACAATTCAATGTTTTGATAAATTTACAAAGTTGTGCAAGTATCACCACAATCCAGTTTCAAAACAAAAAGAGACCAGGCATGGTGGCTCACGCCTGTAATTACAGCACTTTAGGAGGCCAAGATGGGAGGATCACTTGGGTTCAGGAGTTCAAGACCAGCTTGGGCAGCATAGTGAGATCCCATCTCTAAAAAAATAAAAATTAAAAAAAAAAGAAAAAGATCCTTTGTGTCCATTTGTAGTCAACCCCTACTCCCACCTTTAATTCTGTTCAGCCACCAATCTACCCTCTGTCTCTATAGATTTGTCTTTTCTGGACATTATTTATAAATAGAATTATAGAATACGTAGTCTTTTGCATCTAGCTTTCTATCACTTAGCATAACGTATTTGAGTTTTATCCGTGTTGTAGCGTGTATCATTATTTCCTCCCTTTTTATTGCTAAATAGTATTCCATTGTATGGATATAAGATATATTGGCCAGTTGATTGGCATGTGGATTGCTTCTTTTACCTATTCTGAATAATGCTGGTGTGAACATTCAAGTCTTTGTGCAGAAAAATGTTTTTATTTCTCTTGAGTAGATCTCCAGGAGTAAGATTGCTGGGTCATATGATACATTTGTGTTTAATGTTTTAGAAATTGCCTGTAGTCCAGCCAGGCGTGTTGGATCACTTGAGGTCAGGAGTTCAAAACCAGCCTGGCCAACATGGTGAAACGCCATCTCTACTAAAAATGCAAAAATTAGCCAGGCATGATGGCACATACCTATAATCCCAGCTACTCGGGAGGCTGAGGCAGAAGAATCGCTTGAAACCGGGAGGCAGAAGTTGCAGTGAGCCGAGATCACACCACTGCACTCCAGCCTGAACAAGGGAGTAAATCCCTGTCTCAAAAAAAAAAAAAAAAAAAGGCCAGGTTGGCCGGGCGCGGTGGCTCAAGCCTGTAATCCCAGCACTTTGGGAGGCCGAGACGGGCGGATCACGAGGTCATGAGATCGAGACCATCCTGGCTAACACGGTGAAACCCCGTCTCTACTAAAAATACAAAAAAAAAAAACTAGCCGGGCGAGGTGGCGGGCGCCTGTAGTCCCAGCTACTCGGGAGGCTGAGGCAGGAGAATGGCGTAAACCTGGGAGGCGGAGCTTGCAGTGAGCTGAGATCTGGCCACTGCACTCCAGCCTGGGTGACAGAGCTAGACTCCGTCTCAAAAAAAAAAAAAAAAAAAAAAAAAAAAAGGCCAGGCACAGTGGCTCATGCCTGTAATGTCAACACTTTGGGAGGCTGAGGCAGGAGGATCACTTGAGGTCTGGAGTTTGAGACGAGCCTGACCAACATGGTGAAACCTGGTCTCTACTTAAATACAAAAATTTGCCGGGCTTGGTGGTGCACGCCTATAATCCCAGCTACTCTCTAGGCTGAGGCAGAGGCACTCCCACCTGGGCAACAGAGCAAGACTGTTTCAAACAAAAAAAAAAGAAGACGAAAGAAATAATACAGTACCCTTTACAGTTTCACCCAATGGTAACATGTTGCAAAACTGTAATGTGATATTCCAACCAGGATGTTGACATTGATACAATCTATCAGTCTTACTCAGATCTCCCACTAGAGAATTTTTTCAAGATTGTTTTGGCTAGTTTGGATTCTTTGCAGTTCCATAAAAATTTTGGGATCAGCTTGTCAATCTTGTCATCAGCTTGTCAATCTTGTCAATTTGTACAAAAAAAAAAAAAAAAAAAAAAAAAAAAAGGAGCCTGCTGGTATTTTGGGATTTTGGTAGGGATTCAATATATAGATCAAATTTTGGAAAATTGTTTTTTTTTGTTGTTGTTGTTTTTTTTTTTTTTTTTTTTTTTTTTTTTTTTGAGACGGAGTCTCGCTCTGTCGCCCAGCCCAGGCTGGAGTGCAGTGGCGCGATCTCGGCTCACTGCAAGCTCCGCCTCCCGGGTTCACGCCATTCTCCTGCCTCAGCCTCCCGAGTAGCTGGGACTACAGGCGCCCACAACCGCGCCCGGCTAATTTTTTGTATTTTTTTAGTAGAGACGGGGTTTCACCGTGGTTTCGATCTCCTGACCTTGTGATCCGCCCGCCTCGGCCTCCCAAAGTGCTGGGATTACAGGCGTGAGCCACCGCGCCCGGCCGGAAAATTGTTACCTTAATTAATCTAATTTTCCATTATCCATCTTTTTTTTTTTTTTTTTTTTTTTTTTTTTTTTTTTGAGACGGAGTCTCGCTCTGTCTCCCAGGCTGGAGTGCAGTGGCCGGATCTCAGCTCACTGCAAGCTCCGCCTCCCGGGTCCACGCCATTCTCCTGCCTCAGCCTCCCGAGTAGCTGGGACTACAGGCGCCCACCACCTCGCCCAGCTAGTTTTTTTTGTTTTGTTTTGTTTTTTGTATTTTTTAGTAGAGACGGGGTTTCACCGTGTTAGCCAGGATGGTCTCGATCTCCTGACCTCGTGATCCACCCGTCTTGGCCTCCCAAAGTGCTGGGATTACAGGCTTGAGCCACCGCGCCCGGCCCATTTTTTACTTTTTTACTTTTTTTATTGTGGTAAAATATATATAGCATAAATGATCAATTTCTGTTATTTTAAGTGTACAATCAGTGGCATTAACTACATTCACACTGTTGTGCAACCATCATCACTATCTGTTTCTAACACTTTTTCATCACCCCAAACAGAAACTGTTATTTTTAACAACAATACTGAAATTGCCAACTTAATAGTTACTATATGGTCCTCTGTGGCCACAAAGTCCTTTTTCAGATCATTAATTTAATGCCAAATCCTGAATCTCAAGGAACCCTGGTACTGGACTTTGGAAGAATATAGACAGTCTTTGTTAAGAAATTAGTCTCTGGCCAGGCATGGTGACTCATGCCTGTGATCCCAACACTTTAGGGGGCCAAGGTGGGAGGATCACTTGAGGCAGTTCAAAATCTGCCTGGGCAACATGAGACCCCATCTCTAAAAACAAACAAAACATAATGGGTGGGAGTTGCACTCTTCAAATCCCAGCTCTGCCATTGACAATCCAGTTACTTCTCTGGGCCAGGCGCAGTGGCTCACACCTGTAATCCCAGCACTTTGGGAGGCCAAGGCAGGCGGATCACCTGAGGTCAGGAGTTCGAGACCAGCCTGGCCAACATGATGAAACCCCGTCTCTACTAAAAATACAAAAAGTAGCCAGGTGTGGTGGCACGCGCCTGTAGTCCCAGCTACTCGGGAGGCTGACGCAGGAGAATCACTTGAGCTGGGAGGCAGAGATTGAGGCAAGATTGTGCCACTGCACTCCAGCCTGGGTGACAGAACAAGACCCCATCTCCAAAAAAAATAAAAAGTTACTTCTCTGAAACTCTGAAACTTACATTATCATACACAGATTTAAACATTTTTATTTCTGTGATTCCCTAGGTGTGGGCTTCACTAAATGGGGTCTAGAGACCCTAAGGATATGCAGCAGCCTGCCGGGTGCTGTGGAGGCCACAAAAGGGGCGTGTGCATTGTCTAGCAACATTTTTCTTCCACAAAGTTAAAATTAGGTACTTTAACTACAAATGATTTTTCAAAACTTTTATGGCATTCCAAATATATATTATGGAGTTGAACATAAGATTCACATTCATTTTAATATCAAATGTAAGACAAAATAAATTTGAAGTATATTTGGGTGCTCTGGGCTCACCCTCCCTCCTATCCATCGCCCCCACCATTTCACTTAACAAGTCTTTTACCCTCTAGGTTCCCTCCCAGTCCTAGCAGACATTTACTCATCATTCACAGCCCTTTTCCTACCAACCCTCAGAATCCTCTCTTTATTTTTTTATTTATTTGAGATGGAGGGTCTCCCTATGGCACCCAGGCTGGTCTCAAACTCCTGGGCTCAAGCGTCCCCCCTTGGCCTCCGAAAGTGCTAGGATTGTAGGCGTGGGCCCCTGCACTCAGCCTCAGAATCTTCAACACAGCACTCCAGGGAGCCACTATTCACATATCTGAGCCAGCACACAAGTTAGGCAGCCATCTCTGTTCAACTAGTAGAGACGGGGTTTCACCATGTTGGCCAGGCTGGTCTTGAACTCCTGTCCTCAAGTGATCCGCCCACCTCGGCCTCCCAAAGTGCTGGGATTACAAGCGTGAGCCACCACGCCTGGCTGTATTTTACCATTTTATAGGTGAGTATTTGAAATAAAATCAATAGCCCTGAAAACCAAGATTTTATTTACTTTCCAAATGTTATATTCTTCCTTTTATATTATTTTACTTTCTCTGATTTGCATATAAATTATGATAAAGATAGTGAAAGGCATTATATAGTATGTTGACTTTTAAAATGGCATAATCCATTATGTCATACAAGTCTGCTAGTTCAAAGGTATTTATATTTTATGTGACTTTGTCCTCCTAACAACTATCAACAAAAATTGAATGTCCATTAGTATGGAAAAATCCCTTTGAAATGTCTTTGCAAAACACTTTTTACGGGCCGGGCATGGTGGCTCACGCCTGTAATCCCAACACTTTGGGAGGCTGAGGCTGGACGATGACCTGAGGTCAGGAGTTCGAGACCACCCTGGCCAACATGGTGAAACCCCATCTCTACTAAAAATACAGAAATTAGCTGGCATGGTGGGGTGTGCCTGTAATCCCAGCTACTCGGGAGGCTGACATAGGAGAATCGCTTAAACCCGGGAGGTAGAGGTTTCAGTGAGCCAAGACCATGCAACTGCACTTTTTATGTATCTTTGTGGTCATTATTAGTTCCTATTCAAGAAAGGTTAACGTGTATTGGTTTTCCCCTATTTAAGAAAGCTTTAAATTTTGTTTTATCTAATTAATTTTAACACTGGGGTTGGTTGGGAATTTTTTTAGATTCTCATCTCTTTTTTCAGATATATATGAAAGTGAGGTGAAGAATGCACAAGAGCAGGTAGTAGAGAGGTCAAGCTGCTTTTTTCTTAAACCATTAAACATCTATATTTTTCCTTCCGGTGTCCTACCTCCCAACTTTTGATGATCAGAGGCTGGTATGACAGATTACCTTAATTTGTATCTAGCTGTTGCTAAGTTATCGCCATGGTATCAGGACACTGAGGCAAATATAGATGGCTAAAAACAAATGTGTGGCAAGAAAAAATCGTCCCTAGTCCCCTCACCTCTACTGTCATCCGGATGAGTAGCAGCATTAAATCTGTGTCATAGTTGCTTCACAGCCACAGCAAAAACAACAACAACAACAACAACAACAACAACAAATGCTTGAAAACCCAATTATTGCATCCTATAAAAATATAATGATTTCTGCAAATTTTATATTTGTCATTTACAAAAGTCGTCACCAGCCTTTGTGCCCATACCTTATAATGATTGAAACAGCCTGCATAGTAACATTTATTGAATTTTTGCCCTCCAGCAATATAAAATACCAGCAAAAATACTGCCCTATTAATGATAATTTTTATGTTCATGCAGTCAAAATGAATGGCATCTTTTTGTTCTAGCTCAATAAAGTTCTTCAAATAGTTTTCAAAATTTCAAATTCCGGTATGTGATTTCAGCAAAATGACATAGTATGAGCTTTCTCTTTTCAAAGTGGTATAAATATAAACTGCACTTACCAATTTTATATCTTAGTCCTATGACTTCCTTTGCCTCTCCACATATATACAGAGGGAAATTATTTAATCCAAACTGCTCAATTTTCTTTTTCCTTTTTTTTTTTTTTTTTAACTGAGACGGAGTCTCCCTCTGTCGCCCAGGCTGGAGTGCAGTGGCACAATCTCAGCTCACTGCAGCCTCCGCCTCCCGGGTTCAAGCAATTCTCCTGCCACAGCCTCCCTAGTAGCTGGGACTACAGGCGCATGCCCCCACGCCCGACTAAGTTTTGTATTTTTAGTACAGACGGGGTTTCACCATGTTGGTCAGGATGGTCTTGATCTCCTGACCTTGTGATCCACCCGCCTCGACCTCCCAAAGTTCAATTTTCTTAAAAGTGACCACCAACACCATCAACATATGTTTATAAACTAGATGTATCACTTGTTTACCCAAATTGTAGCATAAATGTCTGTTTTTAGAAAGCTTTTCCATAAGTCTTTCTATATGATTGAATTCTTAAGCAAGGCTATGATTAGGAAATAAACCACTTTCCCCTGTAGCTAGTTCTAATGAAAGCTTTCCAAATTAAACACTGTGTTTGAACACTTCTTCCATTCATAGCCTGTGCTCATCAAAAAGTGCTTTCCATTTCTGGTATGTCAACTGTACTATTTATAACCTGGTTAACAAAGCCAACTAAAGGCAGTAAAAGGTGTGTATTTCATATGCAAATTCCTAGCAATAATTTCTACAGTTACATATAGTTGCTTGCTCCATTATGTTCAACATCAGCATTATCAAACTGAGTACAGGAAGGAGAAAATAATGCTAAAATTATATTTTTGTATTCCTTAATGGCTTTTTATTAAATACATTAGAAAGATAAAGCATACAAAATGAAAGTAGCCCTGGTTTATAATGGACGTTTTTGCAAAATGACTGATGACGTGTTACAGTGGCTGTGCAGAGGAAGAAAATCACTGTGTGACATAGGCTTTTTCTATTTTGTCTCCAAATTTGTGTTTCCTTAACAATCCTCTTTGCTGCTTTATCTTACCAGATTGTGATTCCCCTGACTTAGAAACCATCAATAGAAAAATAAGAGGCCAGGCGCAGTGGCTCACGCCTATAATCCCAGCACTTCAGGAGGCCAAGGCGGGCGGATCACTAGGTCAGGAGATCGAGACCATCCTGGCTAACACAGTGAAACCCCATCTCTACTAAAAATACAAACAAAATTAGCTGGGCATGGTGGCACGTGCCTGTAGCCCCAACTACTTGGGAGGCTGTAGGCGGAGGTTATAGTGAGCTGAGATCACGCCACTGCACTCCAGCCTGCGTGACAGAGTGAGACTCTTGTCTAAAAAAGCAAAACAAATAAACAAAAAACAGAAAAAGAAGTAAGAAACCGGGATAAGTTCATGCCTTCTTTTCATTGATATTTATTAAGTGTTACTACTATGTGCATAGCACTGCCTTGGATACAAAGGTAAACCATACAATGAGATTATTTGTGTCTTTCCCGCTATACTGTGGGCTTCTTGGGATCGGATTCTCTTTGAAAACAGTGGAAGATAACCAACAGAATAAACAGATCGGGGTTCAAATCCTAGCTTCTTGGCTGGGTGTGGTGGCTCACGCGTGTAATCCCAGCACTTTGGGAGGTAGGTAGATCGCTTGAGGCCAGGATTTTGAGACCAGCCTGGCCAACATGGTAAAACCCCGTCTCTACAAAAAATATAGAAATTAGCTGGGCGTGGTGGCGTGCACCTGTAGTTCCAGCTACTTGGGAGGCTGAAGCACAAGAATCACTTGAGCCTGGGAGATGGAGGTTGCAGTAAGCAGAGATCCAGCCACTGCACTCTAGCCTGGGCAACAGAGCGAGACTCTATCTCAAAAAAAAAAAAACAAAAAAACCCTCAAATCCTAGCTTATCTTTCAGGTGTGATGAGGCAAATTCTCCAAGTTTTTTCTTCCTTTCTTGTGGAATTGGACAGTCGTGCTTACTAGTAAAGAATAACTGCTAACTGCCTGAAGGCACCAGTCACTGCGTGTATCACAGAGGGCGCCATTCGATAAATGCTGTTAAAGGAAATGTGCTTTTATAAAAATGAAGCAAGCAAGTAAACTATTTTATTTGCTTGTAAATAGTAAAGGAACCCTGGTTTGCAAACTCTAGTCAGAAGAATACAGGTTATAAAATAGGTCTAGAGACTTCTTTGAACATAGAAGACAGGGCCGGGCGCGGTGGCTCACGCCTGTAATCCCAGCACTTTGGCAGGCCGAGGCGGGTAGATCACCTGAGGTTGGGAGTTGGAGACCAGCCTGGCCAACGTGGAGAAACCCCATCTCTACTAAAAATACAAAACTAGCCAAGCATGGTGGCACATGCCTGTAATCCCAGCTACTCGGGAGGCTGAGGCAGGAGAATCGCTTGAACGCAGGAGGCGGAGGTTGCAGTGAGCCAAGATCGCGCCATTGCACTCCAGCCTGGGCAACAAGAGCGAAACTCCGCCTCAAAAAAAAAAAAAAGTGAAGAGGTTGTATTAGAACAGTATTTGCACAATATGGTCTATGAAACATTTGTATCAAAATCAAGGGCTTGCATTAGAGTAAAGGCTGTATCCAGACCTGCTGAACCAGAGTCTCTGAAAGTGGGGTCCAGGAATCTACATTTTTCCGAATTTTCAGGCAATTCTCACACACACATACCCTGTTTTAGATCCACTGGAGTCGATGATACATTTTGACATCTAATTCCTGGTGTGGGCCAGGTGCAGTGGCTCGTGCCTGTAATCCCAGCACTTTGGGAGGCATCACTTGAGGTCAGGAGTTCAAGACCAGCCTGGCCAATGTAGTGAAACCCCGTCTCTACTAAAAATACAAAAAATTAGCCAGGCATGGTGGCACATGTTGGTAGTCCCAGTTACTTGGGACTGAGGCAGGAGAATCACTTGAACCTGGGAGGCAGAGGTTGCAGTGAGCTGAGATCATGCCACTGCACTCCAATTTTGGTGACAGAGCAAGACTCCATCTCAAAAAAAAATAATAATTCCTGGAGTGATGTAGCAGATACACGTGAACTTTGAAGACAGGTTCCAGGCATACTGGAATGTTTAACATTTAAGCCAGCAACAAAAAGCAACAATCCAATGCAAAGAAGAAAGGGGAAAAGAAAAATGTGTAGTGCTATGGTTTGGATATGGTGTGTCCCTACCAAAACTCATGTTGAAATTTGATTCCTAGCTGGGCACAGTGGCTCACGCCTGTAATCCCAGCACTTTGGGATGCCAAGGCGGGTAAATTGCCTGAGGTCAGGAGTTCGAGACCAGCCTGGCCAACATAGTGAAACCCCCGTCTCTACTAAAAATACAAAAAAATTAGCTGGGCATGGTCGTGGGTGCCTGTAATCCCAGCTACTCGGGAGGCTGAGCCAGGAGAATCGCTTGAACCCAGGAGACAAAGATTGCAGTGGGCTGAGATCAGGCCATTGCACTCCAGCCTGGGCAACAAGAGCAAGACTCCGTCTCAAAAAGAAAAAAAAAAAAAAAAAGAAAGAAAGAAATTTGATTCCCAATGTGGCAGTGTTGGGAGGCGGGGCCTAGTGGGAAGTGTTTGGGTCATGGGGGTGGATTTCTCATGAATGGATTAATGCTCTCCCAGGAGCTCATTCTCACACTTGCAGGAATGAGTTAGTTTTCCAGAGAGTGGGTTGTTAAGAGTCTAACTTCCTTGGTTTCTCTCCCTTGCTTTGTCTCTTGCCTTGTGATTTCTTTGCACACTCCCATTCCCCTTCCTCTTTCCACCATGAGTGGAAGCAGCCTGAGGCCTTCACCAGATGCAGCTACCCAATCATGAACCTTCCGGCCACCAGAATCCTGAGCCAAATAAACCTCTTTATAAATTACTCAGCCTTATTCTGTTATAGCAACGCAAAACAGACCAAGACCTGTAGTAAATGACAAATATAGAATAAAAAAGGGCAGAAATAAGTACTTATAATGAATTATAATAAATAAAAAAATTAATTAAATTCACCAATTAGAAAACAGACTCTCAGACTGGATTAAACAGATCCAATAATAAGATTATCTCAAAGAGAAATTTAAATCTGAAAGACAGGCCAGGTACAGTGGCTCATGCCTGTAATCCTAGCACTTTGGGAGGCCGAGGCAGGTAGATCACTTGAGCCCAGGAATTCAAGACTGGAAACATGCAAAACTTCGTCTCTACAAAAGAAACTTAGCCAGCCATGGTGGTGCCTGCCTGTCGTTCCAGCTACTTGGAAAGCTGGGGTCGAAGGATTGCTTGATCCTGGGAGGCAGAGGTTGCAGTGAGCTGAGATTGCGCCACTGCACTCCAGCCTGGGCAACAGAGTGGGACCCTGTCTCAAAATAAATAAGTAAATAAATAAAGACAAAAACAGAAAAATTGAGGTGGGCATGGTCACTTACAATTATAATTCCAATTTATCAATTTCTGAAAAGTATATGTTAAAATCTTTTAACCTGATATATCTATTCCTGCAATTTTTTTCAGTTGCTTCTTGCTCTATCATTCATCAGCGTGTAACACCCTTCTTTTCCCTTATTATATATTTTTTCTCTTATATTCCATATTGTCAAATACTAAGAATCTTCCTCAATTCTTTTTTTTTTTTTTTCTTGAGACAGGGTCTTACTATGTCACCCAGGCTGGAGTGCAGTGGCGCAATCTCAGCTCACTGCAACCTCCACCTCCAGGTTCAAGAGATTCTCATGCCTCAGTAACTCGAGTAGCTGGGATTACAGTCATGCGCCACCACACTTGGCTAATTTTTGTATTTTTAGTAGAAACAGGGTTTTTCCATATTGGCCAGGCTGGTCTCAAACTCTTGGCCTCATGTGATCCTCCCTTCAGCCTCCCAATGTGCTGGGATTGCAGGTATGAGCCACCGCACCCGGCCTCTTCCCCCTTTCTTTTGGGTCACTTTTTTTTTTTATTATTATTTGAGATGGAGTCTCACTCTGGTGACGTGCACCTGTAGTCCCAGCCACTTGGGAAGCTGTCTAGCCTGGGCGACGGAGTGAGACTCTGTCTCGAAAAAAAGAAACTCTGTAAGCGTGAAGCCATCTAAAATGTTCAGTGAACCATTCAAGGAGTAGCCACAGAATGGTGCGTGTTTGACATATAGTACCTGTGTTAGACGGGTGAATGGGGCGGGGATGGCAGCAAGAGGGAGAGTGTGTCTGGGTAATCCATGAGCACAATCATCACTGCAAAGGTTACTAATAATGGCAACACATACAGTGCTTATGATGTGAAGCACTATTCTTAGTGCAAGAACAGTGCACAATAGTGCAAGACAGGCACAATTCTTTTCATCCCTGTATTGCTAATTTTCAGAGGAATGAAAAGCAAAATGAGATTTATTTGAAACTGAAAATAATTCCTACTCATCAAGCCTCTCCTACCTGAAAAACATAACACACAGGGTGATATTGACAGAAAACAAATAATAAGTCACCTTGAAGGGTCCAAGAACTAGTTTTACCAGAGGTAAATTTTTTTTCTTTTTCTTTGTCTTTTTGTGGAGAATAGGGTCTTACTATATTGCCCAGGCAAGTCTCGAACTCCCGGGCTCAAGCTATCCTCCTGGCTCTGCCTCCCTAAGAGCTGGGATTACAGGTGTGAGCCACCATGCCCAGCTACCAGTGGTAAATTTTACTAAGTCCTTCCACTGTATTTCTTGAGACAGAGTCTCAGTCTGTCACCCAGGCTGGAGTGCAGTGGTGTGATCTCAGCTCACTGCAACCTCTGTCTCCCGAGTTCGAGAAATTCTCCTGCCTCAGCCTCCTGAGTAGCTGGGACTACAGGCGGGTGCCACCATGCCCAGCTAAATTTTTTTTTTTTTATGTATTTTTGGTAGAGACAGGGTTTCACCATGTTGGCCAGGCTGGTCTCAAACTCCTGACCTCAAGTGATCCACCCTCCTTGCCCTCCCAAAGTGCTGGGATTACAGGCCTGAACGACCACGCCCACCCTAGTTCACTTTTCTCTAGTACCTTTTTCCATCTTTTCCTGTTTTTTTTGTTTGTTTGTTTTTGTTTTTGTTTTGAGACAGGGTATGAGTCTGTCTCCCAAGCTGGAGTGCAGTGAGTGGTGTGATCACAGCTCACTGCAGCCTCGACCTCCCAGGCTCAAGCAATCCTCCCACCTCAGCCTCCCGAGTAGCTGAGACTACAGGCACACACCACCACACCCAGCTAATTTTTGTAAGTTTTTGTAGAGACGAGGTTTCCACATGTTGCCCAGGCTGATCTCAAATTCCTGGGCTAAAGCAATCTTCTCACCTCAGCCTCCCGAAGTGCTAGGATTACACATGTGAGCCACCATGCCCGGCCTTCATTTTTACTTTGTCTCTTTTGGGTTTTTTTGAGACAGGGTCTTACTCTGTTGCTCAGGCTAAAGTACAATGGCATGATCATAGCTCACTAAGCCTTGACTCAAGCAACCCTCACACCTCAGCCTCCTGAGTAGCTGGGACTACAGGCACACACGCCCATGCCCAACTAATTTGTGTAATTTTGGTAGAGATGGGGTCTCACTTTATTGTCCAGGCAGGTCTTGAACTCCTGGGCTCAGGTGGTCCTCCAGTCTCAGCCTCCCAAAGTGCTGGTATTACAGGTGTGAGCCACCATGCCCAGCCTGAAAATTTCAGTAATGTAATAAACTCTGCTGAGTGCAGTGGCTCATGCCTGTAATACCAACACTTTGGGAGGCCAAGCAGTGTGGATCATTTGGGGTCAGGAGTTTGAGACCAGCCTGGTCAACATGGTGAAACCCCATCTCTACTAAAAATAGAAAAAAAAAATTAGCCAGGCAGTAGTGGCGCATGTCTGTAATCCCAGCTACTCAGGAGGCTGAGGTAGGAGAATTGCTTGAGCCTGGGAGGTGGAGGTTGCAATGAGCCAAGATTGCACCACTGCACTCCAGCCTGGGTGACAGAGTAAGACCCTGTCTCAAAAAATAAATAAACTCAAGCTATGAGGGGTGTGTGTGTATTGGTTTTCTTAATTTTTTTTTTTTTTTTTTTGCCAAGTTAAATAAAAGTGTCATCCTTGTGCAGGGGCCATGCTAATCTCTGCATCATTCCAGTTTTAGTATATGTGCGGCCAAAGCGAGCACTCTGTGTGTGTATATATATAATATATATGTATAATTAGCACAAAATAATTAGCACAATGTCTAATTTAATGTTCTTTGGCCTTTAGTTTACTAAGAGAGTACTTTCATCAATTATTGGTTATAAATTAATACAGTAAATCCTATTGTAATTGTAATTATAACTGAGATCCAAATAAATCAGTCATATGAAGTGGAAGGTTACAATTTCTTGCTGGGTTAACAACAAAATGACCATTGTGGGTCAGTCTAGCTAGCTCTGAGGAATTTGGGAGTTAACCGCCCTATCTAAATTCATGCCAGGCCAGACACAGCAGCTCAGGCTTGTAATCTCAGCACTTTGGGAGACTGAGGCGGGTGGCTCGCTTGAGCCCAGGAGTCTGAGACCAGCCTGGGCAGCATAGCAATACCCTGTCTTCTAACAAAAAATTTTTAAATAAATTCATGCCGGACTCAGTTGTGATCTGATGCCACCTGGTGGTGGTGGTCGACCCCAAGTTAAATATTATTGGGGACAATCTTTTTTTTTTTTTTTTTTTTTTTTTTTGTTAGGAGACGTAATTTCACTCTTGTTACTCAACCTGGAGTGCAATGGCGTGATCTCAGCTCACTGCAACCTCCGCCTCCCAGTTCAAGCGATTCTCCTGCCTCAGCCTCCTGAATAGCTGGGTTTACAGGCATGCACCATCATGCCCAGCTAATTTTGTATTTTTTTTTAATAGAGACGGGGTTTCTCCATGTTGGTCAGCCTCATCTCAAACTCCCGACCTCAGGTAATCCACCCGCCTCAGCCTCCCAAAGTGCTGGGATTATAGGCATGAGCCACCACGCCCGGCTAAAAATCCTGTTTTCTTTTTTTGTTGTTGTTTTTGAATCAGAGTTTTGCTCTGTCACCAGGCTGGAGTGCAGTGGCGCGATCTCAGCTCACTGCAACCTCCGCCTACCCAGTTCAAGCGATTCTTCAATCTCAGCCTCCAGAGTAGCTAGGACTACAGGCACGCACCACCATGCCCAGGTCTTTTTATATTTTTAGTAGAGACAGGGTTTCACCATATTGGCCAGGCTGGTCTTGAACTCCTGTCCTTGTGATCCTCTCTCCTCAGCCTCCCAAAGTGTTAGGATTACAGGTGTAAGCCACCGTGCCCCGGCTACTGGGGACAATTCTGAATGCCAAAGCTGCAGGATAACATTAGCGATTCGGGAAATGTCCCAGTTAGTTGGCCAGATTCAGCTGGGAGAATAATTAGGACGAGATTTACCCCTCACCTCTTCTCTCTCTGAAACAAGTTCACATGCCTTTTCCCCACCTTTATGGCCTTGGCCTCCGCTCTAAGACCTCCCTCTACCCGCCCTGTTTAGGGGCTAGGCAGGGAATGGGAGCCAGTTGTCAATTCTGCATCACATCTAAAATTATATTTTTGGCCAGGCACAGTGGCTCACGCCTGTAATCCCAGCACTTTGGGAGGCGAAGGCGGGGCAGATCACCTGAGGTTAGGAGTTCGAGACCAGCCTGGCCAACATGGTGAAACCCTGTCTCTACTAAAAATACAAAAATTAGCCAGGCATGGTGGTGGGCACATGTAGTCCCAGCTACTGGGGAGGCTGAGGCAGGAGAATCACTTGAACCCAGGAGGTGGAGGTTGCAGGGAGCCGAGATTGCACCACTGCACTCCAGCCTGGTGACAGAGCGAGACTCCATCTCAAAAGAAAAAAAAACAAATTTTATTTTTGGCCAGATATAGTAGGTCATGCCTGTAATCCCAGCACTTTGAAAGGCCAAGGCAGGGGTATCACTTGAACCTAGGAGTTCAAGACCAGCCTGGGCAACACAGTGAGACTCTGTCTCTACAAAAAATCAAAAAAATTAGCCAGGCATGGTGGTGTGTGCCTATAGTCCCAGCTACTCAGGAGGCCGAGGTGGGAGTATGACTTGAGCCCAGGAGGTTGAAGCTGCAGTGAGCCATGATCACACCACCATACTCCAGCCTGGGTGACAGAGCAAGACACTGTCTCAAAATAAATAAAATGAACTCATATTTTTGATGAGGGCATTATCATGGGGTTTTATGTGCTTATCAAGGGTCTCTTAAATGCTTACAATATAGTAGCACTGTATTTTTTATTTTAGAGCTTTTGTGTATTCCAAGTGTTTTGGTTGGCTATAAAAAGCCATTATTGGGTCGAGCACAGTGGCCAACACTTTGAGAGGCTGAGGCGGGTGGATCACTTGAGGGCAGGGGTTTGAGACCAGCCTGGCCAACATGGTGAAACCCCCGTCTCTACTAAAAATACAAAAATTAGCTGGGCGTGGTGGCACACTCCTGTAGTCCCAGCTACTCAGGAGGCTGAGGCAGGAGAATCACTTAAACCCAGGAGACAGAGGTTGCAGTGAGCCAAGATTATGCCACTGCACTCCAGCCTGGGCGACAGAGCAAGACCCTGTCTCAAAAAAAAAAAAAAAAAAAAAAAAAAAAGCCACTGTTAGGCTAAGACTAATTGAAATTCAAACAGGAAAAAAAAAAAAAAAAGGGAAAACATGCAAAGGTGAGAAATCCATCCAGAGGCTATTAGCCCTATTGCATCAAGGCCATGAAATTTTATTTATTTATTTATTTGAGATGGAGTTTCGCTCTGTCACCCAGGCTGGAGTGCAGAGGTGCAATCTCGGCTCACTGCAAGCTCCGCCTCCCAGGTTCACGCCATTCTCCTGCCTCAGCCTCTGGAGTAGCTGGGACTACAGGTACCTGCCAACATGCCTGGCTAATTTTTTATATTTTTTAAGAGAGATGGGGTTTCACTGTTTTAGCCAGGATGGTCTCAATCTCCTGACCTCATGATCCGCCTACCTTGGCCTCCCAAAGTGCTGGGATTACAGGTGTGAGCCACCGCCCTCAGCAATGCCATGAAATTTTAAACTAACAGTTGCTTCTTGTGGATGATCTCTTGTTACCCAGCAGGATCAGAATTCTTCATTTGTTTTATTCCTTGTTAAATTTCTTGCTGTGTTAAGGCAGTTTCTCCTTTGCCTACACAAACATGTGGCCCTGCTCTAGTATCATTAGGCATTCCCCCGCAACAGCTAAAAACTGGGCTTCTTGGAAGCCATGTGGGGGTATAAGACTGTAGAGGGCAGTGGTCAGTTACTGGTTACATTTCTATGTTTCTGTCCCTATCCCTCTTCCTGGCATCTTCCCAATTCTGGGTTACCACTGTGTCACTGAGTCGGAGATAAGCAGTCTGAGAGACGAGCACTTGCGGAGAGCAGCAGAGCTCCAGTTCTTGGATCGGGGTCTTCTTTGTTTGTGGCTGCCAGTGGTCACATGTGTAGTCGATGAAATAGCCAAGCACCAGGCTGATTGCCAGGTTTCGGAAGATGTGTGGCTCAGACTGGAAGAAGGCCTCAATCTGTTCACCACCTGTCTCCCTGGCCTTACCTGTTACTTCTGCCCTCCCTCTAACTTCAGTGCTCTCTGTTTTTCACTCAGAAGGGCTATTTATAGGTTTCCAAATATGGCCTGCAGTTTCCTGCCTCAGCTGCTGCCCGCAATTTTCCCTGCCCAGAGTGCCCTTCGCCCAGCCTTCGTGGGTCAGAATCCTGCTCAGCCCCTCCTCCATGGAATCTTCCTGATCTCTTCGAGCTCCGTGCTCCCCCCACTGTGGGCCTCTTCTTTCTGCTTTACATCACAGTTTCGGTGTTCATGATTGATTCCTCGGTTAGACGATGGCTCTATGAGGACAGGGACCTTGCTTATCCGTTTCTTAGTCCCCAAAGGACTAAAGGCTTTCAATCAGAGGTGCTCAATACATGTTTGTTTGTTTGTTTGAGATCAAGTTTCACTCTGTCGCCAGGCTGGAGTGCAGAGACGCAATCTCGGCTCACTGCAACCTCTTCCTCCCAGGTTCAAGCAATTCTCCTGCCTCAGCCTTCCAAGTAGTTGGGACTACAGGTGCGTGCCACCATGCCCAGCTAATTTTTGTATTTTTAGTAGAGATGGAATATCACCATGTTGGCCAGGATGGTCTCCATCTCTTGACCTCGTGATCTGCCCGCCTTGGCCTCCCAAAGTGCTGGGATTACAGGCATGAGCCACTGCGCCTGGCCCCGTGTTTTTTTCTTTCATTATTATTTTGTTGATTTTGTAGCTACAATGACTAAACATTTTTAATTTTGGAAGCTTTGTTCACATTAAAGCTACCCGAGCCATCTTCCAAAGAGGTCTCATCTTCTCCTGCCAGCTGCATGAATTCTCAGCCCTATATTTAGGTACTAAGTGGTCTTGCTCACCTCTCTCTACTGCTGATATGAGCCGAATTCCATCACTGCAAAAATTATCTGAGAACATAGGCATTGGGAAAGCACATTCACTTATTCCAGCCTAGAGTAGAGAAGCCTTTGATACCTGAAGTAATTTACTTACTTATCTAATGTCAAGGCCTAATCAATGCAGCTTCCATAAGTATAACATTTATTTACTGAAGCTAGGATCATAATATCCCCGGAAGAATTTGCAGGCTATAGATGCTGTACATTTTATGTGTCTTAATTGTTTTAATATTAAATGTTATTAAATCATTGGCTATCAATTTGGATGTAATATATTTTGTTATATATGTCATTTGAAAACTTCATTATCTCCACAAAGATAATTCAAGAAATACCAAATGTTTGAGTCTTAGAGGATCAAAACATATGTGCCATGTCTGTCCCAATATTCGTTATGAATTTCACCACACATATGCCACTGGTTTCTGCTGATTCTATTACTTTCTTCTAAAACATTATTTTCATTTTATTGGGGGAAAGGAACCCAAATCTTTTGTCATTTTTTTTTTTTTTTTTTTTTTTTTTTTTGAGACGGAGTCTCGCTCTGTCGCCCAGGCTGGAGTGCAGTGGCCGGATCTCAGCTCACTGCAAGCTTCACCTCCTGGGTTTACGTCATTCTCCTGCCTCAGCCTTCCAAGTAGCTGGGACTACAGGCGCCTGCCACCTCGCCCGGCTAGTTTTTTGTATTTTTTAGTAGAGACGGGGTTTCACCGTGTTAGCCAGGATGGTCTCGATCTCCTGACCTTGTGATCCGCCCGTCTCGGCCTCCCAAAGTGCTGGGATTACAGGCTTGAGCCACCGCGCCCGGCCATTTTTTTTTTTTTTTTTTTTTTTTTGAGACGGAGTCTTGCTCTGTCGCCCAGGCTGGAGTGCAGTGGCACCATCTCAGCTCACTATAAGGTCCACCTCCTGGGTTCACACCATTCTCCTGCCTCAGCCTCCCGAGTAGCTGGGACTACAGGCGCCCACCACCTCGCCCGGCTAGTTTTTTGTATTTTTTTAGTAGAGACGGGGTTTCACCATGTTAGCCAGGATGGTCTCGATCTCCTGACCTCGTGATCCACCCGTCTCGGCCTCCCAAAGTGCTGGGATTACAGGCTTGAGCCACCACGCCCGGCCGGTTATTTGAAGGATTTTCATCTGGTGGATTTCTACTATTCTTGCCCCACTCCTGACCACCTAAATCAGTATCACACTGAGATCAGCATCTCTCTCCCACCACCGAAGAAAATGATGAAACAAAGGTAATTTGAACCTGAACTTTCTGCTCCCAAATTTATCATCTTCCCAGAGCATAGGGGTTGTGTTGCCTTGGTCCTTTAAATCAGTAATGACTCAGTAATAACTAGTATCATATGTTTATTATTAACTCGGCAGATAAGCCTTCAAGGTACTAAACTCCTTTTGGTATATCAAATTTATAACATTTTTTCAAAAACCTTATTATTCAATTTAGAAATTGCCCCTGGCAGAATCAATAAACAAGGTACTATGCTAGTAAAAGTGAACATTCTAATATATTATTAAGACAGTGGTGACCTGGCGTGGTGGCTCATGCCTGTAATCCCAGCACTTCAGGAGACTTAGGCAGAAGGGTTGCTTGAGCCCACGAGTTTGAGGCTACAGTGAGCTATAATCACTCCAGTGTGGATGACAGAGACACTGACCCTTAAGAAATATAAAAAATAAAAAGGGAAGATGCTGTGTTAGATACATATATTTTACTGTAAAAATTGAATGTTTTTGATTATTTGGCTGAATTGGGATTTCCTTACTACAATATTTTCGTAAATAATCTCAGATCAAATATGTTCAGTAAGTATGTGGAGCAGGATAATTTTTTTTTTTTTTTTTTTTTTTGAGATGGAGTTTTGCTCTTGTTGCTCAGGCTGGAGTGCCATGGCGTGATCTCGGCTCACTGCAACCTCCGCCTCCCGGGTTCAAGCAATTCTCCTGCTTCAGCCTCCCAACTAGCTGGGATTACAGGTGCGTGCCACCACACCCGGCTAATTTTGTTTTTTTTTTTTTACTAGAGATGGGGTTTCACCATGTTGGTCAGGCTGATTTTGAACTCCTGACCTCAAGTGATCCACCTGCCTCGGCCTCCCAAAGTGCTGGGATTACAGGCGTGAGCCACCGTGCCCAGCTCAAGGTATTAATCTATACTTTTGTTCTGGTATTTTCCCCTTTCCCTTTCCTGCCTCTGACCAGATACTTCCAATCTGTGTTTATTTTTTTAGTGAAGGGATGAGATGGGGCAGAAAGCTGAAATAAGCTCAAGCTTATTTTTCTCCCCCAAGCTTTTGTTTCTAAAAGCTTAAATCCCAGCAGGGAAAGTATTTGAGCCACAGGCAAAAGCAGAAGGTTTCTGGGTGGGGTGGTGGGCTGAGCAGGTGGCGGGCTTTCCAGAGACCTGCCTAGCAGGCAGGACTGTTTCTGGAGACGTGGCTGAGGGCCGCAGCCAGGTCCCAAGTCACAAATGCGTTACTTTAGGCTGGATCTGACCTGCAGCTGGGCTTTGTTTGGCCATGTGAATTTCAGTCATTCAGGATTTAAAAACTAGGCAATTTCACATAAAAATTCAGATTTTGTCTTCTCTTGAAGAATTGGTAAATTTGGCCATACTGGGTTCAGTCCCTCATGGCATCAAATGGCTGCCTGCACTGGAGAAGGAGTGGGTGCTTCAGCTTGTCACAGTGTCCATCAGTCCCTGCTGTGTCCCTACGCTGAGACCAAAGATTAGTTGCCATTCATGACACTGGCACTGCTGTTTTCTAGGCAATAGAGGAATGTCCCTCTTTATCCAAGATTTTTCCCATAAATGGGGAAACAAAAGAGAGACTAAAGATGGCTCACGTTGAAGGAAACATGGAGCTAGCGTATTTCTTTGTAAAGGTGAAGAGTGTTCTTACGTATTTAGGAGGCAAACTGCGTGGTTCACTTACGAGCTCTCCTTGCCTGCTCCCTGCAGGCATTTGCATCACATATCCCTGCTCTAGGCAGCCTTGCAAAGAGATGACCTTGTCCCTGGTTGGGCATGGCAGAGCTGCTGCCTGCAGGGCATGGTGAGCCAGTGATGGATGGCTCTGCAAGAACCCCAGTGGACAGATGCCCGGAGGGCAGAGGCCCCTGGAAGTCCCTGGGGTTGGGGAGGACTCCAAAAGGATAGGACTCAAAATAGCAAGTAAATTATAAAAATAGCTATTTCATACACACAGATCTATGAACCGAGACTTGCACACACTGCCTCTGCTTTCCACTGACCTGGTTGTTTAGCCCAGGGATCTAGGGCCACCAACGTGCACATGTGATGCAGGCTACTAGAACCTGTCCTAGAGAAGGACGGGACTCATCGTGCCTTTCCTTAAGGGGCAGGGTGGGGGGTGCGGAGAATGTGGCTTAGGGACCATCACACTCTAGACATGTTTCAGAATTATAGAGCGATGTTTGTGTCACTTTTCAGTTGGAGTGTGAATGTCAAGTGGTCCTCTACAGGTGTCTTCCGGAAAGCATTGGGGCTGCTCATGTGAACCTTTGTGCTTTTGCTGCTAAACTAGAAGCATAGTTTTGGGTTGGTTTTTGGTATTGTTTTGTATGAATAGAAAAAAATAATCAAAATTCTTTTAATGTGTCTGGGCTAATTATTTCAACATTTCACTTGCCTCATTCATGACCAATATAAATAACAACTACCCTTTATTGAACTAACCTTATGCCAGCCACTGTACCAGTACTAACCAGAAGTGCCTCGTATAAAACTACCCTGTAGGGTGGGGTTGCCCCATGGTGTGAATAAGGAAATGGAAACTAAAAGCTTAAGTAGTTTATCCTAAGGTCACCTACTTAGTACATGCTGGAGCCTGGATTCAAATCCGCATCTGTGTGACTTCATACCTCCTGCACTGCACGGCTAACAAGTACAACAGCATTTGCCACCGCCTGCTGTCTGCAGGACAACAGAGCTAGAGGGAGGAAAAAATGAATGCAAATGGCCAAGTCCACAAGGAGCAGCAAAGTTACATTAGTCACATTCTTGTTTTCTTCTGAGACAGTCTCGCTCTGTTGCCCGGCCTGGAGTGCAGTGGCACAATCACAGCTCACTGCAGCATCAACCTCCCAGACTCAACTGATTCTCCTACCTCAGCCTCCTGAGTAGCTGGGACTACAGGCTCAGGCCACCACACCCAGCTAATTCCTGTATTTTTTGTAGAGACGATGTTTCGCCATGTTGTCCAGGTTGTAGTCACATTCTCTTTTTTTTTTTTTTTTTTTTTTTTGAGGCATAGTCTCGCTCTGTCGCCTAGGCTGGAGTGCAGCAGCATGGTCTGGGCTCACTGCAAGCTCCGCCTCCTGGGTACAAGCGAATCTCCTGCCTCAGCCTCCCGAGTAGCTGTGATTACAGTCGCCCACCACTATGCCTGGCTAATTTTTTTTTTTTTTTTTTTTTGAGACGGAGTCTCGCTCTGTCACCCAGGCTGGAGTGCAGTGGCACCATCTCAGCTCACTGCAAGCTCTGCCTCCTGGGTTCAAGCCATTCTCCTGCCTCAGCCTCCCGAGTAGCTGGGACTAGAGGCACCTGCCACCACGCCTGGCTAATTTTTTGTATTTAATTTTAGTAGAGACAGGGTTTCACCATGGTAGCCAGGATGGTGTTGATCTCCTGATCTCGTGATCCGCACACCTCGGCCTCCCAAAGTGCTGGAATTACAGGTGTAAGCCACCGCACCCGGCCGAATTTTTGTATTTTTAGTAGAGACGGGGTTTCACCATGTTGTCCAGGTTGGTCTCGAACTCCTGACATCAGGTGATCTGCCCACCTCGGCTTCCCAAAGTGCTGGGATTACAGGTATGAGCCACTGTGCCCAGCTGGTAGTCACTTTCTTTAGGGGGAAAAAAAAGGAAGGCAGAGGCCGGGTGCAGTGGCTCATGCCTGTAATCCCAGCACTTTGGGAGGCCAAGGCGGGCAGATCATGAGGTCAGGAGTTTGAAACCAGTCTGGCCAGGCTGGTCACAGTGGCTCATGCCTATAATCCCAGCACTTTGGGAGACGGTGGCGGGCGGATCACAAGGTCAGGAGATCAAGACCATCCTGGCTAACACGGTGAAACCCCGTTTCTACTAAAAATACAAAAAATTAGCCGGGCATGTCCTGTAGTCCCAGCCACTCTGGGGGCTGAGGCAGGAGAGTGGCATGAACCCAGGAGGCGGAGCTTGCAGTGAGCTGAGATGGCGCCACTGCACTCCAGCCTGGGTGACAGAGCAGGACTCCATCTCAAACAAACAAACAAACAAACAAACAAAAACAACGAAACCAGTCTGGCCAACATGATGAAACCCCCGTCTCTACTAAAAATACAAAAATTAGCCAGGCACAGTGGCGCACACCTGTAGTCCCAGCTACTCAGGAGGTTGATGCAGGAGAATTGCTTGAACCCGGCAGGCCAGGTTGCAGTGAACCCAGATCGTGCTACCACACTCCAGCCTGTGCAACAGAGCGAGACTCCGTCTCAAAAAAAAAAAAAAAAAAACCTAAACAAAAGGGAAGGCAGAATCCTGCAGTGCCTGGCACATATTAAGCCTTCAATAATTATGTGTTAAATGAAGGAATGAATTACAAACCATGTAATCTCTCTGGACATTTATTGTTGTCATCTGTGTAAAAATGGGGTGGACCTGTTCCACCTCTCTCAGGCCTGTCATCAAGGGCAAACAGGAAACCAAAATTTGAAAACATTATTTTTACGGACTAAATGATTGTGTCCTTCATATGTTCCCCCTATTCTCCAGTGTGATGGTATTTGGAGTTACAGCTTTGGGCGGTAATTAGGATTCGATGAGATTATAAGGATAGGGCTCTCATGATGGGATTAAAGCCCTTCATAAGAAGAGATAACAGAGTAGCCTGCTCCTGCCCCCAGGGATGCTAGAGTTTGGGAAGATCAGAGCAAGAAGGCCACCATTTGCAAACCAGGGAAACAGCCCTCACTAGAAACAGACCATGCTGGCACCCTGATCTTGGACTCCAGAACTGTGAGAAAATAAATTTCTCTTGCTCAGTCCATCCAGCCTATGGTATTTTGTTAGAGCAGCCCAAGAAGACCAAGGCAACTGTGGAAAGAGGAAGGCTAAAGAGAACTTTATGGCTATGTGATATTCTTATTATTATTATTACTGCAGAGTGAGTGTAGTGTGGGCCTGCCATGAATTAGCTGCCTGCCTTTGGATCATTCCCTTATAACAGTATGTGTGATGCAGGGACAATTCCAGAAGGCACCATTCATTTAGGGATGGTTTTGCTCTCAACCTTTAACCCTTTAGTTTTTTTATCTATACAAAAAGGAAAGGGAATGGAACATTGGTGTCTAACAACTCAGGTATTCTTTCAGCAAGTATTTGTTGAGAGTTGACTATGTCCCAGGCACAGTGCTAGGCACTTGGAGGTATAGTGATCAGACACGATCCTGCCCTCCAGGAGTTTACATTCTAGCTAGGGAAATAGACAAAGAAAAAGGCAATTACAGCTGCTTGTGAGTAGGGTCTCTAGTAGTCTGCTTGGGCTGTTATAAAATACAACTGGGTGGCTTAGACAATCAAATTTTTTCTTTCTGAGTCAACTTCCTAGGTAATGTGAATTTTTCTCACAGTTCTGGAGGCTGGAAGTTCAAGGTGCTGACAGGTTTGGTCTCTCCTGAGGCCTCTCTCCTTGGCTTGCAGGTGGCCGCCTTCTCGTTGTGTCCTCACACGGCCTTTCCTCTGTGCACACACACTCCTAGTCTCTAGTCTTGCTTCCTTTATTTTTGAGACACAGTCTCACTCTGTTACCCAGGGTGGAGTGCAGTGGCATGATCTCTGCTCACTGCAACCTCTGCCTCCTGGGTTCAAGCGATTCTCGTGTATCTCAGCCTCCTGAGTAGCTGGGACTACAGGCACGCGCCACCACGCCCAGCGAATTTTTTGTATTTTTAGTAGAGATGGGGTTTCACCATGTTGGCCAGGCTGGTCTCGAACTCCTGACCTCAGGTGATCACCTGCCTCCGCCTCCCAAAGTGCTGGGATTACAGGTGTGAGCCACCTCGCCCGGCCTCTTTTTTTTTTTTTTTTTTTTTTTTAGATGAAGTCTGTCGCCCAAACTGGGGTGCAGTGGCGCTATCTTGGCTCGCCGCAACCTCCTCCCAGGTTCAAGTGATTCTCCTGCCTCAGCCTCCCAAGTAGTTGGGATTACAGGCACCCACCACCATGCCCAGCTAATTTTTGTATTTTTAGTAGAGATGGGGTTTTGCCATGTTGTGAGGGCTGGTCTCAAATTCCTGACCTAAGTGATGTGCCGACTTCCTCAGCTGCCAGAAGTGGGATTACAGGCGTGAGCTACTGCGCCAGGCCTCTTCCTCTTCTTATAAGGATGCTAGCCCTATCAGATTAAGGCCCCACCCTTGACTTCAATTAACCTCAGTTACCTGCTAAGGGTCTTATCTTCACATATTCTCATTCCAAAGTGTACTCAGGGTTAGGACTTCAATATACGAATTTGGAGGGGAACCAACTCAGTTCATAAAAGTCTCCACGGACAGAGCAAGCTGCCATGGGGGTGCAACACAGGGGCCTCCATCCCAGGCTTGGGACCCATGTGGCCTCTTGAGAAAGGGACTTAAGCAGCCTAAGGACTAAAGGGTGAGGTTGAGGGCAGGGCCTGATAATTTAAATGAATACAATTCTGTAAAGCACAGACCTTGTGGATTTCAACCCTTGATGGTTTCTGATTTTTTTTTTTTTTTTTTTTTTTTTTTTGCCTATTTGACCTTTGGTAGTAATAATTTAGAAAGTGGAACCCAAAAACAATTCTAAAGCCCAATAGCCTTGAGTAAGCCACCCTTTCTTTTTGCCCTAGTTTCCTTAGCGGTAGATCCAGACAGTTGACTCCTGCTATTTCTCAGGCCCTCATGTGCAATGATTAGAGGGAAATGCCTACATATATTCATAGCGACATCTTAAAATACCATGTTGACAGTTCAGCAACTTGAAAAAAAGAGGCTTTGGATTCTGTAACCAAATGCCATATTTACTTTGGGGTCATTTTTACCAGGATTTCTTCTCTTCCCTTTTTTTTAAGCCATAAAAAGATGTAGAGAAAGTGAGGGATTGGCAACGTGTGTAAGTCTAGGCTCTCACACCAGCTAAGCATAACTTAGCTCCTCTAGGGGGACTTCTCTTTAGGCCATGGTAATGACTGTTTTTAGTCTGCATGAGGGGAAAGGGCTGCGAAAGCATAGGTGCTCAAACATCACACATATGTATAATGTGAAAAAGTCCCTCTCTTGTCTCTATCTGATATACCTCAGGGGTCACCTCTATTACCTCTGTATTTCCCAGAACATTTTTTTTTCTTTTTGACACAGGGTCTCACTATGTTGATCAGGCTGGTCTGGAACTCCTGAGCTCAAGTGATCCCTCTGCCTTGGCCTCCCAAAGTACTGGGATTACAGGCTTGAGCCACCACGCCCGGCCTCCCAGACCTTTTCTATTCACAACCCAGATACAGACATGATTTTCTTCTTGACAAAAATGAGATTACACTATACATAAATCTGTTGGCCGGGCATGGTGGTTCACCTGTAATTCCAGCACGTTGGGAGGCCGAGGCGGGCAGATCACGAGGTCAAGAGATCGAGACCACTCTGGCCAAAATGGTAAAAACCCGTCTCTATTAAAAATACAAAAATTAGCTGGGCTTGGTAGCATGTGCCTGTAGTTCCAGCTACTTGGGAAGTTGAGGCAGGAGAATCGCTTGAATCCAGGAGGCAGAGGTTGCAGTGAGCCGAGATGGCGCCACTGCACTCCAGCCTGGCGACAGAGCGAGACTCCGTCTCAAAAAAAAAAAAAAAAAAATCTGTCATTTTCTTCTTTTACTCAACATGTCATTAACATTCTTCCATATCCATAAAAAAGAGCACCTCCCTCTCCTCTTTCTAAAGTTTACAGGCCATGCATGATGGCTCACACCTGTAATCCCAGCACTGTGAGAGGCCAAGGCAAGGAGGATCACTTGAGCCCAGGATTTGAGACCAGCCTGGGCAATACAGCAAGACCCTGTCTCTACAAAAAAAAAAAAAAAAAAAAAAAAAGAGTCCGGCATGGTGGTTTAGGCCTTGTAGTCTCAGCTACTTGAGAGGGTGAGGTGGGAAGATGGCTTGAGCTCTGGAGTTTGAGGCTGCAGTGAGCCATGATCACACCACTGCACACTAGCCTGGGTGATAGAGTGAGACCCTGTATTTTTTTTTTTTTTTTTTTTTTTTTTGAGACAGAGTCTCGCTCTGTCGCCCAGGCTGGAGTGCAGTGGCGCGATCTCGGCTCACTGCAGGCTCTGCCTCCCGGGTTCACGCCATTCTCCTGCCTCAGCCTCCCAAGTAGCTGGGACTACAGGCGCCTGCCACCTCGCCCGGCTAATTTTTTGTTATTTTTAGTAGAGACGGGGTTTCACTGCGTTAGCCAGGATGGTCTCAATCTCCTGACCTTGTGATCCACCCGTCTCGGCCTCCCAAAGTGCTGGGATTACAGGCTTGAGCCACCGCGCCCGGCCGACCCTGTATTTTTTTTAAAAAAGCTTACATAGTATATCATGGAAGGTATTTTTAACTATTTTCCAAGTTCTCTCCGATTTCTTTGCTATCACAAATAATCCTGCAATGAACATACTTGTCTCTGTAGACATTTTTTTTTTTTTTTTTTTTTTTTTTTTGAGATGGAGTTTCGCTCTTGCTGCCCAAGCTGGAGTTCAATGGCACGATCTTGGCTCACTGCAACCTCTGCCTCTCGGGTTCAAGCTATTCTTCTGCCTCAGCCTCCCGAGTAGCTGGGATTACAGGCATGTGCCACCATGCCTGGCTAATTTTGTATTTTCAGTAGAGATGGGGTTTCTCCATATTGGTCAGGCTGCTCTCGAACTCCCAACCTCAGATGATCTGCCCGCCTCGGCCTCCCAAAGTGCTGGGAATACAGGTGTGAGCCACCGTGCCCGGCCCAAATAAGACTAATCTTAACATATATCCTATCATTTAGAGTCTTTGTTTTGTTTTTCTGAGATAGGGTCTTTCTCTGTCATCCAGGCTGGAGTGCAGGGGTTCTATCATGGCTCACTGCAGCCTCAAACTCCTGGGCTCAAGCAATCCTCTCTTCTCAGCCTCCCGAGTAGCTAGGAGTATAGGCATGTGCCACCACACCTAATTTTTTGATTGGTTTTTTTTTTTTTTTTGAGACGGAGTCTTGCTCTGGTCGCCCAGGCTGGAGTGCAGTAGTGCGATCTCGGCTCACTGCAACCTCTACCTCCCAGGTTCAAGAGAATTGCCTGCCTCAGCCTCCTAAGTAGCTGGGTTTACAGGCGCCTACCACCCTGCCCGGCTAATTTTTCTATTTTTAGTAGAGATGGGGTTTCACCGTGTTGGCCAGGCTGGTCTTGAACCCCTGACCTCAGGTGATCCACCTGTCTCGGCCTCCCAAAGTGCTGGGGTTACAGGTGTGAGCCACTGCGCCTGGCCATTTTTTGATTTTTTGTAGAGACAGGGTCGCATTATGTTGACTAGGCTGGTCTCAAACTCCCGTGCTCAAGTAGTCCTCTTGCCTGGGACTCCCAAAGTATGGGATTACAGGCTTGAGCCACCACACTCCACAGCATACAGTAATTTTTAAAACATCGGTCAATTGCAAGAGCACTATGTGTCTCCTTTTTCTTCATGTTTAATGAGCTCTGATTGGCTGGGAAGCCAGCCAACACTTGCTCCCTGCTTCCTGCCTGTCCCTGCAGCTGTGTGATCAGTTGGGGAAGGCCTAAGTGCAGGCCCTTGGGCACCCCTCTGGGTGCGGGGGCCCTAGTGGCTACAGTGCCTCCAGCCAGCAGCGTGGGCTCAGAATGAGCTACACTTCAGATTGCCATTTGTTTTCTCAAGGGCTTGAAATTGAGAGTGGGACTGCAGCAGTTTTCACTCTCCCTCATGTTTCTTTTTGCAGAATCCTATTGTGCAAACCAGATATTCAACAAAAATCAGATCCTGATGGCTGTATTGTGTGTTTACAATCTCAAGCTGCTATAAATTATTAAATAGTTCTTCTACACATAAGGAAAATGTCCAGCACAAATTATCTGTAACTTTTCATTCGAAACCTCATTTTTTTCATGTTGGGTCATGGTGTGCCACTTACCTGCTCCAGATTCCAATAAAGATAGTTGTTGGCCGGGCGTGATGGCTCACGCCTATAATCCCAGCACTTTGGGAGGCCGAGGCGGTTGGATCACAAGGTCAGGAGATCGAGACCATCCTGGCCAACATGGTGAAACCCCGTCTGTACTAAAAATACAAAAATTAGCTGGGCATGGTGGCTCGTGCCTGTAATCCCAGCTACTCGGGAGGCTGAGGCAGGAGAATCCCTTGAACCAGGGAGTCGGAGGTTGCAGTGAGACGAAATCACACCACTGCACTCCAGCCTGGGCGACAGAGCGAGACTCCGCCTCAAAAAAAAAAAAAAAAAAAAAAAAGATAGTTGTTTTTTTCAGCACACAGGGGTTAACCATTGAGGCATGTCTTTCTGTAGGTCCTATTTAATAAAGTTAGTACAACCTTTCATGCCCCTCTTTTTGTCACCCTCTTACTTTTCTGTTGTGAGTATTCACAGAATCTGGATCTGCCAGCTACTCTTCTGTTTGAAGTTGAAGACTTGGCAAAATTATACATCCAGCAGGCAAGAAATAAAGTGGAAATGTCTCACAAGTAACAGTGAAATCTGTTGCGTTGTTTTAAGTCTTTATGAAAAAAGTTCTACTAAATATTGTCTTGGCAACTATAAATATATTTTAGCAATCAAAAGCCTTTAGAGTAACAGTTAAGATATCTGAAACCTAATGTCTGTCTGTCTGCCACTCTTAATTATATATATTTACGTTTTATAGCCCAATCTTCATTAAACGCCATGCAATTTTCCATTTGAGTTTTTACATTTAGTGTCTCAGTGTTTTATATGGTCAAGTAGCCAATTTTCCCCCTGCTACATTTTACTCAGGTACAATTGAAAATGAGTTGACTAGATCAATGGCAGCAGCTCTAATTTGAAATCTTGAAAAATGCATTTTTTATTAAGCAATTTCAAATTGAGCAGACCTCTAAAATGCAGGTTGTTTTTTTTCAGGGTTTTTATACACACATCCGTATGAACCATGAACTGTTACTGCACTTTCAGAACTATTATGTCTTGAAGTTTCCAAAATTATATACAACTATTCCAATACACTTTTCACCTTTATGCATTATTTTCCTTCTCCATATAAAAAAGAAAACCACATAGAAAACCATTTGAAGGTAGGTGATTTCCTTTCTTGGATAGCAATGACTTCTATTTCTATTAATAACTTATTTGAAACAAGCCACTTACTTTGTTAAGTAGATAGATCCATTTATGCAAATATAAGATACATACTTTCACAATAATATTCAAGGTCAGTCTGAGTTTCCTGAAAGTTGTTTTGAAAAGTCAACTGCATGAGTACAATTATTGTATTTGACAGAAATCTTTTGTTTCAAGCAATATGAACAGAGAAATGTTAATTTCTATTGTTTTATTATTTAATTTCTCCTTAAAAACTTAAAAACCTGAGTTACTGTGAAAGATTGGTTAAATATATATCCCCTCACTACATACATTTCATCTAGTCCTCTTTCCAAAAATTTAACAAGGTCGTTTTACATTCTTAAAGCACCACAGCAAAGTGGTTTAAATGCAAAATGTGCTTAAGTGCTACTTAACTATTCCTAACTCTTCTACTGGGAAATCCTAGAAAACAGAACTAATGAAATGCAACTTCTACTTTAAAAATTCTAATTATAACTGTCACATTAAATTGAAGGTGAGAATAAAACTGGTGTATCTGTTAACTAAGTCAAGCGATGTACTGTGCCGTACGTGTTATTTAATGTGCAAGTGTAAAAGTCAAGTTCCCTGCAGAAATCTAAGTGCCTCCCCTCAGTCTTCTGAGAATGTATAAATTAACCATTCTCCCCTAAGCGGTCCTCCTCCCTGCCTCCCTCCGCCCTATTTTAAATGTAGATAGGGCGACCTAAGTCTTTTGAATTTGAAGGGCTGCTATCTCGGCCCCATTCTTTTCATCGTCCTGTTTTGAATGACACTGAGCACGTATAGATTCTTCTATAAAAGCACCCCCTGGATGCAGGGCTTGGTTTTTCAGACTGCTGGCTTAATTTTGCATAGCAATTAGTACTGACTTCTCTAAACCAGCAATCCAAATACAACTCGAGAATGTTCCACGTAGTTCCTCAAACTTAACCCTGTGCCTTTTGATTTCAAGCCCGAAGGGGAGGAACTTGCATAATTACTAAATTCCCAATTGGAGTGGTCAGGAGGAGGGTACGGTAATCCCAAACTATACGTTAATTCAAACCCTCGCCGCGACTGGGCAGCAAGGAGCCAACATATGCCTTCTTTAAAAAATCTATTCTACCTATTCACTGCCCGCGCAGGGCCGTGCCACATGGTCCTCCCTTGCAACCAGTCAGCTGTGAGCAGCAGATGGGATCATTTGCATTTTTCTTTTTATACTTTCTTTGATCGGCAAATTAAAGGATTTTTCTTAAATTTACATCCTCATTGTTTGCCTAAAATACAAACGTGGCTAAACTGTTGAATTGGGCTTCCCTGACTCTCACCCAACACCTCCCCCTCCCCCCACCCAGCCACTGAGACTTGAGAAAATACCCGAAGGGTAGATTTCATATTTTATCAACTGGGAATCTACAGTCCAAGAGTTAGGAGTAGACAGAATGAGCCTTTATTGAGTTGGTGACTCGTGTTTTTCTATTTTAGGCGCTCGGCGCAGACAGCCCGTGGGTTTGTGTTTGTGGGGTGTGTGTCTGTGAGCGCGGGCGCTTCCGAAGCTCTCGCTCCGCAGCCTCACCCCCCAGAACTTCGGGTTCCAAGTAGCAGGCAAGATTTTAGCTCCCAGGCTCACAACAGAGGGCGGCCACCGTGCAGGGGGAGTGGCCAGAGCCAGCTTTTCCCAGCGCCAGGGTCGCTCTCCCGCGTCCCGCCGGACTCCATGCCGCCCCGCGGGGCCGCAGAAGCCACCCAGGCCCTCGCACCCCAAGGTCTTTGTGCCGGTCGCGGCGCGGGAAGACCGGCTTCGGGGGCCTGGGCTGCGGCCCAAAAGCCAAAAATGCGGGAGAGGCGTGGGCGCGAGGCGGGAGAAGCTCCGCACAGTCGCCGTCCCGCAAGGGGCAAAAAAGTAGAAAAAGAGGCGTTTGGGGCCAAACTCTCGGGTCTGAGAAACCACGTTTCCGAGGACGGACTCGCGGTGGGAGGACATATGGGGTACAGGGAACATCTTTCGCGGCGCCCGCCCGCCGCGCCGTGGGTGCCCGGCCGCCGCCCCCGCCCCCGCCCCGGGCAGCCAGCGTGGGCCCACGTGGAGCGACTGCGCCCGCCGAGCGCGCCTGGCCGCCTGGGTCCCCGGAGTGCGCGCCCGAGCTCCCCGCCGCGGCCGTTCACGACCGAGCGCCGCCGCCGCCGGTCCCGCGTGTGCCCCGCTGAGGGGGAGGGGCGGGCCGGGGGTGGGGGCGGAGGGGTTGTGGTTCCACTGCAGCGGGGGCTCCTGTGTCCTTGTGCGGAAATGACACACGGAGTCCCGTCACGTCACGCGAGAGCGCAGCGCACGGACACACACAAAGAGAGGGGAAAATACACGGCGCTCGCCCGCCCGCCGCCCCCAGCGCCTCCCCGGGCCGCCCCGGCCAGGCCCTCCGCGCGCGGCCCCCACTCCCCGGCCCCGCGCCCTCCCCCCACGTGGCGCCCAAACTCGGCGCGGGCCCGCCCGGCAAAGTACAGAACTCGCGTCCCAGGTAAGTGCGGGGCGGATCAAGCCGGCCGCGCGGCGGCGGCAGCGTTGGCGGCTCCGGGGCGAGCAGCCGGGAGAGTGGCTGCAACATCCATGCCGGGGTGGGGGCGGGAGCAGGGGAGGGGACGCGGAGGGGGGCTGCTCGAAGCGCGCCTGCCGGTAGTAGCGCCCACCCCCGCGCGGGCCGAGCCACCGGAGCGGGCGCTGGGCGCCCACGGGCTCGCCGCGCCCATTGTGCTGCGCGCCCCTTTGTGCCCGCTCGGAACGCGGCGACTCCATGGCGTTCCGGGGAGCACGCGCGCCGCGCGGGGACGGGGGGTTCGCGCGGTGGAACCGTCCGCGCCGCCGCCGCCGCCCGCCCCACTCGCGCCGCGCGCCGGCCCCGCACCCCCGCCGGGCGCCGCGATGGAGCGGCCGGGGCGGCCGGAAGGCTCTGCCGGGCTCGCGGCAGCTTGGCGCTGGCGCTCGGCGGGGCTGTGGCGGGGCACTGCTCGGCGTGTGGAAGCGGGTGTCGGAGCTGGAGCAGGGGGCGGGGACTGGAGGGAGATGCCGGGCGGCGAGCGGGAGGCCGGGGGAGCCGCCGCTCGGAGGAACCAAGCCTACGGAGGCTGCAAATGGAGTGAGGCCGGCCCGCGGCGGCGGCGGCGGCGGCCGGGAGCGGAGAGGGATGGGCCCCGCCGCCAGGGGGCGCAGCGCTCCCTTCCCGGCCGTTCCACGGCGGTTCGCGGTTCCCGCTGCCCGGGAGCTGGAGGCGGGCCCGGCGCCTTGGGTGTGCACCCGGGCTGGCGCGAGGCCTGGCCGGCCGGCCGCAAAGCTAAAGCCTGGGGCGCTCGTGGCTCCTCGTGACCGCCCCTTTCCCTTTATGATAAACGTGGTTTCCCACGCATGCTTTGCCCTCGTCTTATCCGTGAGGTGTGCACCACCGATTTGGAGGCCCTTGTGTGCTTGTGTACCTACGTCTCCTTATGTAGATATTTTAAACAAGGTATTTTTACAGAGATAAAAGTTTTATTGATTGCTCAGGTGGTCTACCTGGAAGAATTCTGTGCGTAAAGGCTAACTCGACAAGAGTGCCGGGAGGAACAAGGTTACTTACTAGAGTTGGAAATGTGCAATTCATCTCCTTAAAGTAACTTTTGAATGGTTAAATGCAAATATTAAACATGCCACAGGGCACCGTGGCATAGTGCCAGAAAGCTACGGTTTCAGGAAACTGAGGTAAGGAAGTGAGCCCTTCAGGCTAGCCAGGTATATAAACGGCCGGGACGGAGGACGTGCTGTTGTTACCCGCTCCCCACTTCCACACTTGAAGTCCGTTTTTCTCTTTTTTTAAAACCATTCATCCTTAGATTTTGGCTTTATACCACAAGAGCCTGTCAAGCTTCCCTCAGTACTGGGACTTGGGCAAGATTTTTTTATCTCCCTCACAGTTTCACATCCCCAGCCTCTTACCCAGTGTCTCATAACTTAGTAGGCGCTCAGTGCATATTTCCTAAATGAATGGAGAGAGCCTCTTGGATTCTAGAAGAAAGATGGAGCCAGAGCAGCCAGTTGCTGCTGGGTTAGCTGGTTTCTGTGTGGCCCTTGAAATCTGTCACAAAAATCTCCTGTCATGGAAAATGAGTTTTTGTTTGTTTGTTTGTTTTTGAGACGGAGTCTCGCTCTGTCACCCGGGCTGGAGTGCAGTGGCTCTATCCTGGCTCACTGCAAGCTCCACCTCCAGGGTTCAAGCGATTTTCCTGCCTCAGCCTCCCGAGTAGCTGGGATTACAGGCCATGTGTCACCATGCCTTGCTAATTTTTATATTTGTAGTAGAGACGGAGCTTCACCATGTTGCCCGGGCTAGTTTCCCGACCTCAGGTGATCTGCCTGCCTGACCTCCCAAAGTGTTGGGATCACAGGCATCAGCCACCGTGCCCGGCGGGAACATGGTTTTTTGTTTTTGTTTTTTTTGAGACGAGTCTCGCCCTGTCGCCAGGCTGGAATGCAGTGGTGTGATCTTGGCTCACTGCAACCTCCACCTCCGAGGTTCAAGGGATTCTCCTGCCACAGCCTCCCGAGTAGCTGGGACTACAGGCGTGTGCCACCATGCCTGGCTAATTTTTTGTATTTTTGATAGAGACGGGGTTTCACCGTGTTAGCCAGGATAGTCTCGATCTCCTGACCTCATGATCTGCTCGCCTCGGCCTCCCAACGTGTTGGGATTACAGGCGTGAGCCACCTCGCCAGCTTTTTTTTTTTTCCTTGAGACAGAGTTTCGCACCTGTTGCCCAGGCTGACGTGTAATGGCCCGATCTTGGCTCACCGCAACTTACGCCTCCTGGGTTCAAGTGATTCTCCTGCCTCAGCCTCCCAAGTAACTGGGATTACAGGCACGCACCACCACGCCGGGCTAGTTTTATAGTTTTAGTAGAGACGGGATTTCTCCATATTGGTCAGGCTGGTCTCGAACTCCTGATCTCAGGTCATTCACCAGCCTTAGCCTTCCAAAGTGCTGGGATTACAGCCACCGCGCCCAGCCTTTTTTTTTTTCTTTTTGTTACCAGCGATGCCATCTTCTTGCTGAAGAACTAATATAACAAAGTTTTATGTGATTCCACCCACCTTCCCCATGCCCAGCAAGTTAGGAACTGGCAGACGAGACAGTCAGCATCCCAACAATTAAAAGGTGCCGTATTGACACATTTTCTTTACATCCTCTCCCTTTGGGTACTTTCTTGGCTCCTAAGCACCCCTGTGTGAGCAAAAGCATAGCAGAATGTCCAATAATTACACAGAGAAAAATTGGAGTGAGTCCTGACGCAGGATTGATTAGGTGAAAATATCCTATATTAATGTCTCACCTGCTACTTTTTAGCACTGCCTAGAAAGCCCCTGGAAGCAATGAGAAACTAAACAGCATGTTTGTATGAATTGTACTGACACCACGATGAAAAGTTTAAATACCTCAAATTGTATAATGTAGAAACATTAAGTGTGAAGGTCCGCTAGTCAACCAGCAAAAATGATATGGTGTTTGTATATGGGAGGCTGGGATGTAGTGTTTTTTTTCCTGGTGCTTATTTATTTTATTTTATTTTTTGAGACAGAGTCTCACTCTGTTGCCCAGGCTGGAGTGCAGTGGCACGATCTTGGCTCACCACAACCTCCGTCTCCTGGGTTCAAGTGATTCTCCTGCCTCAGCTTCCCAAGTAACTGGGATTACAGGTGCGTGCCACCACACACGTCTAATTTGGTGATAAGTGATAGATTTTGGTTGCTAACCTAATTGCATTGTTCCCATTTTGGCTAAGGTAAGCTTGGGGAATTAATTGTAAAATTAATCTTTGGAATGGGAAACCTATTCTGTATCCTTTTAGTGGTGTTTATAGGGATGTGTACATATGTTATCTTTCTCTCTCTTTTTTTTTTAATCTGAGATTGAGTCTCACTCTGTCACCCAGGCTAGAATGCAGTGGCACAACCTCAGCTCAGTGCATCCTCCGCCTCCTGGGTTCAAGTGATTCTTCTGCTTCACCCTCCGAAGTAACTGGGATCACAGGCATGCACTACCATACCCGGCTAATTTTTGTATTTTTAGTAGAGATGGGGTTTCACCACGTTGGCCAGGCTGGTCTCAAACTCCTGACCTTAGGTGATCTGCCCACCTCGGCCTCCCAAAGTGCTGAGATTACAGGCTTGGGCCACCACGCCTAGCCTACATGTGTTATCTTTCATAGAACGATACACTCCCAGAGAGTCAATTTTACTCTGGGAATTTTTGAGGCAGGTTCTCTCTTTCACCCAACCTGGAGTGCAGTGGCACAGTCTCAACCCATTGCAACCACTGACTCCCAGGCTCAAGCGATCCTCCCACCTCAGCCTCTCAAGTAGCTGGGACTACAGGTATGCGCCACCAAACCTGGCTAATTTTTTATATGTTTAGTAGATATGGGGTTTCACCATGTTGGCCAGGCTGGTCTCGAACTCCTGAGCTCAAGTGATCTACATGTGTCGGCCTCCCAAAGTGCTGGGATTGCAGGTGTGAGCCACCGCCTGACTGGGATAAATTTTTAAAATGAAACTTAAATGGCTGCGCGCAGTGGCTCACACCTATAATCCCAGCACTTTGGGAGGCCGAGATGGGTGGATCATCTGATGTCAGGAGTTCCAGACCAGCCTGGCCAACATGGTGAAACCCCGTCTCTACTAAAAATGCAAAAATTAGCCAGGTGTGGTGGTGGGTAATCCTACCTACTCGGGAGGCTGAAGCAGGAAAATCGCTTGAACGCGGGAGGAGAAGGCTGCTGTGAATTGACATTGTGCCATACAGCACTCCAGGAGCCTGGGTGACAGAGCAAGACTCTGTCTCAGAAAAGAAAAAGAAATAGTCACACCCACAAAAATGTGCTAAAAACTGATTTTTTTGGTGCTTTGTATCACCTTGCTCTGACAGTCTCTTTCCTTCTCCAAATTTGATAATGCTCTTCTCCCGCTTCTGATACATCAGTATTTCTTGCAACATCATTGTTTCAACCCAGAGCTCTTGTGGTTTCTGGGATTAGCTGCCACAAGTTCCCCACACATGCCAAACTAAGAGCTCTCCATGCCAGTGTCAGCCTTCAGAGTGTTAAACATGAGAGGGGCTGTTTTAAGACTGGCAGTGAATGCTTGGCATGTTAGTCTGTAAATTTCCTATGAAAACCACTTCTACAAACTGTTGTTTTAGAGCTGAAGTTTTCTCAGCAGGTCACCTGATACCATGCTGTCCCTCCATTTTTTTGTAAGACAGGGTCTGGCTGTGTTGACCAGGCTGATCCTGAACTCCTAGGCTCAAGCAATGCTTCCGCCTGAGCCTCTTGAATAGCTGGGACTATGGGTGCACACCACTGTGCCCAGCTTCCCTTTTTTTTTTTGAGTCAGGGTCTCACTCTGTCACCCAGGATGGAGTGCAGTGGCACGATCACAGCTCACTGCAGCTTCAACCTCCTGGGCTCAAATGATCCTTCCACGTCAGCCTCCCAGGTGGCTGGAACTACAGGCCTGTGCCACCACATCTGGCTAATGTTTTTGAGACGGAGTTTTGCCCTTGTTGCCCAGGCTGTAGTGCAATGGCATGATCCCAGCTCACTGCAACCACTGCCTCCCGGGTTCAAGCAATTCTCCTGCCTCAGCCTCCCTAGTAGCTGGGATTTCAGGTGTCCGCCACTACACCTGGCTAATTTTTGTATTTTTAGTAGAGACAGGGTTTCACCATGTTGGCCAGACTAGTCTCTAACTCCTGACCGCAAGTGATCTGCCCTTGTCGGCCTCCCAAAGTGCTGGGGCTATAGGCGTGAGCCACCGTACCGGCAATTTTTTGTATTTTTTTTATAGAGATGGGATTCACCATATTGCCCAGGCTGGTCTCAAACTCAAGTGTTCCACCTGCCTTTGGCTGAGATTACGGGTGTGAGCTGCTATGCCTGCCCCACCTCGATTTTTTTTTTTTTTTTTTTTTTTTTTGAGACAGTCTTGCTCTGTCGCCTGGGCTGGAGTGCAGTGGCACTATCTCAGCTCACTGGACCCTCCACCTCCCAGGTTCGAGGATTCTCCTGCCTCAGCCTCCTAAATAGCTGAGATTACAGGCCCGCACCACCATACCCAGCTAATTTTTGTATTTTTAGTAGAGACAGGGTTTTGTCATGTTGGCCAGGCTGATCTCTCAACCTCAGCCTCCCAAAGTGATGGGATTACAGGCATGAGCCACCATGCCCAAATCCCCACCTGTCCCCCCACAATTTTTAATCCAAGTTGAAACCTGTATTTAAAGTCAGCCCTCTTGGCTGAGTGTGGTGGCTCATACCTGTAATCCCAGCACTTTGGGAGGCTGAGGTGGTTGGATCTCTTGAGGCCAGGAGTTCGAGACCAGCCTGGCCAACATGGCTGAAACCCCATCTCTACTGAAACATACAAAAATTAACCAGGTGTGGTGGCATATGCCTGTATTCCCAGCTACTTGGGAGGCTGAGACAGGAGAATTGCTTGAACCCAGGATGCAGAGTTGCAGAGAGCCGAGGTCGCGCCGCTGCCCTCCAGCCTGGGCAACAGAGATTCCGTCTCAAATCAATCAGCCCTCTCAATTTTTTTTTCTACCTGTGACCACCTCTCCTCTTGTCTGATTTTCAGTTATCTCTGACTAGTGAAACATAGTTGCATCAGTATCAGGGCATTGATTGCTCAATTGAATAAGTTATTTGCTGGCCTTTTCTTGTATGTCCCGGGCTGTTGGTTTGAACGTGGAGCTGACAAAGGGAAGGACCGAGGCTTGCTTAGGATTGGGGGTGCAGTAAACCCTAATTAGCTTGTGTGATCACAAGATAAAACACTTGAAAAAATGGGAAGTGCAGCGGAAACTCAGTTTATACCTCCTAGGAAAATTAGTCACTGTTGTGCAGTCGGTCACATGGTTGGATACTGGAACGTGCGATCCCTCCTTCCACCTTGAGCCTCAGCTTTTGCATACCAAGGTTAATAAGCAGAGTCTCCTGTGAGCCATGTGAGAAGGTAGCCCTCCATGAGGTTGGGGAGAACGTAAGTGGAACTTCTTAGCTGGGGAAGATGGCACATTTACTCAAGACTCAGGAGACGCGAGTGACCAGATTAAGACGCCAAATCACAGGCGCGCAGGCAGGGTTGTGCGGCTGTGCTTGGCTGCATGCTGGAAGATGAGGTTGTGCTCTGACTGAATAAGGAAGGCAGCTACAATTACAGCTTTAGAAAAACTCAGGGGAAAATTGCCCTGGTTTTATGAGGACTGGTATTTTTCAAACTGCATTTGCAGATGTGCCTAAAAATAAAAACAAATTGCGAACATGTCCTGCAAGTCCCTTGGGCAGGATGCCACTGCCAAGGGGGCTGGGTCCTGAGAGCCCTGAGGCTCCCAGCCGGTCCTGTGAACCCAGAGACCCACGGCACTAGAGTAGATGGCATGGGAACATTCTTCCTGTCCTCAGGGAGAGCGTTTTATTTGGTTTCATCCCCCTCCCTCCAGTTTCTGTTTCATTGGATAGAAAAGTTACTAAACCTTTTTAATCTTTTAAGCCATTTTATTTAATTTGCAGTTCTTAAAAATTCACTATTAAAATATACTTTAGGCTGGGTGGGGTGGCTCACACCTGTAATCCCAGAACTTTGGGAGGCCGAGGTGGGTGGATCACTTGAGGCCAGGAGTTCAAGGCCAGCCTGGCCAACATGGTAAAACCCCGTCTCTACTGAAAATATAGGAATTAATCAGGCATGGTGGCGCATGCCTGTAATCCCAGCTGCTTGGGAGGCTGAGACAGGAGAATCGCTTGAACCCAGGAGGGAAAGCTTGCAGTGAGCCGAGATCATGCCACTGCACTCCAGCCTGGGTGACAGAATGAGACTTTGTCTCGAAAAAATAAAAAAATAAAATGCACTTTAAACATCTTTTTCTTAAAAAAAAAAAAAAAAAAAGCAGCAGCAGCAGCTTTATAATAGGTAACATTCAGTGCTATGTGTCGGACACTTTCTCCTTTGTAATTTTCACAAAAGCTTGATGAGGTGAGGTAGATGTGTCCAGCTCCTATTACAGGAGCTGGAGCACAGGAGTTCAAGGCTACAGTGAGCTCTGATCATACTACTGCACTCTGCCTGGGTAACACAGCAAGACCCCCATCTCTGGGGGGAAAAAAAAAAATGAAAAACCTGGATTAAAAGCCAGGGTTTCATGCAGTTCCATCTGACTCCAAAGTTTAGTGGACAATTCCATTTTTAGGGGGGTCACCTGCACTAGTTCCTGCTTTGGTCACAGGCTGGCCCATCTGGCTAGGTGACTTGCTCATGCACCTGCACCCCGCTCACAGTTAGCAGAAAGAGGGAAAGAAAGCCGGGAGATCATGGCCCATTCCTCAGTCCCAGCTTCTTTGGAAGGCTGAAATGAAGCTCTCACGCCAGGAAGACCCTTCCTGCTCCTTGGTCTTGGCGGCATCCCTCGGCCGGCACAAATGCACCGCGCCCCCACCCCCCGCCCCGTTCCCTATCTGCACAAGAAGCAGTGCTCGTGGGGACTGTGTGCGTTGACATATGTAACATTTAGAATGCAGAGCCTGTGCCACACGAATACTAACTACCGTCGCCGTCTTCTAGGTTTAATTTTTAGAAGTCAGTGTCACCTGTGGCAGAGAGGTTCCTTGAAATCAAATCAGACATATGGCAATTGTGAAAAGACTGAAGTAAGGTTTAGGTCTTGGTTAAATTTTTAAAATCCTTGAGTTTGTTTTGTTAATGACTGAGCATATTCTCTCCACTTTACCTTCTGTGTGTGGTAGGGGCCACACAGCCACCATCCCCATTGTCTCAGATTCCAATCACATTCCTGTTCTGGGGCCCACATTCTCTAGGGAATCTTCTGGTAGTGTTTGCTTCAGTTTACATCTGGAAACAGCTCTTAGGGGACAAGGGGTGTTTGCCCCGAGTGACATGAGGTCAGGGCTGCTGGGGCCAGGTCATCCCGGACTGACACCTCAGCCCAGTGGCGAGGACATCTCTGATCTAGCAGGGTAAAATCCGGAGTCAGCTGGCTGGAATTTGAACCTCCAGGTTGCAGGAAGCCCAAGTACTTCCCATTTCTGGGCCTGCCGCTTGTCCTGTGTGACTCCCTGGCCCGCAGGCCTCTGGCAGCTCTGATTAGGCTTACGCTGCTGTCACAAAAGACCAGGTCTGTCTGCTCTCTCCACAGCAACCAACTGTTCAAAGAACTTGATAGAAAGGTACCCCGGGCCACTCCCAGCCGCCTGTGGGTGCACTAGAGAATGTCCTTATGGAAATCTGTGGGCTTGGCAGGGAAAAGGCCAGTGAGCCTGATCAACTGCCCCCTGCTTAGATGACCATGTCATCTCCTATCCCAGTTCTCTTTTTTTTTTTTTTTTTTGAGACAGAGTCTTTTTCTGCCGCCCAGATTGGAGTGCAGTGGCGCGATCTTGGCTCACTGCAACCTCCGCCTCCCAGGTTCAAGCGATTCTCCTGCCTCAGCCTCCTAAGTAGCTGGGACTACAGGTGGGTGCCTTCATGCCCAGCTAATTTTTGTATTTTTAGTAGAGATGGGGTTTCACCATGTTGGCCAGGATGGTCTCCATCTCTTGACCTCATGATCCGCCTGGCTCGGCCTCCCAAAGTGCTGGAATTACAAGTGTGAGCCACTGCACCCAGCTGACAGGGGACTATTTAACCAAATATCCTTTTGTGCTTGCTGATTTTTGTTCTGTGTGGATGTACAGTCGGCCCCGCCACATCTACAGGTTCATCCAACTGCAGGCAGAAAATATTCCAGAAGCTGGAGCTGGACACAGTGGCTCACGCCTCTAATCCCAGCACTTTGGGAGGTCGAGGTGGGTTAATTGCTTGAGCCCCAGAGTCTGAGAGCAGCTTGGGCAACGTAGGGAGGCCTGTCTCTACAAAATAAAAAATTAGCCATGTGTGGTGGCACATGCCTGTGGTCCCAGCTACTTGGGAGGCTGAGGTGGGAGGATGGCTTGAGCCCAGGAGGTTAAGGCTATAGTAAGCCACGATCATACCACTGCACTCCAGCCTAGGTGACAGAACCCATCTTAAAAAAAAAAAAAAAAAATCCAAGAGAAAAACCAGTAAAAAATTACACCAAGAAAAAGCTATACACTATAACCACTATTTACAAACCACTTACACTGTATTATTATAAGTAATCTGGAGATGATTTAAAGTATACAGGAGGATGTACATAGGTTACATGCAAATATTATGCTATTTTTTTTTTATCAGGGACTTGAATATCTGCGGATTTGGGTGTCATTGGGAGTCTTGGAACCAACCCCCTGAGGATACTAAGGCATGACTATATTACCTGATAAAAAATGGGGAAAAGCCACATAATGTATCTTCCCTCTTAAAATGAACTCTAAAAAGGTGAAGTGTCCTATAATGTGTAGCTCTTTCCAGCTTTTCCATCTCTTTGTGATGTGGTTCTTCCTAAGCAGCAATGAATGGCTCTCACTTCTCTGCCTTTTCCTTGCCTTTCTTCACAGCCTTTCTTCCCTCCTCAGTGTCCCTTCCAGTCAAGGCAGGTGCATGCTGGTAGTCAGGATTCAGATTCATCAGGATTGCAGCATGAAGCATAGAAGTAGCCCTAAGCCCTGCAAGTTACTAGATTTATGTAGCCAATTTAAACAACTTATGCATTGTAATTTGATATTTGAGTGGCTAAAGCATCTTGTTATTTCTGAACATTTGGGATTATCCTCCTTTTTGTGCTTTTTGTAAACTGAAGGCTTTTCTGATGACCTTCTAATCTTTCCTCACCCATGTGCCCTGAATGGAAGATTGAACAGTGCCTATCTCTCTCTGCAGGACAGAGACTACTAGGCATTTAAATAAAATTATATATATATATTCCTTTGAGCTCTGCAACATTTAAAACCTTTTTGTACCAATGACAGTCATTTTGCCTGGGGCTTCCTAGGCTATTTGTTTAAGAAAAACACAGAAGCATTTTCACTTATTAAATTAACCACCAGAGATTGGTCTTGTTTGGGAGTTGCTCTCTCACGTCTTGAAACCTGTGGCATTTTAACTCCAGGCAGCTGCAAACTGCATGGGTCTCATGGACACACGTCTCCTTCTTTTGTTTAAATTTTCCCTTGGCTTGGTCAGGGCTTCTCTCTTTTTCCTTTTTCTTCTTTCTTTTTCGTTTTTTTCTGTTTTTTCTTTTCTTTCTTTCTTTTTTTTTTTGAGACAGAGTCTTACTCTGTTGCCCAGGCTGGAGTGCAGTGGCGCGATCTCGGCTCACTGCAAGCTCCGCCTCCTGGGTTCACACCATTCTCCTGCCTCAGCCTCCTGAGTAGCTGGGACTACAGGTGCCGCCACCATGCCCGGCTAATTTTTTTTTTTTAAAGTAGAGACAGGTTTCTTTTTTTTTTTTTTTTTTTTTTTTTTTTTTTTTTTTTGAGACGGAGTCTCACGCTGTTGCCCAGGCTGGAGTGCAGTGGCGTGATCTCGGCTCACTGCAAGCTCCGCCTCCTGGGTTCACGCCATTCTCCTGCCTCAGCCTCCTGAGTAGCTAGGACTACAGGCGCCCGCCACCGCGCCCGGCTAATTTTTTGTATTTTTAGTAGAGATGGGGTTTCACTGTGGTCTCGATCTCCTGACCTTGTGATCCGCCCGCCTCGGCCTCCCAAAGTGCTGGGATTACAGGCTTGAGCCACCGCGCCCGGCCGAGACGGGTTTCACTGTGTTAGCCAGGATGTTCTGGATCTCCTGACCTCGTGATCCACCTGCCTTGGGTTCCCAAAGTGCTGGGATTACAGATGTGAGCCACTGCACCCGGCCTTCTCTTTTTCCTTTCTGTTTTTCTTTTTCTTTTTTTTGGGGGGGACGGAGTTTCGCTCTTACTGCCCAGGACTCCCGGGTTCAAGCGATTCTCCTGCCTCAGCCTCCTGAGTGGCTGGGATTACAGGCGTGCGCCACCACGCCCAGCTAATTTTGTGTTTTTAGGAGAGATGTGGTTTCTCCGTGTTGGTCAGGCTGGTCTTCAATTCCCATCCTCAGGTGATCCACCTGCCTTGGCCTCCTAAAGTGCTGGGATTACAGGTGTGAGACACCGTGCCTGGCCTCTTTTTCTTTTTCTTTTTTCCTAGGCTTAGCTCAGCTGTCTGAGGGACGTAGAACAGACATCCCTTGGGGAGAAAGTTGATTTTGGGGAATGTGCAGATGTGTTGACTGTCCCGTAATTTGAGGTCTGTGGTGGGAGGCATGAGAGCGTTTTGAAAGTGAGAGAATGTCAGAATGAGGAGTTCTCCAGAGTCCAGGAGGCAAAGGGAATGCTCACAGCAGCCTTTAGGAGGCAGGTGCTGCGGTAGTTGGGTAGTTGTGGCAGCGCCTACATAGCCTGTAGTCAGACAGGCGAAAGGAATGTCTGTGGCATGCTAGGCATCTGGGTGCTGGGTGTCCACCCAGGAGGAGCAGAGCTTGTGACCCTCATCTGGGCAGGTGACCAGGAAATGGAGGTAGCAATGTGCTCCCCATCCCCTTTCTGCCCAGCTGTGACGTTGTTGATGTGCTGTCCCTGCGTCAGCTGGGGATGAAGGGAGTGGCTACGCGTCCCTCTTGTAGAAGCTTTTCTGTAATGTGGGGTGGAGTCTGTTCTACCCTCAGAGCAGACTGGCTTTCCAGAGTGCTAAGGGAGGCGGAAGGAGACTTGGTTTCCTGGTGCTGTTGGATAGAGGGACTCAAGTCTGGAAACAGGCCCATGGTTCATCAGAAGAAGCTTAACAAAAGAGTGAAGACTCTATTTTTCCTTCCTGGCTGGCTGAGGGAAGGCACAGAAAGACTGGATTTGAATCCAGGTTCTGCCACTCAGCGATGTGACACTGGAGGAGTTACCTGTCCTGGGTTTCTCTATGTGTTGAAATTGGATCTAAAATAGCTCCGGGTGAGGCACAGGCACACATGCAGTGGCCAGCCCAGTGCCTGGCGTGAAGTTGGTGGGCTGCAGATGTTACAGGGGATGCTCACCTCACTCCCACGGTGCAAGCCAGGGGCAGGTGCGAGGTTTCCAGGCCTTGCAAATGGGAAATTCCCCAGCTTCTTAATAAGGGAGGCTGATTTGCTAGCCTGGAGGGAAGGGGCCCACCATGCTGTGTTCTGGGCTACTTCTGGGCTAACCTAGCATCTGTCACTGGTCTATAAATGGACACGGAAGTGTTTTCCAAAGCACAGGCACTCGGTGTCTTGAATGCCCAGGCAGCCGCACCAGCACCCCTTCCTCCCACCTCAGCTGCATGAGCCCTCTGGGGTCTCTGCCCACTGCAGGTGGCTGAGATTCTGCTCTCCCTTCATCACTTTCTAGGGGCTCAGAATTCAGAGGCCAAATTGCCTGCTGTAGGGTCACATGGTGGTGGTTCAGAAAATAGCCTCCTTCCAACCCCACTGGAAACAAGGAAAAATAAAAAAAACAGAAAGTAGGCTTTCTGCTCACCACGCCGCATTCCCAGCAGGCTCCATGCGGCAGCCTGGACTCCCGCCCTGCACTGCTCCCTATGTGATGGGCCTGCCAGAGACACGTGGTTGGGCGAATATAATGGCAGATAAATATACTGCCCTTCTCACCACCCGTGGCCCTGTCTGCTGCGTTCTTTCATCGAAGCCTGTTTTGTTTTGTTCTAGTATTTGCCCAACCTTTTAATGCTTTCCACTTACCACAATCTTTGACTCTTTGCAATTTTTCTTTCACCATGACCCTTTTCCTCCCCAGATAAACCAACCGCCATCCCCTCCCTCTCTGCCTTGCCAAATGTAATTTGTTTTATACAGTATGCCCGTCTCTGACAGCCATCGTTTCTCCCCATCTGTTCTGCATCTCAGAACTCCCCTTGATTGGCAGGAATGGGTTATGTGACCATGGCAGTTTCCAAGGGCAGGGGCATTCAGGTGACCTGCAGTGTGTTTCCTTGAGAGACCTCCTACCAGGCTGGGAATCCGGTCTTGAATTTCTGCCTGGCATTGTCCAGCCTTCCTAGCCGCTCAGAGACACCCAGCTCAGATGATGGTGATCCAAAGCGAGGTATAGTTCCTTTAAATACAGTGGAAAAATTTAAAATTTTCCACTAAAATTTGCCTCTGGTAAGATAGTTCTCAGACCCTTGAAGTTGACTTATTATTTGTTTTCTATCAATATCATACTGTATGTAATGTTTTTTCAGGTAGGAGAGGCTTGGTGAGTAGGAATTATTTTCAGTTTCAAATAAATCTCATTTTGCTTTTCTCATTCCTCTGAAAATTAGCAATACAGGGATGTAAAGAATTGTGCCTGTCTTGCACTATTGTGCACTGTTCTTGCACTGAGAATAGTACTTCACATCATAAGCACTGTATGTTGCCATTATTAGTAACCTTTGCAGTGATGATTGTGCTCATGGATCACCCAGACACACTCTCCCTCTTGCAGCCATCCCCGCCCCATTCACCCGTCTAACACAGGTACTGTATGTCAAACACGCACCATTCTGTGGCTACTCCTTGAATGGTTCACTGAACATTTTAGATGGCTTTACAGAGTTTCTTTCTTTCTTTTTTTTTTTTGAGACAGAGTCACTCAGTCGCCCAGGCTGGAGTATAGTGGCGCGATCTTGGCTCACTGTAACCTCTGCCTCTCGGGTTCAAGCAATTCTCCTGCCTCAGCCTCCCAAGTAGCTGGGACTATAGGCGTGCGCCGCTGTGCCTAGCTAATTTTTGTATTTTTAGTAGAGACGGGATTTCACCATGTTGGTCAGGCTGGTGTTGAACTTCTGACCCCAGGTGATCTGCCCGCCTTGGCCTCCCAAAGTGCTGGGATTATAGGCATGAGCCACCGTTCCCGGCCAGAAATTTCTTAAGAGATACTTCTTGGTTCTGCTCTCCAGTCATCCTCAACCAAAATGAGAACTCTGTGTTTGTAGTCAGCTTAATCAGTTGTGGGGATCACAACTCCCCAGTGTCAACATTAAAGGTTGCAATGTATATTCTTCTCCAAATGTTACTACCTTTGTATCTTGTACTATTTATGTACATGCTGTCATGGTATTCAGGGGATCTCAGAGATTTAGTGATAATTTTGTTTGTTTTGTTTTAGTGGTACTTTGCCTCATGATGTCACTTCCATTCCAGTTGGGGCAGTGGGAGCAGGGGCAGGTTCTGCTTCAGATCCTGCAGCCTGGAACAAAGCACTGTCCCCCTTTCTTGCTTAATTCCCTCACCTGGTCTGTTTGGACCAGACTGTGTGGAGCTCCAAAGCCCTACACTTAAAAATCCACAGCACCGCCGGGTGCAGTGGCTCACACCTCAAATCCCAGCACTTTGGGAGGCTGAGGTGGGCGGATCACGAGGTCAGGAGACTAAGACCATCCTGGCTAACATGATGAAACCCTGTCTCTCCTAAAAATACTAAAAATTTGCTGGGAGCGGTGGCATGCGCCTGTAGTCTATCTACTTGGGAGGTTGAGGCAGGAGAAGCACTTGAACCTGGGAGGCGGAGGTTGCAGTGAGCCGAGATCACGCCACTGCACTCCAGCCTGGGCAACAGAGCAAGACTGTCTCAAAAAAACAAACAAAAAAAATCCATAGCACCTTTTTCTCTTTGTTGCTTCTGAAGGAAGGGCTATACTAACACTGTCTACTAAGAAATATAATGTGACCCACATATGTAATTTAAAATTTTCTAGTAGCCACATTTTAAAAAGCAGATAAAATTAGTTTTAATACAGTATTGTATTGGCCAGGCACGGTGGCTCACACCTGTAATCCTAGCACTTTGAGAGACTGTGGTGGGTGGATCACGAGGTCAAAGAGATCAAGAGCATCCTGGCCAACATGGTGAAACCCCGTCTCTACTAAATATACAAAAAATTAGCTGGGCATGGTGGCGCATGCCTGTAGTCCCAGCTACCCGGGAGGCTGAGGCAGGAGAATCACTTGAACCCAGGAGGCGGAGGTTCCAGTGAGCCAAGATTGTGCCACTACACTCCAGCCTGGTGGCAGAGCAAGACTGTTTCATAAATAAATAAATGAAATAAAGTATTGTGTTTAGCCCAGTAAGTCCGAAATATTATTTCAACATATAATCAATATAAAACAATTATTAGGTCTGGGCACAGTGGCTCACACATGTAATCCCAGCACTTTGGGAGGCCAGGGTGGAAGGATCGCTTGAGGAGTTCAAGATTAGCCTGGTCAATATAGTGAAACCCCATCTCTACAAAAAATGTCTTTAAATTAATTGTGTGTGGCGGCATGTGATCCCTGTAGTGCTAGCCATTCCAGAGGCTGAGGCAGGAGGATTGCTTGAAGCCAGGAATCAGAGGCTGCAATGAGCCATGATAGTGCTACTGTACTCCAGCCAGGGTAACAAGAGTGAGACCTTTCCTCTAAAAAACAAAAAAGAATTATTAGTGAGATATTTTGCATTTCTGTTACTAAGTCTGAGATTTGGTGTGTATTTTACACTTACAGCACATCTCCCTTGGACTAGCCACATTTTGAGTCCTCAGTAGCCAGTTGTGGCTAGTAGCCACCTTCATGTCATGGGCAGCACAGTTCTGTTGATGACCTGAAGTCGTAAGATTTCAGGATCCATAACCCCCATCCTTCAGCCTCTTTGTTTCGTGGCTGGAATTTATAAGCATGGACTTAAAAGAGATAATTACAATTGGAGTCTTTTTTAAGACTTGATTTGTTCATGTAACGTTCCCATGGCTCAGTAAGTGGCTGTCAGTGGATGCTATAAGACATGTTCTGCTCACATAAAGTCTTGGAGAAGAGCTCCCAGCAGGGATGCACAAGGTCTGGCTGCTCTGAGTGTCTGCAGAGAAAATTAGGAGGACACATGCTTCCACAGTGCTGTGCTGCTCTGTTACCTAGAGCCGGGGTTGGGAGGGTAAGAGGATTTTCTGTGGGTAGAGAAAATAAAGAAATAAATCAAGCAATAAGTCAATACATTGTCTTTGTCTTTTTATTTAGTGGACTAGAAGATGAACTCAACTGAATTCACCGAAGATGTAGAAGAAGGTAAAAAAAAAAAATGCCCTTTTTAGAAAATGTTTTTAACTGAATACTTTTGATTAGGTCATACATTCACATGGTCCAAAAATATACAAAGTTATATAGTGAAAAGTCCCCTCCACCCTCACACTTGTTACCCAGTTCCCATCCCCCTCCACCCGCACACTTGTTATAAGCACCTTGTGTCTCTTTTTAAAAGTTACTTTTTTAAAGCACAAAAAGATAATATTTTAGTTCTCTGCTTCCACTGCCTTCTCTCCCCAAAAATATGTTTAAACCAATTTGAACTAAATGCTCTTGGAACATGGCTTTATTGCATAGCACTAGCGCAGTGAGATAAAGATTGCATTGTTGGAAAGCACAGGTTTGTTATGACTAGACATCATTATCTGAGGGCTGGTGTCAAAGAGCGGCCCACAGACACCCTGCTGCTCGGAGAACCCTGCTGATTTCTGAGCAGCCCTGGTTTTTCCCACTGAGCCCTATTTCTTCTCTGACACAGTTCTAAAAAGTATCACTGTGAAAGTGGAGACGGAGGCCGAAGATGCTGCTCTGGACTGCTCCGTGAATTCCAGGACTTCGGAGAAGCACTCTGTGGACAGCGTCCTCGCTGCCCTGCAGGACTCCAGCAAACGAAAGCAGCTGGTCAGCGATGGCCTGCTAGACTCTGTCCCCGGCGTGAAGAGGAGGCGGCTGATCCCCGAGGTGAGGGCCCGGCCACTGTCACTCTTTGCTTGAGCTCTAACCCTCTCTGATTCCATGCTGAATCTCCCTCTTCTTTTGCCATCCCAGCAACTGCTGAACCCTTGGGCATGGGAAGGTTTCATTTAAGCTGTCCCATCTCTGGCTTCAGTTTCTCGAAGGTGTCTGTCTTTAACTGGAATTCTTGTTTGTGTTTGGATTCCTGGTGGGTAAAGGGAGCCTTCACATTGCAGCTGCTTTTGCGTTATTTTGCTGTGCTTTGTGGGGGAAAGCAGGAGTTTGCTGATAGAGAGGACAGTTAACGTAAGCCTACCACACTTGACATAGTAGCTGATTCTTGCAAAAGTGGGGCATTAGCTGGAGGTCAGGTCTTTTCCTAAATTAAATCGATCATTCATTTATTTAAATAGAGACTGGATCTCACTATATTGCCCAGGCTGATCTTGAACTGCTGGCCTCCTCCTGACTTGGCCTCCCAAAGTGCTGGAACTACAGGTGTGAGCCATAGTGCATGGCCAACTCTTTGTTTAATTGGTTTGTTTTAATTCTCCCCTGTTGGATGTTAGGGCAGATCCAAACAAATTGGGAAGTTATACATGTTAGGGATTTGGTTAGGCTTTAATTTGCATAATGATGAGACTAAAATTTTAACCAAGATTTAAATACACATGTTTATAGTGAGGCCCGACATTCCACATCATGCAACATTGAGTGATAGGTTTGTTGGGTTATTTTTTGTTTTTTTCTTTTTGTTTTTTTTTTTTTTGAGATGGAGTTTTGCTCTTGTTGCCCAGGCTGGAGTACAGTGGCACGGTCTCAGCTCACTGCAACCTCTGCCTCCTGGGTTCAAGTGATTCTCCTGCCTCAGCCTCCCGAGAAGCTGAGATTACAGGCATGCGCCACCGTGCCCAGCTAATTTTGTATTTTTAGTAGAGACGGGGTTTCTCCATGTTGGCCAAGCTGGTCTTGAACTCCCGACCTCAGGTGATCTGCCCGCCTTGGCCTCCCAAAGTGCTGGTATTACAGGCATGAGCCACTGTGCCTGGCGATGAGTGATAATTTTGTTTACTATCTTATTTATTCAGTTTTTTTTTTTTCTTTTTTTTTGTGCTAACTCTTCATTCTGGTCTGAATGGCTTTTCTTTTTTAAACGACTTTGTTTCTCTAATTTATTTGGGTTAAAAAAATTTTTTTTTTGGCCGGGCGCGGTAGCTCAAGCCTGTAATCCCAGCACTTTGGGAGGCCGAGATGGGCGGATCACGAGGTCAGGAGATCGAGACCATCCTGGCTAACACGGTGAAACCCCGTCTCTACTAAAAAATACAAAAAACTAGCTGGGCGAGGTGGCTGGCGCCTGTAGTCCCAGCTACTCGGGAGGCTGAGGCAGGAGAATAGCGTAAACCCGGGAGGCGGAGCTTGCAGTGAGCTGAGATCCGGCCACTGCACTCCAGTCTGGGCGACAGAGCGAGACTCCGTCTCAAAAAAAAAAAAAAAAAAAAAAAAAAAAAAAAAAAAATTTTTTTTTTCTTTGAGACGGAGTTTCACTCTTGTTGCCCAGGCTGAAGTGCAATGGCGTGATCTTGGCTCACCGCAACCTCCGCCTCCCGGGTTCAAGTGATTCTCCTGCCTCAGCCTCCCGAGTAGCTGGGATTACAAGTGTGCGCCACCACACCCGGCTAATTTTTGTGTTTTTAGTAGAGATGGGGTTTCTTCATTTTGGTCAGCTGGTCTTCAACTCCCAACCTTAGGTGATCCGCCTGCCTCAGCCCCCCAAAGTGCTGGGATTACAGGTATGAGCCACCGCACCGGGCCCAAAACAACTTTATTAAGATATAATTCACATACTATGCCTTTCACCAATTTAAGTTACATAGTTTAATGTGTGGGTTTATTTATTTATTTTTTTTTGTCTGAGACAGAGTCTCACTCTGTCACCCAGGCTGGAATGCAGTGGCGCAATCTCAGCTCACTGCAATGTCTGCCTCCTGTGCTCAAGCGATTCTCCCACCTCAGCCTCCTGAGCAGCTGGGATTACACGTGTGGACCACCACGCCTGGCTAATTTTTTATTTTTTGTAGAGATGGGGTTTCACCATGTTGGTCCAGGCTGGTCTCGAACTCCTGACCTCAAGTGGTCTGCTGGCCTTGGCCTCCCAAAGTGCTGGGATTACAGGTGCGAGCCACCGCGCTCAGCACTAGTTTAATGGTGTTTAGTATATTCACAGAGTTATGCAATTTTAGGACATTTTTATAACCTTACAAACAGTCCCTGCCCATTAGCAGTAGCTCCTCATTCCCTACTTTTCCAGCTCCTGACAATCACTAATGTACTTTCTAAGGATTTGCCTATTGTGGGCATTTCATTTTTATTTTTAATTGATTGATTGACTGATGGATGGATGGAGTTTTGCTGTGTGGCGCAGGCTTGGAGTAAAGTGGCATGAGCTCAACTCACTGCAACCTCTGCCTCCTTGGTTAAGCGATTCTCCTGCCTCAGCCTCCCGAGTTGCTGGGATTACAGGCGGACACCACCACACCTGGCTAATTTTTGTATTTTTAGTAGCGATAGGGTTTCACTATGTTGGCCAGGCTGACCTCAAACTCCTGACCTCAAGTAATTCACCCGCCTCGGCCTTCCAAAGTGCTGGGATTACAGGCGTGAGTCACTATGCCCGGCTAATTCTAGGCATTTCATGTAATGTAATCATATATTCTGTGGCCATTTGTGTCTGACTTCTTTTTTTTTTTTTGAGACAGAGTCTTGCTCTGTCGCCCAGTCTGGAGTGCAATGGTGCGATCTCGGCTCACTGCAAGCTCTGCCTCCTGGACCCACGCCATTCTCCTGCCTCAGCCTCCTGAGTAGCTGGGACCACAGGCGCCCGCCACCACACCCGGCTAATTTTTTGTATTTTTGGTAGAGATGGGGTTTCATCGTGTTAGCCAGGATGGTCTCGATCTCCTGACCTTGTGATCCGCCTGCCTCAGCCTCCCAAAGTGCTGGGATTACAGGCGTGAGCCACCGCGCCCAGCTGTGTCTGACTTCTTAGCATATGTTTTCAAGGTTCATCATCTATGTATCAGTACTTCATTTCTTTTTGTTTTAACAGACTTGATTTTATAGAGCAGTTTTAGGTTCACAGAAAAATTGAGCAAAAGATACAGATTTCCCATGTACTTCCTTACCCCTACATGTGTATAACCTCCCCCATTGTCAACATTCTATACTAGATTGATACATTTGTTACAGCTGATGATTTCCCATTGACACATTATCGCCCAAAGTCAATAGTTTACATTAGGGCTCACTCTTGCTGTTGTATTGTCTGTGGGTTTGGACAAATGTATATACCATTTGTAGTGTCATACAGAGTAGTTTCGGTGTCCCAAAAATCTGTTATGCTCTGTCTGTTCATCCTTCCCTCCCACATAACCCCCAGCAACCACTGATTTCTTTACTATCTCCATACTTTTACCTTGTCCAGAATGTCATGAAGTTGGAATCATACAATATGTAGCCTTTTTAGATTGGTTTGTTACACTTAGCAATATGCATTTGAGTTTCCTCCATGTCTTTTCATGGCTTGATAGCTCATTTTCTTTTAGCACTGAATTATATTCCATTGCCTGGATGTATCACAGTTTATTTATTCATTTACCTACTAAAGGACATCTTGGATGCTTAGATGCTTCCAAGTTTTGGCAATTATGAATAATGCTGCTATAAACATCCATGTATAGGTTTTCTTGTGGACATAAGTTTTTAGCTCCTTTGGATAAACACCAAGGAGTGTGATTATGTTCAGTTTGGTAAAAAACTACCAAACTGCCTTCCAAAATGGCTGGACCATTTTACAGTCCAACTAACAAGTTCCTCTTGTTCCACATCCTTGAAAGCATTTGCTGTTGTGAGTGTTCTGGGTTTTGGCCAGTTTAATAGGTATGTGGTAGTATCTTGGCTTTTTGTTTGTTTGTTTGTTTAGTTTTAAAAAAAATTTTTTTTGTAGAGATGGGGGTGGTCTCACCATGTTGCCCAGGCTATTCTCAACCTCCTGGCCTCAAGCGATCCCCTTGCCTCAGCCTCCTAAAGTGTTGGGATTACAGGCATGAGCCACTGTGCCCAGTGGTTGTGTTTTTATGTTGTTGTTGTTGTTTGAGACACGGTCTCTCTGCCTCCAGGGTGGAGTGTAAAAGCAGTGGCCCAGCTAGGTGTGGTGGTTTGCACTTGTAATCCCTGCACCTTAGGAGACTGAGGTGGGTGGATTGCTCGAGTCCAGGAGTTCCAGACCAGCCTGGGCAATGTGGCAAAACCGTGTCTCTACAAAATAATTAACCAGGCGTGGTGGCACACACCTGTAGTCCCAGCTACTCGGGAGGCTGCAGTGGGAGGATCACCTGAGCCTGGGAGGTCAGGGCTGCCGTGAGCCATGGTTGTGTCACTGCAATCCAGCCTGGGTGACAGAGTGAGACCCTGTCTCCCAAAAAAAAAAAAAAAAAAAAAAAAAAAAAGCAGTGACACAGTCAGCTCACTAATCGCAAACCCCTGGGCTCAAGGGATCCTCCTCTTTCAGACTCCCAAGTAGCTGGGAGTACAGGCATGCCAGCACCATGCCTGGCTAATTGTTAAATTTTTTGTAGAGATGGAGTTTTTTGGTCGTTTTATTTATTTATTTTTGAGACGGAGTTTTGCTCTTGTTGCCCAAGCTGGAATGCCATAGTGCGATCTTGGCTCACCTCAACCTCCGCCTGCTGGGTTCAAGCGATTCTCCTGCTTCAGCCTCCAGAGTAACTGGAATTACAGGCACGTGTCACCACACCTGGCTACTTTTGTGTTTTTAGCAGAGATGGGGTTTCTCTATGTTGGTCAGGCTGGTCTTGAACTCCCAACCTCAGGTGATCCGCCCCCCTCAGCCTCCAAAGTGCTGGGATTACAGGCGTGAGCCACCACACCCGGCTGTTGTTCTCTTAATTTGTGCTTCCCCGACAACATATGATGTGGAGAATCTTTTTATATGCTTATTTGCCAGCAGTATAGCTTTTTTGGTGAAGTGGCTATTAAGATTTTGGCCCATTTTAATTTTTATTTTATAGAGATAGCATCTTGCTATGTTGTCCGGGCTCAAGCTCCTGGGCTCAAGTAACCCTCTGGTCTCAAGCCTTTGAAAGTGCTGAGATTACAGGCTTGAGCCACCACACCTGGCTGGCCCATTTTTAAATTGGGTTTTGTTCTTATTGTTGAATTTTAAGAGTTCTTTGTATATTTTGATTAACAGTCCTTGATCGGGTATGTCTTTTGCAAATATTTTCTCCCAGCCTGTGGCTTGTCTTTTCATTCTTTTTGACAGTATCTTGTGGAGCAGAAATGTTTCCTTTTAATGAAGTCCAGTTTATTAATTCTTTCATAGACTATGGCTTTGCTGTCATATCTAAAAAGTTGCTGCCAAACCCAAGGTCATCTAGATTTTCTCTGATGTTATCTTCTAGGTGTTTTATAGTTTTTCATTTTACATTTAGGTTTGTGATCCATTTTGAGTTGATTTTTGTAAGGGTGTAAGGACTATGTCTAGATTGACATATTTGCATGTGGATGTCCAGTCTGGTCCACTAACATGTTGAAAAGACCGTCTGTGTTCCATCGTATTGCTTCCGTTGACTGTCTTTATGCAGTTCTACTTCTGGGCTCTCTATTCTGTTCTGTTGATCCATTTATTCTTGCCCCAGTACCACCCTGTCTTGACTACTGTAGCTTTTTGGTAAATGTTGAAGTCAGATAGTACAGTATCCGTCTTTTCACTGTGTTCTTTTCTTTCACTATTGTGTTGGCTATTCTGGGCTTTTGTCTGTCCATGTAAATTTTAGAATTAGTTTATTGATATCAGCAAAATAGCTTGCTGGGACTTTGATTTGGATCATATTGAATCTATAGGTCAAAGTGAGAAGAACTGACATCTCAAATACTGAGTCTGCCTCTCTATGAGCATGGAATGTCTCTCCGTTTATTTCATTTTTTAATTACTTTCATCAGTTTTGTACTTTCCCTCATATACATCTTGTATACATATGTATTTTGTTAGGTTTATAAGTAAGTATTTCATGTTTTTGGAGACCTGATATAAATGGTATTGTGTTTTTAATTATAAATTCTACTTGTTTATTGCTGGTGTACAGGAAATAAAATTGACTTTTGTATAGTAACCTTGTATACTACAAGCTTCCTATAATTGCTTATTAGTTCCAGTTGGTTTTTGGTTGATTCTTTTGGATGTTCTACACAGACAATCATGTCATATGCAAAGAAAGACAGTTTTATTTCTTCCTTCCCAATCTTTTACTTCATTTTCTTTTCTTATTGCATTAGCTAAGACCTCCAGTACAATATTGAAAAGGAATGAGGAGAGGGAGACATCCTTGCTTTGTGCCTGATCTTAATGGGAAACCTTCTGGTTTCTAGCCATTAAGTACGATATTAGCTGTGGGATTTTTGTAGGTGTTCTTTTTCAAGATGAGGAAGTTTCCCTCTAGTCCTAATTTACTGAGAGTTTTTGTTATGAATGGTGTGGATTTTGTGAAGTGCTTTTTCTATATTTATTGACATGATCATGTCTTACCCTATTGCTGTGGTGGATTACATTAACTGATTTTTAAATGATGAACCCCTTTGCATGTCTAGGATAAATCTAAGTTGGTCATGGTGTGTAAAATCAGTTTTTTTTTGGAGATGGAGTCTCACTCTGTTGCCTAGGCTGGAGTGCAGTGGTGCAATCTTGGCTGCCTGCAAGCTCCGCCTCCCAGGTTCAAGCAGTTCTCCTGCCTCAGCCTCCCAAGTAGCTGAGACTACAGGCACCCACTACCACACCCGGCTAATTTTTTGTATTTTAGTAGAGATGGGTTTCACCATGTTGCCCAGGCTGGTCTCCAACTCCTGAGCTCAGGCGGTCCGCCTACCTCTGCCTCCCAAAGTGCTAGGATTGCAGGCATGAGCCACCATGCCTGGCCTCAATTTTTTTAAACGTGAGGCTGGCCACGTGGGAGACAGACTTATTACTCAAATCAGTCTCCTGCTAATGTTTTACTGAGGGTTTTGCATCTGTGTTCACGAGAAATATCTGTAGCTTTTTTTCTTGTGATGTCTTTGTCTGGTTTTGGTATTAAGGTAATGCTGGCCTCATAGAATGAGTTAGGAAGTAGTTTCTCTGCTTCTGTTTTCTGAGACTGTAGAGAAATTATATCATTTTTCCCTTAAATGTTTGGTAAAATTCACCTTTGAACCCATTTGGGCCTGGTACTCTGTATTCTGGATGGCTATTAGTTACTGATTCAATTTCTTTAATAGATAAAGCCCTATTCAGAATGTCTCTTCTTCCATGAGTTCTAGAAGATTGTGTCTTTTAAGGAATTAGTGTCTTTCCTCTAGGTTATCAAATTTGCAGACATAGAGTTGGTCATAGTGTTCCTTTATCATCCTTTCAATGCCGACGGGGTCTGTAGTGGGATCTCTCATTTCTTTTTTTTTTTTTTTTTTTGAGACGGAGTCTCGCTTTGTCGCCCAGGCTGGAGTGCAGTGGCCGGATCTCAGCTCACTGCAAGCTCCGCCTCCCGGGTTTACGCCATTCTCCTGCCTCAGCCTCCCGAGTAGCTGGGACTACAGGCGCCCACCACCTCGCCCGGCTAGTTTTTTGTATTTTTCGTAGAGACGGGGTTTCACCATATTAGCCAGGATGGTCTCTATCTCCTGACCTCGTGATCCGCCCGTCTCGGCCTCCCAAAGTGCTGGGATTACAGGCTTGAGCCACCGCGCCCGGCCTTCTCATTTCTGATATTATTAATTTGTGTCCTCTTTCTCCCTCTCAGTTAGCCTGCTAGAGGTATATGGATTTTACTGATCTTTTCAGAGAAACAGATTTTGGTTTCATTGATTTTTTTATCTGTTGATTTCCCGTTGCAGTTTCATTGATTTCCACACTAATTTTTATTGTTTCTTTTCTTCTGCTTACTTTGGATTTAATTTGCTTTTCTAGTTTTCTCAGGTAAAAGCTTAGATGATTTTTAGATCTTTTCTATTATATGCTTTCAATACTATAAATTTTCCTCTAACCACTCTTTTTGCTGCATTTCACAAATTTTGGTAAATTGAGTTTTCATTTTCTTTCTTTTCTTTTTTTGAGATGGAGTCTCACTCTGTCGCCCAGGCAGGAGTGCAATGGTGCGATCTTGGCTCACTGTAACCTCTGCCTTCCAACTTCAAGCAATTACCCTGCCTCAGCCGACTGAGTAGCTGGGATTACAGGCACCCACCACCATGCTTGGCTAATTTTTGTATTTTTAATAGAGATGGGGTTTTGCCATGTTGGCCAGGCTGATCTCGAACTCCTGACTTCAGGTGATCCACTGCCTCTGCCTTCCAAAATGCTGGGATTACAGGCATGAGCCACTGTACCTGGCCTAATTTTCTGTTTTTTTTAATTGTATTTTTAATAGAGACGGGGTTTTGCCATGTTGGCCAGGCTGATCTCGAACTCCTGACTTCAGGTGATCCACTGCCTCTGCCTTCCAAAATGCTGGGATTACAGGCATGAGCCACTGTACCTGGCCTAATTCTGTTTTTTTTAGCATGTTAATTATACTTTTTTCTTAAATATTTTTTTCTTTTTTTTTAATGGTTGACCTAAAGTTTGCAACATATATTTACAACTAGTCCATGTTCAAATAACTTACCACTTCAGGAGTGGTGTGAGTACCTTATAATGAAAGAGTCCAAATTCCTCCCTCTTCTCCCTTGTATTATTGCTGTCATTCATTTATATATAAGTGCATGTACACGCGCATGCGAGCATATATAGTTGACTGCATTGTGGCTGTTATTATTTTGAACAAAGAGTTCTCAAAGTAACAAATATAAAGTTTTTATTTTACCTTCAGTTATTCTTTCCCTGATGCACTTTCTTTCTTTATGTAGATTCATGTTTCTGACCTCCGCCATTTTCTTGCTCTCTGAAGAAGTCCTTTGAACATTTCTGGCAACAAACTCCCTAATTTATTTTATTTATTTATTTATTTGAGACAGAGCCTTGCTCTGTCGCACAAACTGGAGTACAGTGGCGCGATCTTGGCTGAATGCAACCTCCACCTCCCAGGTTCAAGTGATTCTCGTGCCTCAGCCTCCCCAAAGGCTGAAATTACAGGCATGTGCTACCACACCCAGCTAAGTTTTGTATTTTTATTAGAGACAGGGTTTCTTCATGTTGGCCAGGATGGTCTCGAACTCCTGACCTCAAGCAATCTGCCTGCCTTGGCCTCCCAAAGTGCTGGGATTACAAACATGAGCCAGCACACCTGGCCTCTGTAGTATAATTTAAAATCAGGTAATGTGATTCCTTCAATTGTGTTCTAGGATAGCTTTGGATATTCTGGGTCTTTGGTGGTTCCATATAAGTTTTAGGATTATTTTTTCTGTTTCTGTGAAGAATATCATTGGAATTTTGATAGGGATTGTATTAAATCTGTAATTGGTAGCCGGGCGCAGTGGCTCACGCCTGTAATCCCAGCACTTTGGGAGGCTGAGGTGAGTGAATCATTTGAGGTCAGGAGTTCGAGACCAGCCTGGCCAACATGGTGAAACCCCGTTTCTACTAAAAATAGAAAAATTAGCTGTGCACAGTAGCACGTGCCTGTAGTCCCAGCTACTCAGGAGGCTGAGGCAGGAGAATCACTTGAACCCAGGAGGCGGAGATCACAGTCAGCCAAGATCATGCTGCTGCGCTTTATCCTGGGTGACAGAGCAAGGCTGTGTCTCAAAAAAAATAAAATCCTTTTTTTTTTTTTTTTTTTTTTTTTTTGAGACGGAGTCTCACTCTGTGGCCCAGGCTGGAGTGCAGTGGCACAATCTCAGCTCACTGCAAGCTCCATTCTCCCGCCTCAGCCTCCCGAGTAGCTGGGACTACAGGCACCCGCCACCACGCCGGCTAATTTGTTTTTGTATTTTTAGTAAAGACGGGGTTTCACTGTGTTAGCCAGGATGATCTCGATCTCCTGACATCGTGATCCACCCACCTCGGCCTCCCAAAGTGCTGGGATTACAGGCGTGAGAAAAAAAATAAAATCTTTAGTTGGCTTTTGGTAGTGTGGATAATATTTCACTTTAACAGTATTGATTTTTTGAATCATGAATGTGGAATATCATTCCTTTTTTTGTGTCTTCTTCAGTTTCTCACATGAATGTTTTACCATTTTCATTGTAGAGATATTTCACTTTTTTTTTTTTTTTTGAGACAGAGTCTCGCTCTTTTGCCCAAGCTGATGTGCAATCCCAGCACTTTGGGAGGCTGAGGCGGGAAGATCGCTTGAGCCCAGAGTTTAAGACCAGCCTGGGCAACATAGCAAGACCCTGTCTCTAAAAAAAAAAGTATTTTCATTTGTGTGTCCCTTGACCATCTGTTGTTGTTTTTTTTTGAAATGGAATCTTGCTCTGTCACCCAGGCTGGAGTGTGCAGTGGCACGATCTCAGCTCACTGCAACCTCCACCTCCCAGATTCAAGCAATTCTCCTGCCTCAGCCTCCTGAGAGCTGGGGTTACAGGTGCGTGCCACCATGCCCAGCTAATTTTTGTATGTTTAGTAGAGATGGGGTTTCACCATGTTGGTCGGGCTGGTCTCAAACTCCTAACCTCATGATCCGCCCGCCTCGGCCTCCCAAAGCGCTTGCACCCAGCCGACCATCTATTCTTTCATGTTGTCTACTTTAGCCATTAGAGTCCTTGGCATATTAATCATAGTTGTTTCACATTCTCTGTTTGATAATTCCAGCATCCCTACCACCTGTGAGTCTGGTTTGGTCTTAGTATGCCTTGTAGTTTTTTCTTTTCCCTGTTTTTTTTTTTTTGAGATAGAGTCTCGCTTTCTTACCCAGGCTGGAGTGCAATGGTGCTGTCTCTGCTCACTGCAACCTCCATCTCCCAGATTCAAGTGATTCTCCTGCCTCAGCGTCCCAAGTAGTTACGATTACAGGCATTCGCTGATTTTTTTATTTTTAGTAGAGACGGGGTTTTGCCATGTTGACCAGGCTGGTCTCAAACTCCTGACCTCAAGTGATCCACTCGCCTCGCCTCTGAAAGTGCTGGGATTACTGGCCCAGCCTTGTAGGTTTTTTTTTCTTTCTTGTTTTTTGTTTTTTGAGACGGAGTCTTGCTCTGTCACCCAGGCCGGAGTACAGCGGTGCGATCTCGGCCCACTGCAACCTCTGCCTCCTGGGTTCAAGCAATTCTCCTGCCTCAGCCTCCCTAGTAGCTGTGGCTATAGGCGCACACCACCATGCCCAGCTAATTTTTGTAGTTTTAGTAGAGACAGGGTTTTACTGTGTTGACCAGGATGGTTTCAATCTCTTGACCTTGTGATCCGCCCACCTTGGCCTCCCAAAGTGCTGGGATTACAGGCGAGAGCCACTGTGCCCAGCCAGTTTTTTCTTAATAAGCAGACATGGTATTCTGAGTACAAGGAACTCCTGTGAATAGTCCTTCAGTAATGTTGGAGGAGAGGAAGGAAGGGAGAGAGCAGCATTCTCCAGTCCTGGATTTGGTCTCCGTTTTTTTTTTTTTTTTAAGACGGAGTCTTGCTCTGTCTCCAGGCTGGAGTGCAGTGCAGTGATGTGATCTCGGCTCACTGCAACCTCCGCCTCCCGGGTTCAAGCAATTCTCCTGCCTCAGCCTCCCAAGTAGCTAGGACTACAAGTGTGCACCACCATGCACAGCTAGTTTTTGTATTTTTAGTAGAGAGAGGGTTTCACCATGTTGGCCAGGATGGTCTCCATCTCTTGACCTCGTGATCTGCCCACCTCAGCCTCCCGGGGTGCTGGCATTACCAGCGTGCGCCTGGCCAGGTCTCAGTCTTTTAGCAGCCCTGCATCTCTGGACTGCGAACTTCACTTGGACTTCTTTGTTCTTCCGTTCCTCCCTTAAGTGGGACAGGATGAGTCAAGTGGGCTGATGTTAGGTGTTTCTTTTCCTTCAGGTAGAAGGCTGGAGCTGGAGTTGGGTATCTCCCTTCCTGTCAGTTAGGCTCTGATAAAACCCCTGCAGGTTTAGCTCACGTTAAATAGTTCTCCCGAGGGCAAGCCTTAAGAAAAGAGAAGGCGGCCTGGCGCGGTGGCTCACGCCTGTAATCCCAGCACTTTGAGATGCCCAGGCGGGTGGATCACAAGGTCAGGAGCTCTAGACCATCCTGGCTAACACAGTGAAACCTTGTCTCTACTAAAAATATAAAAATAATTAGCCGGGCATGGTGGCGGGCGCCTATAGTCCCAGCTACTTGGGAGGCTGAGGCAGGAGAATGGCGTGAACCCGGGAGGCGGAGCCTGCAGTGAGCCAAGATCATGCCACTGCACTCCAGCCTGGGTGACAGAGCAAGACTCTGTCTCAAAAAAAAAAAAAAAGGAAAAAGAAAAAGAAAAGAGAATGCTCTGATATTTTAAATTGGTTCCCTTTCCTCTCCACCTGCCAGAAGTAGAAGGGGATTTTTCTCTAATATTCACTGTGAGAACCTGGTAGGGTTCTTGGAGGTAGTGTGTCCAGAATTTATTCCTTCTGGTGGGTTCTTGGTCTCGTTGACTTCAGGAATGAAGCTGCGGACACTTGCGGTGAGTGTTACAGCTCTTAAAGATGGTGTGTCCGGAGTTTGTTCCTTCGGATGCTCAGACGTATCGGGAGTTTATTCCTTCTGGTGGGTTTGTGGGTTCATGGCCTCACTGACTTCACAAGTGAAGCTGCAGACCTTCACAGTGAGTACAGCATTTAAAGGTGGCACGTACAATGTTTGTTCCTCCTGGTGGGTTCATGGTCTCGCTGACTTCAGGAACGAAGCCGCAGAGCCTTTTGGTGAGTGTTACAGCTCATAAAGGTAGTGTGGACCCAAAGAGTGAGCAGCAGCAAGGTTTATTGTGAAGAGCAAAATAATAAAGCTTCCACAGCATGGAAGAGGACTCAAGTGGGTTGCTGCTGCTGGCTCGGGTGGCCAGCTTTTATTCCCTTATTTGGCCCTGCCCACATCCTGCTGATTGGTCCATTTTACAGAGCGCTGATTGGTCCATTTTACAGACTGCTGGTTGGTGTGTTTATAATCCTTTAGCTAGACAGAGCGCTGATTGGTGCATTTTTATAGAATGCTGATTGGTGCATTTACAATCCTTTAGCTAGACACAGAGCACTGATTGGTGCATTTTTATGGAGTGCTGATTGGTGCAGTTTTACAGAGTGCTGATTGGTGTGTTTACAATCCTTTAGCTAGACACAGAGTGCTGATTGGTGTGTTTGTACAGAGTGGTGGTTGGTGCATTTACAATCCTTTAGCTAGACACAGTGCTGATTGGTGTGTTTATAATCCTCTAGCTAGACAGAAAAGTTCTCCAAGTCCCCACCTGACCCAGAAGCCCAGCCGGCTTCACCTCTCAGTGGAACCCACAAAAGTGTGGGACCCGTGCTGATTGGGTACCCCTGGAGATTTTAACTCTCAGACTTGTCCACACTGCATCTCCAGCGGCTCCTCAGTTGCAGTTCGGGTTTCCCTGCCCTCGCCCTGGTTCCTGTGGAAGTCTGCTCTCGGGTGTCTGCTATGGTAAGCTGGGAGTCTCTGTATTCACCCGTCTGTTTCGCCAAGTCTGGGGGCAGTGGTTTGCCCTGTGACCTTACCAGTCTTATGGGTCTAAGAAAACGTGTTGATTTTTTCAGTTTGTTCAGCTTTTTCCTTGTAGTTAGGATGGAGGGCTGACTTTCAGGCTCCTTCCATGCTGGACCAGAAACCTGAAGCCCTTCATCTTCTTTCATGGCCAAATAATATTCCATTTTATAGTTTTTTTTTTTTTTTTCCAAGATAGGGTCTCGCTGTGTTGCCAAGTCTGGTCTCAAACTCCTGGCCTCAAGGGATCTCCCGCCTCAGCCTCCCAGAGTGTTGGGATTACAGGCGTGAGCCACGGAGCCCAGCCTCACCACCTTTTGTTTATCCATTCATCAGCTGACAGACATTTTGGGTTGCTTCTAGTTTTTGAGTATCATAATTAATAGTTAAATGAGACATTTTAAAAAAAATCTATAATGTCCAGAAAAAAAATGTTGATTTTTTTTTTTTTTTTTTTAATATCTATGAGTATTTTTTTTGAGGCACGGTCTTGCTCTGTCACCCAGGGTGAGTGCAGTGGTGTGACCATGGCTCACTGCAGCCTCAACCCCCTGGGCTCGGTGGATCTTCCCACCTCAGTCTCCCAAATATCTGGGACTGCAGGCACGCACCACCACACCCAGGTAATTTTGTTTTCTGGGGTCATTTTTTTTGTAGAGTTGGGGTTTGGCCATGTTGCCCAGGCTGGTCTGGAACTCCTGGGCTCAAGCATTCCTCCTGCCTCAGCCTCCCAAAGTGCCGGGATTACAGGCGTGAACCATCGTGCCTGGCTGATAATTTTTAATAAAGGAATAATTAGAAATATTCTACCCTCGACTCTGACTGCCTAACCCTGCCACTTGCTGCATACCTTGTGATCTGGGCAAGTTTCATGCATGGATGGCAGTTTCTAGTGCAGTAAGTAATAACTAGATGAAAACCCACAAATCTGATCTGTGATCTGCTGTGGCAGATGAAAGCTACAAGACAGCTAGTGGAATAGCTTAACCATACTTTATTATTATTTTCCTTTGTGATTGACATTTAGATGTTTTCCAATTTTATATTATTCCAAGTAATGCCAGGAAAACATCCCCATACATCAACACAGTGACTGTATGAGTGTTTCTGTAGGTTAGATTCCTAGAGGTTACGCTGGAAGTGATGAGAAGTGACAAGCAGTATGTTAATTTCCCAAAGGAACCCCCAAAAATATTTTTCTCTGTGTCACATTACATTTCTGTTTGTGATCACCTAAAGGAACACCCAAAAATATTTTTCTGTGTCACATTACATTTCTACTTGTGATCAGTTCTGCAAACTCACTTCAAGTTTTCAAGTAAAGCCAGAGTTGAGGACATGGAAGACAAAGTTTAGCGTATCAGTTCACTTGTGCTATGTTATGTTACGTAGCACAGAACTACTCCAGAACCTAGTAGTTTAAAGCAACCACTAGGCTGCGCGTGGTTGCTCACGCCTGTAATCCCAGCACTTCGGGAGGCTGAGGCAGGCGGATCACCTGAGGTCAGGAGATCCAGGCCAGCCTGGCCAACATGGCGAAACCCGTGTCTGCTAAAAACACAAAAATTAGCCCGGTGTGGTGGTGCGTGCCTGTAATCCCAGCTTCTTGGGAGGCTGAGGCAGGAGAATCGCTTGAACCCAGGAAGCAGAGGTCGTAGTGAGCCAAGATCACACCACTGCACTCCAGCCTGGGTGACAGAGCGAGACTCCTGAGACTTCATCTCAAAAAAAAAAAAGCAATCACTATTTTATTTTTTCATGATTCTCTGGACCAGCTGGTGGTTCTGATCCTGCTGCCCCGGCCAAACTCCACGTTGTTCTGCCGGTCAGTGACCTGCCGTCATGCTTGTGCCTGTCGGTGTGCTCCCGACGTCCTGTCAACGTCCACCCAGTTGTCTGTTCTTCCACCCATGTGTTTCTGTAGACGTCCAGCTGCTTGTATCTTCTTCCACTGATCCCCTCCTCTCAACATCCAACCATTTGTGTGCCTGCCTGCTAGGGTCTTGGGGATTTCTATAGGCACAGGATAGAAACGGGGGCGTGGCAGGCCAGGGTGGTCTCGGAAAATGCAACATTTGGGTGTGAAGGCAGGAGTGCCTGTCCTCACCTAGGTCCATGGGCACAGGCCTGAGGGTGGAGCCCTAGCCAGGGACGTGCCCTTCTCTACCCAGCACTTCCATAGCCCCCTCCCATATCACTACCAGCATGCTAAAATACAAGAACAAGCAAGAGAGTCGGGTCAGACTAGGGGCAGATCACCAAGACTCAGGTTCTTCTACCGTCGCAAGGGGTGACACTGCCCGCCTCGCTGGGCTGTTGTGGATCACTGAGATCGCCCACATGAGGACACAGCACGGGACATGCTCCACGTCAGCCTTCAGAAATGTTTATTTACTGGGCCAGGCACAGTGGCTCATGCCTGTAATCCCAGCACTTTGAGAGGCCGAAGTGGGCGGTCACAAGGTCAGGAGATCGAGACCATCCTGGCTAACACAGTGAAATTCCATCTCTACTAAAAAATACAAAAAATTAGCCAGGCATGGTGGCGGGTGCCTGTAGTCCCAGCTACTCAGGAGCCTGAGGCAGGAGAATGGTGTGAACCCGGGAGGCGAAGCTTGCAGTGAGCCGAGATCGCGCCACTGCATTCCAGCCTGGGTGACAGAGCAAGACTGTCTACAAAAAAAAAAGAAAAAAGAAATGTTTGTTTACTGCCTCTGAGCTCCCATCTCCAGCCCTCAACCCCATGACCAGCATTCAGCTGCTTCCCTCTACGTTTATCAGAACGAAATCAGCATGGCACCATCAAGGGAGGTCACCTGATGCCCTTGAGGACACCTAGGCCTGGGCACCATCTACTCAGGACATAAACCATCTTCTGTCTTCTCTCTCCTGCCCCAAGGAAAGGGCAGGAGGGCAAAGTGGGGAGCCCTGATGCACGTCACAGGCAGGCATCTATCAATGTTGACAGCTTGTTTTATGAGTGACATCTAGTACAATGCTTAGAAGAAAAAAACCTCCCTCAAAAAGTCTAACAAAGGGCTGTATAAAGACTTATTTGGCACCTCTGTTGGAGAGGGCTTCGTAGCCAAATATAGCAGATGTGGGAGGTGTGAAGCCAAAGTTTTTATTGGTAATCATCTTTTTGTTCACAGAAGTGGGGCAGTGTTCAAGAGCCGTATGCCAGGCAGAGGTTAGCTTTGTTCTCCCGGGGTTTTTTGTTTATTTTTTTTTAATTCTAAAATGTCATTGTGGTTTGTTTTTCATTTAGAAAATGGAAATGCCATCTCATGCAGTGCAAATGCATGGAACACCTCGTGAGTGTCAGTTACTGTGGTGTGAGCTGAGGATTCTTAAGTCTCTCAACAAGTATCGCAGATAGGTACATTCCCATTTTAATGAGGCTCAGAGAAGTTAGCACTACCAAGCCTGCGTGATTCTGAACTGGGCACTCAAACATCATGCTGGTGGGGTACCGGGATATTTGTAAGATGCATGAGAGGCCTTAGGTGCACTCGTGTCTTGCTAGGTCTTCTGGTCTTCCTCTTTTCCCTTCATTATAGTTGCTTTATCTTGTTTCTTCAGCCATCTTAGCACGTCCTTCACCCTTACCATATAGTGTTGGCAGCAGAAGGATGACCCACAGAGGAAGAGCCACGGGAGCAGAGACTATGTCTGGCTTGATCCTGGGAGGTCACTATATTGATGCTGAACTTAGTGAGGGTTACCACTGGGTTGCCTGAGGAGGGTGAACCGGCCCAGGTTAGAACTCCCCTGGTCATCAGTAGTGGGATCACGCCTGTAAACACAGGCAACTTAGTGCAACCCTGTCTCTTATTTAATTTAAAAAAAAATTGTTTTGGCCAAGTGTGGTGGCTCACACCTATAATTCCAACACTTTGGGAAGCCAAGGTGGGCAGATTGCTAGAGCTCAAGCATTCTAGACCAGCCTGGACAACATGGCGAGTACATTTAAAATAGGATTTTGTGCAGAAAGAGATCATTAGAAACTCATATACTGTGCAACGAGAGTACATGTTCTAGAGGGAGACCTGCCCTAGTTAATACCCAGGACAGAAAATAAGTGCAGGGTCTCTACTAAAAATACAAAAAAAAAAAAAATTAACTGACCATGGTGGTGTGCGCCTGTGGTCCCAACTACTCGGAAGGCTGTGGTGGGAGGATAACTTAACCCCGGGGGGTTGGGGGGCGGTGGTGAAGCTTGCAGTGAGCCAAGATCACACCACTGCACTCCAGCCTGGGCAACAAGAGTGAGATCCTGTCTCAAAAAAAAAATTCGATGATGATGATGAAAATAATTCTGTTGAAAATGAAAGTGGTAAGCATCATTCTTGCGACTGTGATTCCAGGAGGGAGATGCCAACCCCAGTCCCCCTGACTACTGTTTCACATAGCCTCCCTGCTTCCCCAAGCCCTGCTGCTTTCTGTGTGTTCCAGTGTGCTGCCTCTCAGGGCACTTTTGAGCCACTTATTCATTAACTAAATTCAGTGACCACCCTTGGATTTGGGGTCCTGATGAAGACGTCTAGTACTTGGAGCATCTCCAGGGTGACCCACTCCCTGGGATGTCACTGGGCATGGACACCTGGAATCTCCCTAAATAGTCTATTTACTCCTCACTTGCAACCCAACATCAGCTTCTTTTTGTTCAGTCAGATTCTCCAGCTGAGAGATTTGGGCGTTCTCTCTGGGTTCTATGGATGCCGGTGGTTGAATGAAACGCCCTGATCAAGATCCGGGCTAGACGCTGGCATTGCGCAGCCTGAGCTGTACAGCAGAGTTCCCATATGGTTGGAAGACGAGCCTCAGAGGATTGGAAACGTGTCAGCCAGTCCTACCCCGTGCCAAGTAGCACAGATTTAAAGATTTCTTGATACTCCTAGACAGCTGAGCCGAGATTTTATCATCAGCCACAAATGCAGCCAGCCCATTGCCGCCTTGGCAGCGTTTGTGGAATTAATTGGAGCACTGAGCTGACAGGACACCAGTGTGGGAATATCTAAGAACCTTCTCTTCAGTGCTTGTGTTGTGTTCTGTGTTGAATTGTGTACCCAAGGTTTCTGGGAGTGAATATTGCCCTCTGCTGGGACACTAACATTTTTTATTCAAGCAGTGTAGCCAAAAATGTTTCTATTGACGGCAGTGTTTCTAACATGCTTGGTGGAAACGGAAATGTTTGTATTAATGAGGCTGAATATTGAGAGTTATGGGGGGTTTCCCAGTTTCAACGTACTCTTGCCTCCCGCCTGCTGGAGGAATGTGGGGGAGTCAAAGATTGTGTGTGTTGTTGGTATTCAAATAATTCACCAGAAACTTCCCTGTACTCATTTCTCCCCTGGGTATTAATTAGGGCAAGTCTCCCTCTAGAACATGTACTCTTGTTGCATGCTATATAAGTTTCTGATGATCTCTTTCTGTAGGAAATTCTATTTTAAAATATGTGCTAATGGAACCTTGTTTTAAAGGAAAGCCTCCTTTTCTAAAATCACTCCTAATATAGTATATGATTTGTAATTGTTAGTACTTCAAACCCAAATTTCTCTCTATTGGTAAACCTTATAGTAATCTTATAGTCTATAGGACCTCTAAAGTTATTTTAGTGTAATAGAACTTAATGGTGAATAAATTGCCAAAACATTTACTTTACATTCTATAGGAATTAGCAAGTAAGGCACTTTGAGTTTGTTAGGGCAGTGGTTTGCCACAGTGACCCACGGTTATAAATCACCTTATAGATCAATACAACTTACATGTATGAATTTGTAAATAAGCATGTAGACATACACATAGTAATGAAACAAAACTCCTAAATTGATTTACTTTGTGCAGTACACTTTGATATTTTTCTATTCTTTTTGCTTTCTTATTTCCTCATTCCCTCCCTTTTTTTTTTTTTTTTTTTTTTTTTTGAGACAGGGTCTCACTCTGTTGCCCAAGCTGTGGTGCAGTGGTGCAATCACAGCTCAGTGCAACCTCCACCTCCAAGACTCAAGTGGCCCTCCCACCTAAGCCTTCCTAGTGACTAATCCGTCCCGCTTCTTTTTTACTTTTCTTTTTTCTTTTTTTTTTTTTGAGATGCTCTGTCGCCCAGGCGGGAGTGCGGTGGTGCCATCATGCTCACTGCGATCTCTGCCTCCCAGGTTCAAGCGATTCTCCTGCCTCAGCCTCCCGAGTTGCTGGGACTACAGGCGTGTGCTACCACTCCCAGCTAATTTTTTGTATTTTTAGTAGAGATGGGGTTTCACTGCGTTAGCCAGGATGGTCTCAATCTCCTGACCTCGTGATCTGCTTGCCTCGGCCTCTCAAAGTGCTGGGATTATAGGCGTGAGCCACCGCGCCCTGCCCCTCCCTCTTCTTATGTTGGTCACGATCCACCAGAATCAGTTATCATCTGCTAACCTACAATTTGAAACACTGCACTGGGGTAAAGGGTGTCAGTTATCTCCACCCCTTCCTTTCTGGTGTGTGTATATGTTTTCCTTTCTTTTTAAACAAATAATGCCAGATAGCAGAACAGAAGAAACATAAAGGGCTTAAATTCCCAGCCTTTAGGACAAACAGACTCTAAGATGTACCTTCCATGCGTGACTTACCCTGAGGCACCGTGGGAAAGTCCTTCTCAGTGTACGGGTTGAGAGTATCATTACAACTCCCTTAATAAAAGTCCCCTACAGGCCGGGCGCGGTGGCTCAAGCCTGTAATCCCAGCACTTTGGGAGGCCGAGACGGGCGGATCACGAGGTCAGGAGATCGAGACCATCCTGGCTAACGCAGTGAAACTCCGTCTCTACTAAAAAATACAAAAAAATAGCCGGGCGAGGTGGCGGGCGCCTGTAGTCCCAGCTACTCGGGAGGCTGAGGCAGGAGAATGGCGTAAACCCAGGAGGCGGAGCTTGCAGTGAGCTGAGATCCGGCCACTACACTCCATCCCGGGCGACAGCGCGAGACTCCCTCTCAAAAAAAAAAAAAAAAAAGTCCCCTACAGAACTACCTCTGCCATGGCTTGGGAATAGCATTATGTAATTTGTAATAATAAATTTTTATTTATTTATTTTTGAGACAGAGTCTCACTCTGTTGCCCAGGCTGGAGTGCTGTGGCACCATCTTGGCTCACTGCAACCTCGGCTCACTGCAACCTCCACCTCCCAGGTTCAAGCAGTTCTCCTGCCTCAGCCTCCCAAGTAGCTAGGATTACAGGCATGTAATAGTCATAATCTGACTCATATTAGAGAAATGTTAATTCTTCTCTTGTGCCTCCATGAGGACAACCGTGCAAAAGAAAAACTACTCCTTTAGTGACCTTATAAAGGGACTCGTAAGTACGTTAGTTATCACAGAGCTGGCCAATACTGCCACCACACCCAACTAATTTTGTATTTTTAGTTGAGATGAGGTTTCACCATGTTGGCCAGGCTAGTTTCAAACTCCTGACCTCAAGTGATCCAACCACCTCGGCCTCCCAAAGTGCTGGGATTACAGGCATGAGCTACCGCGCCTGGCCATAAATATTAAGCACTTACTGTGATTCAGACAGACTCAGTGCTGTATGTGCACTGTCTCGTTAAATCTTCACAACCACCCTGTGGGACAGGTACCATGATTTACCCTGAGTTATACACAGGAAGGTGAGGCTTATAAGGTTACAAACAAGGATGCTTGCTGATTGAGCTGAGTTCTTAGCCGTACCTTCATACCTCTCTGCCACTGCTCTTATCAGAACAGCTTCCTTTTCCTTTTTTTTCTCTTTTTTTTCTCTTTCTGAGACAGGGTCTTGCTCTGTTGCTCAGGCTGTAGTGCAGTGGCGTGATCTCAGCTCACGAAGCCTCAACCTCCCAGGCTGAAGCAATCCTGCTACCTTAGCCTCCCGAGTAGCTGAGACTACAGGCACACACCACCACTCCCAGCTTATTTTTGTAGAAATGGGGTTTCACTATGTTGCCCAGGCTGGTCTTGAACTCCTGGGCTTGAGATCCCCTGCCTCAGCCTCCCAGACTACTGGGATTACAGGTGTGAGCCACCGCACCTGGCCTCACTTTTCTTTTTTTTTTTTTTTTTTTTTTTGAGACGGAGTCTCGCTCTGTCGCCCAGGCTGGAGTGCAGTGGCGCGATCTCGGCTCACTGCAAGCTCCGCCTCCCGGGTTCACGCCATTCTCCTGCCTCAGCCTCCCGAGTAGCTGGGACTACAGGCGCCCACAACCGCGCCCGGCTAATTTTTTGTATTTTTAGTAGAGACGGGGTTTCACCGTGGTCTCGATCTCCTGACCTTGTGATCCGCCCACCTCGGCCTCCCAAAGTGCTGGGATTACAGGCGTGAGCCACCGCGCCCGGCCTTGGCCTCACTTTTCTTAAGCATGTATTTGAGAATGGTGGAACACTTTGCCCTGCTTTATCCACATGTGTGGTTGACATAAATTCATTGACCTCTTTTGTACCCTGGGCACTTTGCCAGGCACTGGGGATAGACTCAGGAACAACATGGTCCCATCCCACAACCATCATGCAGTTTGATGGGGATGGGGACAGCTCGGCAAGGAGACCCCAGAGGGAGTGGGGCAGGTGGCAGGCCTCCCCTGACAGGCTGCCTCCACTCTGGTATGTCCTTGATCCTCTGCTCCTGGGGAGTGCTGCAGAGGGGAGGGGTGGGGAGTGGGGCCCACGAGGGCCCATTGCCACTGACCATTTGCTCATATATATATATGAGTGTGTGTGTGTGTGTGTATATATATACATATATATACACACACGCAAACCCCGAAGGCAGTATTGGCCAGCTCTGTGATAACTAACGTACTTACGAGTCCCTTTATAAGGTCACTAAAGGAGTAGTTTTTCTTTTGCACGGTTGTCCTCATGGAGGCACAAGAGAAGAATTAACATTTCTCTAATATGAGTCAGATTATTCTATTATCCAAAAGAGAGAGTCTAGGAAGTAATTCATTAATTATTATTGAGATGGGGTCTCACTCTGTCACCCACGCTGGGGTGCAGTGGCAAGATCTTAGCTCACTACAGCCTCCATCTCCCAGGCTCAGGTTATCCTCCTACTTCAGCCCCCCGAGTAACTGGGACTACAGGTGCACACTACCGCGCCTGGCTAATTTTCTTGTATTTTTTTAGTAGAGACAGTGTTTCACCATGTTGCCCAGGCTGGCAGAACTTCTGCGCTCAGGAGATCCACCCATCTGGGCCTCCCAAAGCGCTGGGATTACAGGCGTGAGCCACCACGCCCAGCCGTTCATTAATTAAATGAAAAAGAACACATGGAAGGTTCAGAAGGATGAAAAGTTTTCTGTTTATTTGGAGTCCTGGTTTCGATTCCCCCTGTATCTACCTATTCTCAGCCTCATATTGCTCACTTGCTGTATGAAGCCTCACTTCTTGAGGTTGTCTCTTTTCCCTACATTGGTTGAGGCTGCAGAGAAAAACACCTCATGCCCTGTTTTATGCTGGCATTAGTGACCTGAAAACTTTCTAATAACCCTTATCTGCCCAGATGAGATAAGCTGAGAGCAAACACTGACTGCCAGGCCCTGGCTATTCAGAGAGGATGGACAGCAGCCACAGCACCCAGGAACTTGTTAGAGATGCAGGCCCAGGGTTCACACTCTGCATTCCAGCAAGACCCCAGGTGATTCAGTGTGTACACTAGAGCTTAAGCGCTGGGCTAGGCCGGTCCCAGCCACCTGTACTCTTCCCAAGCGTGGAGAGAAGCACCCCAGGATGCCGTGTGTTCTTGTCCATTCCCAGTTGCCCGAGGCACATGCCTGTCAGGGGGAGCAAAAGCTCCCTGCTCCCCCAACACCCACCAGTGCTCACTGACTAGCTCATCTGCTTTCCTAAAACTCAAATATACATTTCCATAAGTGTCTGGGCCAAATTCAACATTTGTCAAAAACAGGCTTATTAGGTTATGGCTGAAATACAATGAATGATACATATTTAAGGTATACAATTTGATACGTTTTGACACGTGTCTACCAGTGAACCCATAGCCACAGTCATGATGATAAACATCCGTCAACCCACTGACGTTCTCTGTGTCATTCTCCGTGTCCCATCGAATTTTCCCTGCCATCCCTAGGCAATGACTGTCTGCCTTCTGTCATTATAGGCAAGCTTGTGTTTTCTAGAATTGTATATACACAAATTGAATCATACACTATGGCCTCTTTTTTTGTGATTTATTTTGAGATTTATCATGAGTACTTTGTGTACTGTATCAATAATTAATATCTTATTGCTGAGTAATATTCCATTGTATGAATATAACACAGTTTATATACTTGTTGATTTTTCAGAAACGGGGGGTTGTTGTTTCTACTGTCTCACAGTTGCATAGGCCAGAGAGTTCTGGGCCGGCCTTTTCTGGTCTAAGATGTGATTTCAGGCAATGGTGGAGTTGGCATCAGACAGCTGCTCTCCACAGCGCAGTTCTCATGTGCCCCTACCATGCATCTCAGAGGAGCCTTCCTGAGAAGGCATGCCTGCTCTCCCAAAGGCTGCAGGCTGAAAGGACACACTGCTGCCTTTGGGAGCTACCATAGGTAGGAATCTCTGTCCCTTCCTGAGAGCAGACCAAGGCATGGGTCCATGAGGTGACCTGTCTGTGGCCAGGAGCTGCACAAGCCCGTCGCCTTCCTGTGCTCTCCCTCCTGTTTCTTGCAGAGTTCTTACCCGGTATTGCCAACGTCAGTGTCAGCCCTCTGATGGGCAGGAAGTCCAGTGCTGGTGTCCTGCAAGAGCATAAAGCCTCCCTGGGCCCAGCCAGTCTTTTCTCGGGGAGTAGGGAGAGCAGCGGGTTTGGGGTGGTGGAGATGCAGGTTTGTATCAGTGCATCCTTGGATGACGGAGTGATTCAGGGTGAGGAATCAGTTTCTCACATGCTCCCAAGGTTGACCTTGGCCCATCCGTGTGCCACGCAGACGCTTGTTTAGTGTCATAAACCACAGCACCCTCCTAACACTCTGGGAAATGATTTTTGTTTTGCAGGCTCTCCTAGCAGGCATGCGGAACCGTGAGAACAGCTCGCCCTGCCAAGGCAATGGCGAGCAGGCCAGCAGGGGCAGGAGCCTGGGCTCTGTGTGGCCAGGAGAGGAGGAGCCCTGCAACGATGCCACTACCCCTTCCTACAAGAAGCCTCTGTATGGCATCTCGCACAAGATCATGGAGAAGAAGAATCCTCCCTCGGGGGACCTGCTAAACGTGTACGAGCTCTTCGAGAAGGCAAACGCCAGCAACAGCCCCTCGTCGCTGCGGCTCCTGAATGAGCCACAGAAGCGGGACTCTGGCAGCACTGGGGCAGGCACTGACAGTGACCCCAACATCTACTTCCTGATCCAGAAAATGTTCTACATGCTCAACACCCTCACGTCCAACATGTCCCAGCTGCACAGCAAGGTGGACCTGCTCTCCCTGGAGGTGAGTCGCATCAAGAAGCAGGTGAGCCCCACTGAGATGGTGGCCAAATTCCAGCCGCCCCCTGAGTATCAGCTCACAGCTGCGGAGCTCAAGCAGATCGTGGACCAGAGCCTGTCCGGGGGGGACCTGGCCTGCCGCCTGCTGGTGCAGCTCTTCCCCGAGCTCTTCAGCGACGTGGACTTCTCCCGAGGCTGCAGTGCCTGTGGCTTTGCGGCCAAGCGCAAGCTGGAGTCGCTGCACCTGCAGCTCATCCGCAACTACGTGGAGGTCTACTACCCCTCGGTGAAGGACACGGCCGTGTGGCAGGCCGAGTGCCTGCCCCAGCTGAACGACTTCTTCAGCCGCTTCTGGGCCCAGCGGGAAATGGAGGACAGCCAGCCCAGTGGCCAGGTCGCCAGCTTCTTTGAGGCAGAGCAGGTGGACCCCGGCCACTTCCTGGACAACAAAGACCAGGAGGAGGCCCTGTCTCTGGACCGGAGCAGCACCATCGCCTCAGACCACGTGGTGGACACGCAGGACCTCACTGAGTTTCTGGATGAAGCCTCCTCACCAGGCGAGTTTGCCGTCTTCCTCCTCCACCGGCTCTTCCCCGAGCTTTTCGACCACCGCAAGCTAGGTGAACAGTACAGCTGCTATGGGGATGGTGGAAAGCAGGAGCTGGACCCCCAGCGGCTCCAGATCATCCGCAACTACACGGAGATCTACTTCCCCGACATGCAGGAGGAGGAGGCCTGGCTGCAGCAGTGCGCCCAGCGCATCAACGACGAGCTCGAGGGCCTAGGGCTGGACGCGGGCAGTGAAGGTGACGCCCCGCGCGATGACTGCTACGACTCCTCCAGTCTGCCCGACGACATCTCAGTGGTCAAGGTGGAGGACAGCTTCGAGGGTGAGCGGCCGGGGCGCCGCTCCAAGAAGATCTGGCTGGTGCCCATCGACTTCGACAAGTTAGAGATCCCCCAGCCTGACTTCGAGGTGCCCGGTGCCGACTGCCTGCTCAGCAAGGAGCAGCTGCGCAGCATCTACGAGAGCAGCCTGTCCATCGGCAACTTCGCCTCGCGCCTGCTGGTGCACCTGTTCCCCGAGCTCTTCACGCACGAGAACCTGCGCAAGCAGTACAACTGCAGCGGCTCCCTGGGCAAGAAGCAGCTGGACCCGTCCCGCATCAAGCTCATCCGCCACTACGTGCAGCTGCTCTACCCGCGCGCCAAAAACGACCGCGTCTGGACCCTGGAGTTCGTGGGCAAACTGGATGAGCGCTGCCGGCGCCGGGACACGGAGCAGAGGCGCTCCTACCAGCAGCAGCGCAAGGTCCACGTGCCAGGCCCCGAGTGCAGAGACCTGACCAGCTATGCAATCAACCCGGAGAGGTTCCGGGAGGAGTTTGAGGGACCCCCCCTACCCCCCGAGAGGAGCAGCAAGGACTTTTGCAAGATCCCCTTGGACGAACTGGTGGTCCCCTCGCCTGACTTCCCGGTGCCTTCTCCCTACCTGCTGTCTGACAAGGAGGTGCGTGAGATCGTGCAGCAGAGCCTCTCCGTGGGCAACTTTGCTGCCCGGCTCCTCGTCCGCCTGTTTCCCGAACTCTTCACCGCCGAGAACCTCCGGCTGCAGTACAACCATTCCGGGGCTTGCAACAAGAAGCAGCTGGACCCCACGCGACTGCGGCTCATCCGCCACTACGTGGAAGCCGTCTACCCGGTGGAGAAGATGGAGGAGGTGTGGCACTACGAATGTATCCCCAGCATCGATGAGAGGTGCCGCCGCCCCAACAGGAAAAAATGCGACATCCTCAAGAAAGCGAAGAAAGTGGAGAAGTGAAGGCCTGTGGCCTGCCCAGAGATTCGGGGTCACCAGAGGCTGAGCGATGGGCACCCTTGGGACTGAGCAATACTTGGGAGCACGCCTATGGCATCCACAGACAGGCACCTTATGTCCGTGGGGAGTGGCTTACTACATTTGCACACGTAAACACCCGCCCAGCCGCAAGAAAGAAGCCTTGAGTTTGGTCTCTTGTACTTACAACTTCTGTCCTGTGTGCCCCGGTGGGGCAGCCTGAGTGGGGAGAGCAAGCTGTGAGGGCAGGGACCAGAGGGTAGGGGCCCTCTCTCCCTGGTTGTGCCCTCCCCAGCCCCTTACAGCTTAAAATGCAAACCCAGCAACTCTCTTGCCCCTCTTCCCATATTTTACATCTTCCATTTTTACCCATTTTTTTAATTAAAAAGAAACCCTTAAAAAAATAATTGGGCTCTTTGGGGGCCATTTTACTTAGAAAAAAACCTCTTTAAAAGTGCCATGTTCGTGCACAGCGGCTAATCATAGCTTCAGGTGGCATGGATACTGATTTTACTGACCTTGTCTTTTACATCTGATTTTGGAAGAGTCAAGATGCCCCTTGGATGGCAGTAGAGGGGCTGGAATAGTACGAAGTCCTTTACGACCATGTGCAAGTTTTCCCTTCTGCTCTGGTGCCTGGGAAGGCTTCCGTTCAGCTTGGCCTGTGCTTCAGGCGTGTTGGTAGAATGTTGTGTCACTCTGTAGGCGAGAACACTGGATGATGATGATATGAATGTAGACAGCCGTGGAAACACGTTTGCAGTGTCTCCATCTGAGCCGTGTCCTTCCACTGCCCCCATTCCCTCTCCATACGTGGTTGCTGGTTGGAGGGAGTAGACGTGTTTCCTTGGAAAACAGTGCAGGGGCTTTTGGCTTCTTGTTAGATTTAAGGGTGGGCCTCTTTGAGCTCACCATGAACTGTTTACTTTTCTGTGTGTGTGTTTGTACAAAATCCAGGTACCAGGAGCTCTGTGGTGACTTCCCCAGACCTCAGCGTTAGCTCCTCCAGGCAGCACTACATCCTCGCTCCTCAGGGCAGGCCCAGCTCTGGGCCCCTCTTGGGGATACCAGGCATTGGAAGGACACAGGCCGTCTCAGAGGGGGCACACATGTCCCTTCCCAGGGTCCACTCACAACTTTCCTCTTGGACTCTCTAGAAGGTCCTGCTGTCCTATACCTGGCTACCCCCTGCCTTGGGGGGCACATGTCTTCGTTCCCTCCTGACTGGGAATGTCAGGCTCCTGCAGGCCAGCTGCATGCTCTCCAGGAGCACCAACTGGGAAGTTCCCCGACAGGTAAAATCCTTTAAAATGATCCTTTTACCTACCTAACTCTGGGGGCCAAATGCCTAAGAGGGAAAGGAAACAGTTAAATGCAAACAATACGTCATACCAGAGTCCTGGAAAATTAATTAAATCACACAGGGTAGTCGTAGAACCCCTGTGGGATGGCTTAATATTTTGCTACTTTAAAATGCAGAGATAGCTGATAAGGACTTCAGTTCCACTGGCTGTATGACATAATCTTGCCTGTGACCAGGAGCATTTTTTAAAATACAGAATTTTAAGCAATGTTAAGTTGCTGATCTAACTAGTAAATGTGCTCCTAAGTGTCATTTACAGATTATTTCTGTTGCGACTGCAAACAGATTTAGAAAGGCACAGGGACTGAATGACTCTGTCACACACAGCTACTCATGCACACACGCACTGCTTACTAAAAGCTGAAGTGAGATGAAGGGGGCCTACACGAATAACAAGTTCAACTTCTTTGTGCCTGGAAAGGAGGGACTGGAGCAGCCAGGAGACTCACTTTCCCCCCTCGCTTGGGCCCTTCTCTATGCCTTAGTCTCTGCAGCACGTGCACACAGCATGCACACACACGCACCCTGCCCAAAGACAGCTGTGGCCCTCTCCCGCCGTCTCCCCCACCCGCCGCTGGTTGTTGGGCGCTGGAGTGGGGAGGTCCCATGGAATTTGTTCTGGTTTCTAGGATGTAAACAAGAGGACTCCAAGCCATGAATTGCCCTGCTTTCTAGAGGGTGGAATGTTGACCCTGCAACTTTAGAAGCACAATCATTTATTATTAATTTTTTTGAAACTCCCATCTACCCGTGTTAGAGAAATCAATAGGTTCTAGGAATTAAATATGTCTCTTTGTAACCCAGAGCATGTTCAATTTTTAGAAACCATATTTCAGTGATTTTCTTAATCTATTTCATGTGTAGGGCATCTTCCCCCAGAATCTTACAGTCCCTTTCTGTGAAGAGAAGTGGACACACCTGGGAACCCTCCCCATCTCTCTGGATGTGGCCAGGAAACGCCCGCAGGTCCTTGCCCTGTCTGTATGGTGTCCTCACTTCTCCATCCATACAGATGACTCCAGTGGGCATTTTTTTATTTTAAATTTTTTACATGAAGCAATAGAAGTACAAAATACTTATTTTTTCAAAATTTAATGTGTTCCATGAAACCTGTTGGCAATCCTTTTCCTTCCCCCACCCGCCCCTTCTAAATTCTTTGGTTTTTAGTTGTTTGTATTTTGGATTTTTTTTTTTTTTTCTTGGCCTTGTATCCCAAGGACTAAAAAATTAGCACAGACACGTTTTGATGTTGAATGAACTAGTAAGTCACAGTAGGTGGTAGTCTTCCTCAGTTTCTCTAAGTTTTTAAAGAATGTATGAAGATAGTCATGAATGTATTGAGTGTTCGCATCCTGCTTCAGTTCACCTTGGCTGTGTCTACATGACAACAAATGTTCGACAGGGAATAAAGTCGTGTCTGATGTCATTTGCGCTAGCATGCCCCTCCCCTTTCAGTGTTGGCTCCAAACCTTCCTTTCCTTTTATGTTTGTGGGGAGGGGGAACCACATCAGCAGCAATCATCAACCAACCAGCCGATGGGATCTACTTAGTGGTGAATGGATAGGCTATTTAGTTGGTAAAAGTCACTGGTCTGACCACACCACAGCATGACCACTGGGTTCATTTAGAGATGGCCTCCATTTCCAACGTTCCCCCCAAATGTTTGCTTCTTGCCCAGTCGAGAAGGGATCTCAAGACTCCCCAGTGGAGGTCGTGAGCCCGCACCCTGCCTGGCTGTGTAGATAGACTGTACAGATATATGAAGTGGGGGTGGGGGCCGAGGGGCTGTTACTGCTGTTTGGAAATGCTTGCCTCTCGTAGATCCAGCCTTAATGTTTTTCTGACATCCTAGTAATAGCAGACCCTGCACAAAGTGGATATCAGAGTTAATACTGTGAGGAGCAAAATAATGAGAATAGTTTTACCAAAGATAATGAAATCTTGCATCATGTCTGCATTTTACCATAGATTGGAGTGCATCCTTAGGAAACTGAATGTAACAAAAACCCAGGACATTTTTGGAAATTGTATGCTCTCTAGCAACTTTGTGTGAATTTTTATACAAACACTGTTTTATGAGTTATATAAAATGTTATAAAAATAGAAAAACATGGTCTCGTAACATGTTATTTTCTTAGAGCACTGGTCTCTCTGACATGTCTTGGTCTATTTGTCTTTCTGCGTGGCCTCCTCACCCGCCTTCCGGGGAGAACGTGAATGTTCCTGGGGATTTCAGCTTCTGGGGCTTCCATACGCTAGGTGTCAGTGGTACAGCTCACAGGATTTCAGTTTGGCCACAGCTGAATGAATAAGAAATTGCCAGATAAATCCTCCAAACCATTCCTCTACAAACCACTTCCTGGCCATGCACTGGGAGGCTCATTTGACCTTTTTTAACCTTTCCTGGTCAGGTGCCAGGCCAGTCCTGCAAAGCCAACAGAGTTTCATTTTCATTTAACCCCCCCTTCCTTTTTTTTTTTTTTTTTTTAACTTTGGATCCAATGGGTTTTAGTTCCCCCCCACCCCAGCCCTGCTAGAGTGTAGTGGTATAGTCGTGGCTCACTGCAGCCTTGACTTCCTGGGCTCAAGTGATTTTCCTGCCGTAGCCTCCTAAGTAGCTGAGACTACAGGCCCACACTACCATGCCTGGCTGGTTTTATTATGGTAGAGATGTGACGTCACCATGTTACCCAGACTGGTTTCAAACCACTGGCCTCAAGTAATCCTCCCACCTCAGCCCCCAAAAGTATTGAGATTACAGGTGTGAGTCACTGTGCCTGGCCTCATGTATTATTTGTAAAAAATGATGTATGTTTTCCCTTACCTTCTCTTCTCTTTGGCTAATTATAAATCATTATTTTTTTTTTTTTTTTTTTTTTTTTTTTTGAGACGGAGTCTCGCTCTGCCGCCCAGGCTGGAGTGCAGTGGCCTGGATCTCAGCTCACTGCAAGCTCCGCCTCCCGGGTTCACGCCATTCTCCTGCCTCAGCCTCCCGAGTAGCTGGGACTACAGGCGCCCGCCACCTCGCCCGGCTAAAATCATTAATATTTTATAGTAATAATTAGACCAGGCGCGTTGGCTAATACCTGTAATCCTAACACTTTGGGAGGCCAAGGCAGGTGGATCACCTGAGGTCAGGAGTTTGAGACCAGCCAGGCCAACATGGTGAAACGCTGTCTCTACTAAAACTATAAAAATTAGCCACATGTGGTGGCGCATGTCTGTGATCTCAGCTACTCAGGAGGCTGAGGTGGGAGAATCGCTTGGATGCGGGAGGTGAAGTTGCAGTGAGCTGAGATCATGCCACTGCACTCCAGCCTGGGCAACAGAAACTTGTCTCAAGGAAAAAAAAAAAAAAAATTTATATATATATATATACACACACACATATATATATACACACACACACACACACACACATATATATACACACACACACACACACACACACATATATATATATATACTGTCTCAAGATGTCAGAGAAACCTCTTTGGCCCAGGGATCACAAGATATAAAGTAGTTTGTGGCTCATGATTGAAACACTACAGTGAGTGTTTGCTTATTTGATAACCCTGAAATCTATACAACCAGCACATCTGTGCTGTAAGCCTTCTCAGCAGGTGTGCCTTGGTTGGGGGCTGGGCCTGAACCTCCAAATGCTAAATCCACTAGCTAGTTTAAACAAGAAGTGAGGAAAAGCTAAATTATTTGAGACTCCTCTGACTGTATCTTTGTTTTCTTCCAAAAAGAGCGTTCACGGGGTTTCAGTCAGTGAGCGCACTTGTAAGATCTAGTTCTCAGAAATAAGAACTCGACACCAGATTATCATGACCACTGGAATGGTGAAATGCAGTGGATTCTAAGGAGCCTTCAGATAAATCTGGAATATCTGGGCCGGCGCGGTGGCTCATGCCTGTAATCCCAGCACTTTGGGAGGCTGAGGCGGGCGGATCACTTGAGGTCAGGGGTTTGAGACCATCCTGGCCAGCATGGTGAAACTCCATCTCTACTAAAAATACCAAAATTGGCTGAGTGTGGTGGCGGGCGCCTGTGGTCCCAGCTACTCAGGAGGCTGAGGCAGGAGAACTGCTTGCACCCGGGAGGTGGAGGTTGCAGTGAGCCAAGATCACACCACTGCACTCCAGCCTGGGCGACAGTGAGACTCCATCTCAAAGAAAAAAAAAAATTGGAATATCTGGCCAGTGGTGGAGAAAGGAAAGAACAGGCATTGCTTCTGACTGGAATGGCACCAACATTCACTGAGTATATTTTATGTGCCAGACACTGCTGAGAACGGAACGTGGGCAACGTGTTACTCTTTCAAAAGCCTTGTGAGGTAAGTACCGTAATTAGGCCTTGTTAACGGGTGAGAAAGCTAGGGACACAAATGGTGTCTACATTATCTCATTTGCTTCTCATAAAAACTCATTGCTGTGGTCACTGTTATTAACTCAGTTTTGTGGTAAGGAGAGAAGTTGATTTCTTGCTCAAGTTCACACAACTGGAAAATGGCGGTGGCGGGATTTGAGCCCAAGTTGGCCTCTTATTTCCATCATACCCAAGTCACAATGCACAAGACTCAGATCCTAAAACAATTGCAAGTCAGCCGTGGTGTCTATCACTCCCATCCTCTAAGCCCCAGTTTGTCTGATCTTAGATACAGGAGGGCTGGTTTTAGAATTAAGCTCCAATGACAGAGCCTTGGGAGCTAATGAATGTAAATAATAGAAATAGGGTGGGCGCGGCGGTTCACGCCTGTCATCCCAGCACTTTAGGAGGCCTAGGTGGGTGGATCACCTGAGGTCGGGAGTCAGAGTGGAGACCAGCTTGGCCAACATGGTGAAACCCCACCACTACTAAAAATACAAAAATTAGCTGGGCGTGGTGGCGCGTGCCTGTAGTCCTAGCTACTCAGGAGGCTGAGGCAGGAGAATCACTTGAACCCGGGAGGCAGAGGTTGCAGTGAGCCGAAATGGCGCCACTGCACTCCAGCCTGGGCGACCGAGTAAGACCTTGTCTCAAAAACTGAAACAAAATAACACAAAAAAATTATCTGGGTATGGTGGCGTGCACCTGTCATCCCAGCTACTGAGGAGGCTGAGTCAGGAGAATTGCTTGAACCCAGGAGACGGAGGTTGCAGTGAGCTGAGATCATGCCACTGCACTCCAGCCTGGGTGACAGAGCGAGACTCTGTCTCTAAATAAAATAAAATAATAGAATTAAGCTAATTCTAAATAATTACAGCAATTGTAAACTTTTTTTAATTTTTATTTTAAAGAATGTGAAAGTAACTGCTGTGGATCTGGTTCCCTAGGAGCAGAGGCTGAGACTGAGATTCTTAGGCAGGCCATTAGTTGAGGACGTGCTCTCAGGAGACTCAGGAAAGGAAGAGAACCGGGGAAGGCGAGAACCAAGATTGTGGTCTCTGATGCAGTCTAGCCACATTCTCCTCCGCAAGGAAGCCCTGCAACATGAATTGTATGGCAGAATTAGTTCTGGTTGAGGCAAAGGGGCTGGTGGGTCATTGTTCAAGGTCTTCGCTGGGAAAAGGGTAGTGTCCCTGTCCCTTTGCCTGGGACAAGGCTCCAGAGGCACCGCGGTGATGGTTAGCAGCCAGCCCTCAGCAGCCAGGGTGTAGGTGCTCTGGTAAAGGTTTTTAGGTGGGATTCTGTCTGCATCCACTACTGCAGTGGGTCTCAGAGTTTACCTGCATCAGAATCACCAAGGAACAAGTTAAAACAGATTGCCACGAACCACCCGCAGAGATTCTGATACAGTAGGTCTGGGGTGAGGCCCAAGAATTTGCATTTCTAACAAGTTCTCAGGTGATGCTGGTGATGCTGGTCTTGGAACCACAGGGGAGGACCAAGACACTATATGTATCTTCCCAAAATGTGCTGTGTGTGGTAGAGAAACTGAAAGGTTAGCATTTTCCTAGGTATTAGATAGATCTGAGCTGAAATATGTGGTTTCCTGTTGTATTCAAATAAAGCTGACTGCTGCTTTAACTAAATCTTTAGTTTAGGAAACTAAATCTTAGCTTTCAGGCCGGTGGGAAGAGGCTGATTTACTAATGCTTCAGCATCAGGGCTTATGGGCACTGGCCACATACAGCACTTGACAGAACGTTTCTTCACAGGGAAGACTGTCTATTGATTTTAAGGATTAAGAATTCATCTGTGGCCGGGCGCGGTGGCGCAAGCCTGTAATCCCAGCACTTTGGGAGGCCGAGACGGGCGGATCACGAGGTCAGGAGATCGAGACCATCCTGGTTAACACGGTGAAACCCCGTCTCTACTAAAAATACAAAAAACTAGCCGGGCGAGGTGGCGGGCGCCTGTGGTCCCAGCTACTCGGGAGGCTGAGGCAGGAGAATGGCGTAAACCCGGGAGGCGGAGCTTGCAGTGAGCTGAGATCCGGCCACTGCACTCCAGCCTGGGCAACAGAGTGAGACTCCGTCTCAAAAAAAAAAAAGAATTCATTTGTTGGCCGGGCGCGGTGGCTCACGCCTGTAATCCTAGCACTTTGGGAGGCCGAGACGGGCAGATCACAAGGTCAGGAGATCGAGACCATCCTGGCTAACACGGCGAAACCCCGTCTCTACTAAAAACACAAAAAATTAGCCGGGAGAGGTGGCGGCGCCTGTGGTCCCAGCTACTCGGGAGGCTGAGGCAGGAGAATGGCGTAAACCCGGGAGGCGGAGCTTGCAGTGAGCTGAGATCGCGCCACTGCACTCCAGCCTGGGCGACAGAGCGAGACTCCGTCTCAAAAAAAAAAAAAAAAAAAAAAGAATTCATTTGTTCTTCTAAACAGTCGTATTCCTGATGGTGAACCGTGTCCGTAATAGAGGTTGAGAGCATGTAATGCTACAGCCTGTCCTTCCAGGAGCTCCTACAGTGTGACTCCTGTGGATTCAGAAGTGACCATAGGTCATGAAATCAGAGTTCTGTTTCTAATAATAGCTCCCATTTTTGAGCATCTGTATTGGGTCAGGGATGTGCTGGGAACTTGATATATGTCATTTCATTTAATCCTTACAGAAATCCATTTTACAGATGGGGAAATGGATGCTTCCAGAGTTAAGTATTTTGGCCAAGGTCAAATAGCTGGCAGAGCTGGGGCTTCTAACGGAGGCCAGGCTGACTCCAAAGTCTGTGCTCTTCATTCCTGTGCTGCCACTTATGTAGCTGTGCCAAGTAAATCCATTTCTCTGTGTCTCTGCCTAGTGGTTCCTGTGATTTAACTTGGGGTTTTGCTGACTGTCCACTATTTCTGGGCTTCTGGATCGCCCTAGTGAGAGAGTATAACCCAGGAAACTGGCCGGGTGCAGGGGCTCACGCCTGTAATCCCAGCACTTTGGGAGGCTGAGGCAGGTGGATTACCTGAGGTCAGGAGTTCTAGACCAGCCTGGCCAACATAGTGAAACCTCATCTCTACTAAAAATACAAAAAACTAGCTGGGCATGGTGGCAGGTGCTTGTAATCCCAGCTACTTGGGAGGCTGAGGCAGGAGAATCGCTTGAACCTGGGAGGTGGAGGTTGCAGTGAGCCGAGATTGTGCCATTGCACTCCAGCCTGGGCAACAAGATCAAAACTCTGTGTTAAAAAACAAAAAGTAAAAAACAATCCCCCCAAAACCAGAAAATCTTTCAATGCCACAGAAAATAGACTAAGGAATGCAGTAAGAACATCTCTGCCTCTAAGGCAGTTGATTCATTCATCAAATACATTTGGAGGACCAGCTATCTGCTGGGCAGTGATCCATAATTCTAACAAGTCCCAGCCTCGTGAGTTGATAGTTAAGAAGTTGGCTGGGCCTGGTAGCTCATGCCTGTAATCCCAGCACTTTGGGAGGCCAAGGCGGGTGGATCACCTGAGGTCAGGAGTTCGAGACCAGCCTGGCTACTTGGGAGGCAGAGGCAGGAGAATTGTTTGAACCTGGGAGGTGGAGGTAAGAGTGAGGCGAGACCAAGCCATTGCACTCAAGCCTGGGGGACAAGAGCGAGACTTCTCTCAATAAATAAATAAATACATAAATAAATAAAGCCCATTTGTGCTTGAAGAGAAGGTTCTGGTAGTAAACAGCACAAAACCTGACATCTGTTACCTGAAGCCAATTTTCAAGATGTGCAAAGATAGAACCAGACTGGGAAGCTTGGCTCCTCCTCACAGTGCAGACAGCTGAGGCCATGCAGATGGAATCGGGCTGGGCTCTGGCCTGAGGCACACCTGCAAGGACTGCAGTGTTTCCGGACTCCTGTTTCTCCAGAGACTGATATATAGTTGCTAAGTGTGCTGTGAGTACTGACAGTGGAATTCAAGAGCCCTGGTGTTTCTGGTGTAGCTTGTGCTCTTTCTGACACAGGGTATTCGACATGCCTCTCCTCCTTGGTTTTGACAAGCTGAAATCTTAACCGAGGCACAGTTCCATGCATAAAGGGGCATATCCTTCAGCATAGGTAAGGAAGGCCGTGGTGATGGGTACCTTCTCGTCAGGTAGTTAATACTGATTGCATTGCTTACATCCAAAGAGTTAGCCACTATCATTTTGGCCTCACCTTTCATTTGTCTGTCTTAGAATCAAGAATTAAAGGATTTAAGCAAAATAATGGTTACAAAAACAAAAAAGCAAAAAAACAAAACAAAAAAAATTAAGGGATTTCTCCTACAATCCTAACAAAAATTCTCCATGCATTCTATGAAGAAGCGTCTAATAGTGACTCCTCTGAATGAGACTCCAGAAGCGAGTCCTTACTTGACCTCTAAACAGAAATTCTCCATTTTAGACACCTGTGGTCTGGCCTTTCTGTGGTCTTTAGGATTTCACTTGTCTGCCTTAGGGAAGGTCTCACCAACTTTAAGAATAAAGTCCCATTGGCCAGGCGTGGTGGCTCATGACTATAATCCTAGCACTTTGGGAGGCCGAAGTGGGTAGATCACCTGAGGTCAGGAGTTCCAAACCAGGCTGGCCAACATGGCGAAACCCCATCTCTACTAAAAATACAAAAAAAATTAGCCAGGCGTGGTGGCAGACATCTGTAATTGCAGCTACTCGGGGGGCTGAGGCAGGAGAATCGCTTGAACCCAGGAGGCAGAGGGTGCAGCAAGCCGAGATTGTACCATTGCATTCCAGCCGGGGCAACAGAGCAAGACTCAACCTCAAAAAAAAAAAAAAAAAAAAAAAGAAAAGTTTATCGGGATCCATGCCTTCAGGACCATCCTACTTTTGATATTATATTTACCCAATCTGTTAGCAATAATGTTGAACAAAAAACTTTACAAAAAACAAACAAACAAAGAAAAAAACGGCCAGCACAGCGTGTCTTTGAGAGGAATAGTAAATTTGGAAAGCCACATTCAGTTTCAGTGCCCTTCCAGAAATTTCAAGCTATAGATTGGGAGGTAGCAGCTACCAAAAGGCAGAAGCAGCGGGCTGTGAGGCTTGTGTGTATAAGAAAGATGTTATGCTGGGCTTGGTGGCTCACGCCTGCAATCCCAGCACTTTGGGAGGCTGAGGTGGGCGGATCATGAGGTCAGGAGTTCGAGATCAGCCTGACCAACATGGTTAAACCCCATCTCTACTTAAAATAAAAAAAAAATAGCTGGGCATGGTGGTGGGCACCAGTAATCCCAGCTACTCGGGAGGCTGAGGCAGGAGAATCCTTTGAACCTGGGAGGCGGAGGTTGCAGTGAGCCGAGATCGCACCACTGCACTCCAGCCTGGTGACAGAGCAAGAGTCCGTCTCAAAAAAATAAATAAATAAATAAGCTGGTTAACAGTTCCAGACACATGAGCCCAAACATCCCACTGCTTTGGGCTACAGAAGTTTCTCTTCACTGCCAGTTAAGGATTCTCAGGAATTCCTGGGGGACAAATAAGAGCCCAGATACAGGGTCTTTTTTTCTTTTTTTTGAGATGGAGTCTTGCTCTTGTCACCCAGGCTGGAGTGCAGGGGCGCGATGTCTGCTCACTGCAACCTCTGCCTCCTAGGTTCGAGCGATTCTCTCCTGCCTTAGCCTCCTGAGTAGTTGGGATTACACGTGCCTGCCACCATGCCCAGCTAATTTTTGTATTTTTAGTAGAGATGGGGTTTCACCGTGTTGGCCAGGCTGGTCTCAAATTCCTGACCTCAAGCCTCAGCTTCCCAAAGTGTTGGGATTACAGGTGTGAGCCACTGTGCCTGGGCCAGCCAGTCTTTTTGATGTGACATAATCTAACAAGTCTCTTATTGGAGGTAACCTCTCCAAGTGCCAGCAAACAGCTCCTGGGAATCTATAGCCTGGCCTATTCATCATAGGTCCTTTCTTAGATGATGTACATTATGTGTGTGTCTACCCCACCACACCACTCTGGTAAGCCTTCATCCATTTTACGACACTTTGAGAATTAGAATTGGTTTTATTCTCTTCATTGATAAAACAGGTATGTTTACTTTCACCCGAAAATTAAACCCTTACTGATTACCCTAAACTAGGGGTCAAAAAACTTTTTCTGTAAAGGGGTAGATAGTAAATATTTTAGACTTTGGCCAGGTACAGTGGCTCATGCCTGTAATCCCAGCACTTTAGGAAGCCAAAGTGAGACAGTCACCTGAGCCCAGGAGTTGGAGACAGCCTGAGCAACAGAGTGAGAACCCCCTTCTACAAAAATGTCTTTTTTTTTTTTTTTTTTTTTTTTTTTGAGCGAGATGAAGTCTATGTTGCCCCCAGGCTGATCTCAAACTCCTGGGATTAAGTGATTCACCTGCCTTGGCCTCCCAAAATGCCGAGTTAGCAGGTGTAAGCCACTGTGCCAAGCCAAAAGTTTTTTTTTTTTTTTAAAGTAAATATTTTAGGCTTTGTGGGCCACAGGTCTCTGGCTGTGTGTGTGTGTGTGTGCATGCGTGATGCAAAAACCATTCTTGGCTCAAGGGCCATAGAACACAAGTCTTTGGCTGCCTTTGTTTATGGACCCCTGCCTGCCCTAAACTAATAATTTCAAATGGGCTCTAACTAGCTGGTTTGAAATTAGCTGGAAAAACTTTATTCATCCAGACTTGTGAAGACAAATTGAAGGGAACTAAGGTCCCCTGCCACTGGTAGTTCGGAAGGGCAGGGGAGAAAGGGCTCTCCCAGAGGTTATCCCCTAACATCTGAAAGTACCCTTGACTTTGCTTGGTTTTGTCTAAAGAAACCTGAACCTAGGAAGCTGGCCCCGCTGGACAGGGAACATTTTAAATAAAAACACTAAGAGACAACAAGGCCAGTTTATTTTACAATGACTCCTGAGGTAGTTTATGTGGGAAACAGCAGGCAAGCCATTAAAACCCTCTGGGGCTTAGTTCATTCTGCACACGTCTCACTCTGGCAAAGGGGTTCTCACACGAGGAGGTCAAAGGGGCATGGATCAAGGTGGGCAGGGGGTGGGGGTAAGGCAGGCCTTGGGAAGTGTCTCCAGATATGGATCCTAGTTTCTACAAAATGGCTCAGCAGATTCCACACACGCTAAGAGAACTTTATTTTAATAAAAATGTCCTCTTTTTCAGGTGACCCCTTCCTCTACCACTAGAAAGCAGCTTTATTGCTAAAAAGCAATCCATTTATTTAGATGTTCTCTTCTTAGGCAACTTTAAACTTTTCCACCGCCGTAACACCACTCTGTATTTTTCACTTTCAGTCTTCTCTTCAAACACTTTTTTCAAGAGAATCCGCATAACTGTCTCTGTTCCTGCTTCTTTATCCTCTCCAATGAGAAGATCCAATGTATCTCCCACTTTCACCTGAAAATTAAAAGAAAACAGAGGCTTGGTTACACTTCAGGAAATCCAGACCAATGCAAACACTACTGCTTTGAGTTTTCACCACATGATCACGATCCAGAGGAGGGGCAGGTGAGAAAAGGCCCTGACCTCAGTCACTGTCACCTATCCCCAGTGCCTCAGCATGAAAGGGAGGGTGCCTCGGCCAGGTGCGGTGCCTCACGCCTGTAATCCCAGCACTTTGGGAGGCCAAGCTGGGTGGATCACCTGAGGTCAGGAGTTCGAGACCAGCCTGGCCAACATGGTGAAACCTCATCTCTACTAAAAATACAAAAATTAGCTGGGTGTGGTGGTGGGTGCCTGTGACCCCAGATACTCGGGAGGCTGTGGCAGGAGAATCACTTGAACCCGGGAAGCGGAGGTTACAGTGAGCTGAGATCGTGTCACTGCATGCCAGCCTGGGCGACAGCAGGAGACTCCGTCTCAAAAAAAAAAGAAAGAAAGAAAGAAAGAAAGAAAGGGAGGGTGCCTTATTTCATTCAAATTATTATTATTATTTTTTTTTTTTTTTTTTCCAGACAGAGTCTCGCTCTGTCGCCCAGGCTGGAGTGCAGTGGCCGGATCTCAGCTCACTGCAAGCTCCGCCTCCCGGGTCCACGCCATTCTCCTGCCTCAGCCTCCCGAGTAGCTGGGACTACAGGCGCCCACCACCTCGCCCGGCTAGTTTTTTGTATTTTTTAGTAGAGACGGGGTTTCACCATGTTAGCCAGGATGGTCTCGATCTCCTGACCTCGTGATCCGCCCATCTCGGCCTCCCAAAGTGCTGGGATTACAGGCTTGAGCCACCGCGCCCGGCCAACTTTCTGTTTTTTTAGTAGAGACGGGGTTTCACCATGTTGGCCAGACTGGTCTCAAACTCCTGGTCTCAAGTGTTCCGCCTGCCTTGGCCTCCCAAAGTGCTGGGATTACAGGTGTGAGTCACTGCACCTGGCCTACAATTCATTTTCAATAAGTAATATATGCATGCGATAAAAAATTTAGAAGATACAAAAGGGTATATGAAGAAAAGGTATATAGGCTAGGTGTGGTGTCTCATGTCTGTAATCTCAGCACTTTGGGAGGCCAAGGTGGGCGGATCACTTGAGGTCAGGAGTTCAAGACCAGCCTGGACCACACAGTGAGACCCTGTCTCTATAAAAAATGAAAAAATAGCCAGATATGGTGGTGTGCCTGTCATAGCAGCTACTCGGGAGGCTGAGGTGGGAAGATCACTTGAGCCCAGAAGTCAAGACTGCAATGAGCTGTGGCTGCACCACTGCACTCCAGCCTGGGAAACCGAGCAAGACCTGTCTCTAAAATAAAATAAAAATAAAAAGGAAAAGGAAAAAGAAAAGCAAAGAAGATATACAAAGAAAAGGATACTCTATGTATATCCTTTCATAGAGATATTGTGCATGATGTCTGCCTCTCTAAAGAGCAGGCTAGTGTGTGGCTAAGGAATGAATCCCGTTGGGGCTTCCTTGTAGCGTAGAGAAGGGGTGTTCCTCCTTTACCCGACTGATCCCAGGAAGAGATGAGTTTAGGAAGGATTCACTCCCCATACTTGGGCACCACACAGCCACTGTTTAATCAACAATTACCCAACACCTACCACACCCTGGGTTTCACCTGGTTTTCAGCTCAAAGAAAAGCTTTGCTGAATTGCAGGCAGCGAGGGTTAGAGCTGCTGCATCAGACAAGCACCTGACCCTTTGGGGTCAGCAGCCAGGCACTGGCTCCACAGAGCCGACCAGGGAAGGCGAGGCATTCTTTATTCCCCTCCACAGCCCTGTCCCTCAGCAGACACAAAGCAAAACTGGCTGGGATTAGGGGCTGTTCCAAGTATCTACATTTCAAATCTCCAGTTAGCTGCAGTTTCCATGGCTACCAGGCCTCCTAGTAACAAGACAGCTGAGTGTTAATAATGCCCCCTTCCTTTGCTGACCCTCACAAGAAACCTGGAAGGCAGCTGAGACAACAGAACACCCAAGGCAGAATGAAGCAGCAGCAATTAGGCCGTAGTTAACAACGTCACAAAACGGTGGGGGAGAAGAATAGTCTAGTGGGGTTTGTAAATGAGACCCCAGCACAGAGACAGGGTTTTCAGGGAGTGATCATTCTTTACTCCAAGAACACATCTTGTTTTTGGAATACTGCAGCTTAGAAGGAGGGCAGGCTAAAGGAGGAAAAAGCAATTCAGAGATGAGAAGGGTTTATGACTGCATGCAGCTCACTGAGCAACAGCTAACAGCCACAGTCCCAGCCTGCCGGTTCAAGTCAGGGGCATCACCAGTGCCTTGGCACTTGGGGGCTGAGACAGCATGGGGGACTTTTCCCTCCTTCTGCCCACAGAGCTGCAAGAACCTGCATGATCCCAGTTAGCAAGGACTACAGGAAGCCTCAGTGCTCACCCAAATGCACAGCTGACAGCCTCAATGTCCCATGTCCTAGGGCAACCGGATGTAGCTTGGATCCTCCAACCCCAGGGATATTTTGAAATATGAAAGATGAAATCAAAACAATCTTCAAAGTACATCTAACTTCTCTGGAACCTTTGTTCCCTGAACACAGAGTTAGATTATGTCTTCCAACACCTCACATGTCTTGTGTCTTCCACACTTTTTAAGGGTCTCTATCATACCTTTTTATTGTGTTTTGTTAACTTTTATTACCAGTATTGTTTTTTCCAATTATGAAAGTGATACATACGCATGGTAAAAAAATTCAGAAAATAAAAAGCATGAAGAAAATTAACATAATCCATAATGTTTCACTTAAAGATAAATACTAGTAATAGCAGCATTGTAATTCCAGATGTGTATATATATGTAATTTACTTTTACAAAAACATATTTTCTAACAGAATTTTTTTTTGAGATGGGAGTCTCACTCTGTTGCCCAGCCTGGAGTGCAGTGGCGCCATCTCAGCTCAATGCAAGCTCTGTCTCCTGGGTTCATGCCATTCTCCTGCCTCAGCCTCCCGAGTAGCCGGCACTACAGGCGCCCGCCACCACGCCCAGCTAATTTTTTTTTTTTGTATTTTTAGTAGAGATGGGTTTCACCATGCTAGCCAGGATGGTCTTGATCTCCTGACCTTGTGATCCGCCTGCCTTGGCCTCCCAAAGTGCTGGGATTACAGGCGTGAGCCACTGTGCCTGGAGAGAATTTTTTTTTTTTGAGACAGGGTCTCACTCTGTCACCCAAACTGGAGTGCACTGGCATGATTATGGCTCACTGCAGCCTTGACCTCCCAGGCTTAGGTAATCCTCCCATCTCAGCCTCCCAAGTAGCTGGGTCAAGCGCCCGCCACCACGCTTGGCTAAGTTTTTGTATTTTTTGTAGAAATAGAGCTTTGCCATGCTGCCCAGGCTTGTCTTGAACTCCTGGGCTCAAGTGATCCGCAGGCCTCAGCTCCCAGAGTACTGGGATTACAAGCATGAGCCACTGTGAACTTTTATACATGATTTATTGTTAGAGAAGTGGAGACTGGAAACACATTTTCTTGTAACTGACTTTCACTTAACAACAGTATTGATATGGACTTGTCAGAAAATACAGAACACATCATTTTTTATAGCTGCTCTGCACACAAAGCTGTGCATCCAGCAAGCACTCCCTGGGTACTGCTGAGCTGTACAGAACTACACATCTGCTCAGATACCACTGGCCAAAGAACAACTCTACATGGATCACATGTTTCTTTGAAATCTGATTATGTGGATTCCATGAGGGCTAACATTAATGACCTGGAAGTTTAATTAATGGATTTCTGCCAGTTCGAACAGTGGCGTATTCTAAAATTTTAAAAGGGAGAAGCTTCATCAGAAGGTCATGAAGGCTGCAAAAGTGAAAGTGCCTGTGTCTGAAGCCTGTAGCCGATTCCCACCAGCTTGAGCTGGAGGACCACAGAGGACCTCAGAGAAGGAAGAGGAGCCAGAGGGAAAATTTGGGGCAGCATTAATTGAGTTACTAGCAGAGTAAGTGATGAAAACATCTGGCTGTCATTTTAGGTTAGTATCTCACCGTTCTGCTTTTCTTCCATAATTTTTCCTCATTCAGTCTGAGTTGACCTTTGTAGAATGCATCTTCCACTTTGCTACGAAAAAAAAAAAAAAAAGCAACAATGTACACAATTTGGGTGATGGGTACACTAAAGCCCAGACTTCATCACCAGGCAATATATCCATGTAACAAAATGGCACTTGTACCCTCAAATCTATTTTTTTGTTGTTTTTTGAGACAAAGTCTCACTTTGTTGCCCAAGCTGGAATGCGGTGGTGTGATGTTGGCTCACTGCAACCTCCACCTCCCGGTTTCAAGTGATTCTCCTGCCTCAACCTCCCAGTAGTTGGGACTACAGGCACACACCAACATGCCTGACTAACTTTTGTATTTTTAGGAGAGACGGGGTTTCACTGTTGGCCAGGCTGGTCTTGAACTCCTGACCTTGTAATCCGCCCACCTTGGCCTCCCAAAGTGCTATGATTATAGGCATGAAACACTGCGCCCTGCCTTGTATCTATTTTTTTAAAGGTAAAGTGCTTTAAAATATAGAAATATACTCAAAACAATCGCAGTTGACCCTTGGCCAGCACGGGCCCAAACTGTGCAGATCCACTTATATGTGGATTTCCTTTAGCCTCTGCCACCCCTGAGGGCAAGTCCACACCTCCTCTTCCTCCTCCTCCTCAGCCAGGATGAAGACCTTCATGATGATCCACTTCCACTTAGTAAATAGTATATATATTTTCACTTTCTTATGCTTTTCTTAGTAACATTTTCTTTTCTCGAGCTTACTTTATTGTAACTGTGTATCAGTAAGGCCTTTGGTCAACAGTAGGCTATATCAGTAGTTAAGTTTTCAGAGTGTCAAAATATTACCAGTTAAGTGTCAAAAGTTGTATGTGGCATTTCAACCGCATGGGGGTTGGCACCCCTAACCCCCACACTGTTCAAGCATCAACTGTATACAAGTTTGAGAGAAACACTTGCCATTTTTATTATTAGTATTATTTTTTGAGACAGATTCTCGCTCCATTGCCTAGGCTGGAGTGCAGTGGTGTGGTCTCGGCTCACTGCAAGCTCTGCCTAACAAGTTCACGCCATTCTCCTGCCTCAGCCTCCCAAGTAGCTGGGAATACAGGCGCCTGCCACCACACCAGGCTAATTTTTTTTTTTTTTGTATTTTTAGTAGAGACGGGGTTTCACCGTGTTAGTCAGGATGGTCTCGATCTCCTGACCTCGTGATCCGCCTGCCTCGGCCTCCCAAAGTGCTGGGATTACAGGCGTGAGCCACCACACCCAGCCTTCCATTAATGTTTACTCTGACGGTGATTCTCCACAGTCTCCATTTTGAGTCCTGGGAAACTGAAAGTCACCTGCTCTGTTGTGTATCTAAAACAGGGAGACCAAAGGGCATTTCTAAATAGATGTCGAACTGCTGCAAAGATTTGGGCAGTTAATTGGATGGAGCCTTAAGAGAGGTTTTAGCATACATGTCAAGCTCCATTCTGGACAGGGGCCTGGGGTACTCCACCTGACTCCCAGTGCAGAGATCACATGGCCAGGCTGCAGCTCTGGTGATTCACGACAGCCAAAGTGAGTGGGCACTGCCTTCCCCTCAGATACCTGCTCTGTACACTGAGAGAAAAACCAGGCACCACGCGTATGGCAAGGCTATTAAGAAACCCTCTACCAGTTCGTACTGAGGCTGGGGAAATTCCAATCTGACAGCTGCTGTTCTCTCTGAACTTAAGTCACTGGGGCAACAAGACCAGGGGAGGAAGCAGCTAAAAATCAGTACACCCTTTCTTTTTGATGATCTGATTCCAGGTGACTGACATGTGGAGCTCGGCTTAATAATAACAGCAGCAGTTTCTACTCTGGGAGAGGAGAGGCCTCCTTATTAGTTTGCCAGAGTTTACAGAGTTTAGAGAACATTCTCTAATGGCACCCTAATCAGAATGCCAAGGGCGGGGCCTGTGGGCTGGCTCATTTTTATTAATCTCTCTTTTTTTTTTTTTTCTGAGATGAAGTCTCGCTCTGTCGCCCAGGCTGGAGTGCGGTGGCACGATCTTGGCTCCCTGCAAGCTCCGCCTCCCAGATTCACGTCATTCTCCTGCCTCAGCCTCCTGATTAGCTGGAACTACAGGCGCCCACCACCACGCCCAGCCAATTTTTTCTATTTTTAGTAGAGACGGGGTTTCACTGTGTTAGCCAGGATGGTATTGATCACCTGACCTCGTGATCCACCTGCCTCGGCCTCTGAAAATGCTGGGATTACAGGCGTGAGCCACCACGCCCAGCCCTTTTTATAAATCTCTTAAGCTTCAAGGATTAAAAAATTAAACTATGACATTACATTAGGTCATAAAGGTACAAACTACACAAGACTTTTCTGCATTTATTCATATCACAATTCTTACATTGTATATAATATGCATGCAATCATTCCTAAAGGAATAAATGAACAATGAAGGCCACTATTCTTATATAATTAATCTAGCAGAGAGGGAATCAGAATACTAAAGAAATCTTTGCTGGGCGTAGTGGCTCACGCCTGTAATCCCAGCACTTTGGGAGGCCGAGGCAAGCGGATCATGAGGTCACAAGATCGAGACCATCCTGGCTAGCACAGTGAAACCCTGTCTCTACTAAAAAAATACAAAAAAATTAGCTGGGCGTGGTGGCAGGCGCCTGTAGTCCCAACTACTTGGGAGGCTGAGGCAGGAGAATGGCGTAAACCCAGGAGGTGGAGCTTGCAGTGAGCCGAGATCGCGCCACTGCACTCCAGCTGGGGCCACAGAGCGAGACTCCGTCTCAAAAAAAAAAAAAAAAAAGAAATCTGAAAGGTTAGACTCAATACCTCTATTTTTTTTTTTTTTTTGAGACGGAGTCTCACTCTGTCACCCAGGCTGGAGTGCAGTGGCGCGATCTCGGCTCACTGCAAGCTCCGCCTCCCGGGTTCACGCCATTCTCCTGCCTCAGCCTCCGAGTAGCTGGGACTACAGGTGCCCGCCACCGCGCCCGGCTAGTTTTTTGTATTTTTAGTAGAGACAGGGTTTCACCATGTTAGCCAGGATGGTCTCGATCTCCTGACCTCGTGATCCACCCGCCTCGGCCTCCCAAAGTGCTGGGATTACAGGCTTGAGCCACCGCGCCCGGCCCCAATACCTCTATTATACATGAACATATGTAGTATTTTCTTCAAAACAGCCCGCATATATTGAGTACCTACTATGTGCCAGACACTGTTATAAGTGCTTGAGATAGATATATACGCACTCAATCCTAGCAACCACTCTCTAAACTAGGTTCTATCATCTTCATTTTACAGATGAGAAAACTGAGGCTCAGAAAGTTTAAGTAACTAACCCAAGGTCACACAGAACCAGGACTGAAACCCCAGTAATCTGGCTCCAAAGCCCACATTCTGTTTTTTTTTTTTTTTTTTTTTTTTTTTGAGACGGAGTCTCGCTCTGTCGCCCAGGCTGGAGTGCAGTGGCGCCATCTCAGCTCACTGCAAGCTCTACCTCCAGGTTCATGCCATTCTCCTGTCTCAGCCTCCCGAGCAGCTGGGAGTACAGGTGCCTGTCACCACGCCTAGCTAATTTTTTGTATTTTTAGTAGAGACTGGGTTTCACCGTACTAGCCAGAATGGTCTCGATCTCCTGACCTTGTGATCTGCCTGCCTCAGCCTCCCAAAGTGCTGGGATTACAGGCATGAACCACCGCGCCTGGCCAAAGCCTGCATTCTTAACCATCATCTTATTATACATCATGCTGTTAATTCTAAGAGGTACCTTTTTTTTTTTTCCAGATGGAGTCTTGCTCTGTTGCCCAGGCTGGAGTGCAGTGGCGCGACCTTGGCTCACTGCAACCTCTGCCTCCCAGGTTCAAGCAATTCTCCTGCCTCAGCCTCCCAAGTAGCTGGGACTACAGGCGCCTGCCACCTCGCCTGGCTAATTTTTGTATTTTCAGTAGAGACAGAGTTTCACCGTATTGGCCAGGCTGTCTTGAACTCCTGACCTTGTGATCCACGCAGCTCGGCCTCCCAAAGTGCTGGGATTACAGGCATGAGCCACCGTGCCCAGCCGAGGTACCGTTTCACATTATAGCATTTGTGAAATATCCCGGTGCATTTTATGCTTGCTACATACATCTAATATGGTGATTCATTTTCTCCTCAAGAAGCTGTTATTAAATCAATGGTTCATCTTACAGTCAACTGTGTCTTAGATTCAAATTTTCTAATATGGCACATGGGATTTGCAGGCAGTCACTTGACTTCTTTGGAAATCAGTTTGCTCATCTATAAAATGAAATAATTGAAACAGGTTACCTATAAAGGTCCTTTTATTGTGGTTATTCTTCACCATAATATGGGCCAAGTGATTTGGAATGCTACATTAAAATAACACGACTATGAGTGAGTTTATAATGAAATGTGTATCATACTCACTTTCTCCCAATATCTAGCCCCGTCTTCAAGATAACATCATACCGAAAAGACTGCACTGCTTTTTCCAGGTCTTTATAGTCTTTGACTACAGTAGGGTCATCCTCAAGCTCCTCTTCCTGCTCACTCATCTCGTCATGATCGCTTTCTTCATCAGAGTCCTCTTCATCTACTTTATGCAGAGACTTTTTAGTAGATTTTGTAGAGCTTATATTACTTTTGAGTCTTATGGAAAAAGGAAAAATATATTCTGGAGATAGTAAAAGTCCTGGGAGTCTCAGTGAGAAAATACTATAAAAAAGTGTTTTATAATTTGGTGCACGTAACTTGGTACTAGAAAAATACAAGTATCGATTCCAGGAAGTACAGAGTTTGTATGACGCAGGTGTCCCTCGGAGAACACCCCAGAGTCCAATCCAGGCATCTGGCTTTCTTAAAACACCAGCAAGCAATTTAACACTAGCCATAGCCATGGCGCTTGTAATCTGAAACAGATAATAAATCAGTTTTATCTCACAAATGCAGTGTCATGACGTTCTTACAACATAAACCATATGCACTATGAACACTTTGTCCAGTACTATACGTATGCGCCCCTAAAAAGTCCTATCGGGCCTGGCGCGGCGGCTCCCGCCTGTAATCTCAGCACTTTGGGAGGCTGAGGTGGGCAGATCACCTGAGGTCAGGAGTACAAGACCAGCCTGGCCAACATGGCCAAATCCCATCTCTACTAAAAATACAAAAATTAGCCAGGCGTGGTGGCAGGCACCTGTAATCCCAGCTACTCAGGAGGCTGAGGCAGGAGAATCGCTTGAACCTGGGAGGCAGAGGGTGCAGTGAGCCGAGATCATGCCATTACACTCCAGCCCAGGCAACAAGAAACCACATCTCAAAATTAAAAAAAAAAAAAAAAAGTCGTATCAATCTGCATGTACCAGGGGCCATATATCACAGCACAGTGAATCTTCTAGCTGCAACTAATGTGATTAGCTCATAGGATTGTCAGGAAGGTCCAATGTGATACTAGTATGTGTGAAAGCACTGGTTCTACTCTTCTCCCTCCCCCAAATTAGCTTTGGGTACTGACTGCTTCTAAAAAAATACTAACAATAGTTCTCAATGATTTTTGGTTTTTTTAATTTTCAATTTTTTTTTTTTTTTGAGATGGAGTTTCGCTCTTGTTGCCCAGGCTGGAGTGCAATGGCACCATCTCGGCTCACCGCAACCTCTGCCTCCCGGGTTCAAGCTATTCTCCTGCCTCAGCCTCCCCAGTAGCTGGAATTACAGGCATGCATCACCATGCCCGGCTAATTTTGTATTTTTAGTAGAAACAGGGTTTCTCCATGGTGGTCAAGGTGGTCTCAAACTCCCGACCTCAGGTGATCTGCCTGCCTTGGCCTCCCAAAATGCTGGGATTACAGGAGTGAGCCACTGTGCCTGGCCTGTTTTTTTTTTTTTTTTTTTTTTAAAGGAAAATTTGGAGAGAAAGACTGTTGACTGACACACATTACATCCTTACAACACTGACTTTGCCAAGGAAGGACACCAGATCATGACTTCATGAAATCAAGAGTGAATCTCTAAACTTTATTTCAACCTCCAGCCCTAGCAAATCAGAGGTAAGGGTGAGCAAACTGGACAGACCTGCATTTTAACTCCTTTTACATCTCCTTCCCCATGTTTAACAGAGGCATTAGCTAGCAGACAAGGAAGGGGTCTAGAGACCCACAAACTAGGGAATTGTGACAAGTGCTTGTGACATGTCAGAGGGCAATCAATTCCTACAGTTACTTCAAATGAAGGAGAAACCATCTTATGATGGTGGCAGACTCACACCCACCCCCTCCCCTGCAAGTATATCAAGAAGGTTTTAGAGACCATGATTTGGTCATGAGGGAAGGGTTTCCATATGATCAACATCCTTGTACTGGGAGTCTGCAAATGACTTTCCTTTGTGCCTAGACTGTACCTTAAGATTGATACCTCTGATTATGGCCCACTCAAAAACATGGAGCTAGCTACTTCCAAATTGTATTTAACATTTTGGGCCTTATTTTCCTGGTGGGGATAAGCATACAACAAAATCTCAACTCTATTAATCCACCACTCTTGGGACTCCAATCTAAGTCTTGAAAGAGAAATAAAGCAGACTGAATGTAAAGACTCTATTTCAACGTAACTATAATTTGGAACAATTTTAAAATGCTAGGGTGGGCATGGTGGCTCACACCTGTAATCGCAGCACTTTGGGAGGCTGAGGCGGGTGAATCTCCTGAGGTCAGGAGTTCAAGACCAGCCTGGCCAACATGGTGAAACCCCATCTCTAATAAAATTACAAAAATTAGCCGGGTGTGGTGGCATGCACCTATAATCCCAGCTACTTGGGAGGCTAAGGCAGGAGAATCGCTAGACCCTGGGAGGTAAAAGCTGCAGTGAGCTGAGATCGCACCACTGCACTCCAGCCTGGGCGATAGAGTGAGACTCTGTCTCAAAAATAAAATAAAATAAATAAATAAAATGCTATATAATCCAGAGTACTCTAAAATAATGACTAGAAACTACCTGAAATACCTTCAAAAGAAATGTTGCCGCCGGGCGCGGTGGCTCACGCCTGTAATCCCAGCACTTTGGGAGGCCGAGGCGGGCGGATCACAACGTCAGGAGATCGAGACCACGGTGAAACCCCATCTCTACTAAAAATACAAAAAATTAGCCGGGCATGGTGGCGGGTGCCTGTAGTCCAGCTACTCAGGAGGCTGAGGCAGGAGAATGGCGTAAACCCGGGAGGCGGAGCTTGCAGTGAGCTGAGATCCGGCCACTGCACTCTAGCCTGGGGGACAGAGTGAGACTCCGTCTCAAAAATAAAAAAAATAAAAAAAAAATAAAAAAAAGAAATGTTGCCAATAATTACTTTTACACATATTCTAATGTAATAGAGAATGAATAATACCCATTAATAGGAATGCCTTTAAATTTTTTAGATTTAATTTATTTAGTAGAGATGAGGTCTCGCTAATTTTAAATTTTACATAATCAGGCTGGGTACGGTGGCTCACGTCTGTAATCCAACCACTTTGGAGTCTAAGGAGGGAGGATCACTTGAGGTGAGGAGTTCAAGACCAACCTGGCCAACATGGCGAAACCCCATCTCTACTTTTAGTACAAAAATTAGCTGGAGCCGGGCATGGTGGCTCAGGCCGGTAATCTCAACACTTTGGGAGGCTGAGGCGGGCAGATCACTTGAGGTCAGGAGCTTGACACCATCCTGGCCAACACGGTGAAACCCCACCTCTACTAAAAATACAAAAAAATTAGCCGGGTGTGGTGGTGGGTGCTTGAACCTGGGAGGCAGAGGTTGCAGTGAGCCGAGATCGTGTCACAGTACTCCAGTCTGGGCAAGAGAGCGAGCCTCCATCTCAAAAAAAGAAAATAAATAAAATTTTACATAATCAGAAATAAAGGAAGAAAACACCAGATTTCAGCATTTCCCAGACTATTTCATTGATTAGTACAATTAAAAATTTTTTTAAAGGTAACTAGGCTAGGAGCAGTGGCTTACACCTGTATCCCAGCACTTTGGGAGGCTGAGGGAGGAAGACTGCTTGAGCCCAGGAGTTTGAGACCAGCCTGTGCAACAGTGAGACTCCATCTCTACAAAAAAACAAAATTGAGAAAGATACCTCATGGTGGACTCCAAGAAAGATTTCATGCCAAAAGAGTAGGAAGGACATCATCTCAGAATTAAACAACTATTTTTGAGATGGCGTTTTGCTCTTGTTGCCCAGGTTGGAGTTAAATGGCTCGATCTCAGTTCACCGCAACCTCTGCCTCCTGGGTTCAAGCACTTCTCCTGCCTCAGCCTCCTGGGCAGCTGCAATTACAGGAATGCGCTACCACGCCCAGCTAATTTTGTATTTTTATTACAGACGGGGTTTCTCCATGTTGGTTAGGCTGGTCTCGAACTCCTGACCTCAGGTGATCTGCCCGCCTCAGCCTCCCAAAGTGCTGGGATTATAGACGTGAGCCACAGCACCCGGCCAGAATTAAACTTCTTTAAGATGAATACATTCAGCATTATAAGAAATCAACTGTTGTCATTTATTTTTCTCACTGTGGGTCTAGGAAAACTTTGGCACAGGTTTGTATGGCCAGTGGCCCAGTGTTGGCAACAGCAGTATATTTGAATATCAGGGGCATTAACTTAAATTAGATGCCCCCCTAACAGTCATAACTAGAAAAGGCTGAGTATACCCCCTATATGCAATAATTTTTTTTCATAAAATTTCTGATTATATGTATATAAAATAAATTTTCATGTAGAAAATTTGAAAAAATATGAGGAAAATTGGCCGGATGTGGTGGTTCACTACCTGTAATCCCAGCACTTTGGGAGGCCAAGGCTGGCAGACCACCTGAGGTCAGGAGTTTGAGATCAGCCTGGCCAACATGGTGAAACCCTGTCTCTACTAAGAATACAAAAATTAGCCAGGCATGGTGGTGGGCGCCTGTGATCTCAGCTACTTGGGAGGTTGAGGCAGGAGAATCGCTTGAACCCAGGAGGTGGAGGTTGCAGTGAGCCAAGACTGTGCCATTGCACACCAGCCTGGGCGACAAGAGTGAAACTCCATCTCAAAAAAAGAAAATTAAAACCAGCCCTAGTCCAATCCATGTTAACCACTGTTAACAAGATTTTAGCATAGATCCTTCACAATGGAAAATCTGAAGAAAAATAATTAACTCATAAGCACAGCCTCTCACACTCTCCCAACCACCCAAAACACACAGGAAGGTTTAGCCATAGGTGGCCAGAGCTCTCTAACATCATCCCCAGGAAGTCTGTGTTGGTCCTAAGTCGTAGAGTCATTATTAAAAGTTTTACTTTGGTGGCTCATGCCTGTAATCCCAGCACTCTGGGAGGCCGAGGTGGGCGGATCACCTGAGGTTGGGAGTTTGAGACCAGCCTGGCTAACATGGAGAAACCCGGTCTCTACTAAAAATACAAGATTAGCCAGGTGTGGTGGCGTGTGCCTGTAATCCCAGCAATTTGGGAGGCTGCGGCAGGAGAACTGCCTGAACCTGGGAGGCGGAGGTTATGGTGAGCCGAGACTGTGCCATTGCACTCCAGCTTGGGTAACAAGAGTGAAACTCCGTTTCAAAAACAAGAAAAAAAAAAAAAAGCAGTCTCTGAGGGATGACTTTGTGCTGTTCCCTCATTTTGCAGATGAGTACAAACAAAAGCTGAAGCAATTTAAGAATAAGCTAAGTGGCACAGCTAGTAAATGAGATGGAGTCTTACTCTGTTGCCCAGGCTGGAGTGCAGAGGTTCAATCTTGGCTCACTGCAGCCTTCGCCTCCTGGGTTCAAGTGATTCTCGTGTCTCAGCCTCCCAAGTAGCTGCAATTACAGGCATGTGCCGCTGTGCCCGGCTCATTTTTGTATTTTTGTAGTGACAGGGTTTCACCACGTGGCCCAGGGTGGTCTTGAACTCCTGACCTCAGGTGATCACCTGCCTCGGCCTCCCGAAGTGCTAGGATTACAGGCGTGAGCCACCACGCCTGGCTGGTCAAGTCTTCTTAAGGCTCATTGTTTTTACTGTGGGCCAGGCATTGCTCTACACATTAACTCATTTATTCCTTGCAACAAGCCCATCTCAGCTATAGGGTCACACAGACACTATTCAAATCTAGGCATCCAAGCTCCAAAGCCTAGACTCATTACTACCAAGCTGAACTGTCCATCAGTCTTCCAACTCCAAGTTAAGTGCTCTTTCTTCCACACCCTGACATCTATTTTCTTATTTTTTTTTTCTGGAATAAAAACTCACCAACTAGTGCAATACCTGAAAGAACAGATAGTTTTCAGGGACGGAAGAGTGGGAGGAACTGTTGCCCCAACTTAGAAGAAATCCTAAGAGGAGACACCTAGGGGAGGGAAGTACCCATGGCTAGGGGTAGAAGTCCTGTTTCTGTGTCAGACCCTGGGTGCCCACATTCCCCATCTGTAAGTCCTATTTTTATTTTTATTTATTTTTAGTATATTTTTTACACTCTTCCTGCCTTTGAAAAAAGTCCTAGTTTTTACCATACCGTTGTTTACTTTGAGGAATGCCTAGATATGATGTGGCTCTCTGCCGACGTCACAAGTAGAGTTACATCTACCTGCATTAGGAAACCTTTCCTAGCAGAAAATAACCATTAGAATCAGAGACACTTGTAAACTCAAAAAACACACCAAAATGTCAAGCCACAAATTCCCTTGTGTTTATTAGCTACTCACTACCTCTCACTGTGATCAGCTTAACTTTCTAGCAGGCAAACATTGGCAGATGTTGGAAGCTTAGATAAAATTCATTAAAAACATAAAATTGAGGAAACATATTAACCTAATTCTTGCTGGAGATGACGACTATTTGTAGTTGTCAGCAGTGGGCACTCAGGGTCACAAGGGAGGACCCAGATTCTGCCTCAGAACTTTGTTACTATTTTTTTGAGACGGAGTCTCATTCTGTCGCCCAGGCTGGAGTGCAGTGGCGCAATCTCGGCTCACTGCAAGCTCCGCCTCCCAGGTTCATGCCATTCTCCTGCCTCAGCTACCCAAGTAGCTGGGACTACAGGCACCCGCTACCACACCCGGCTAATTTTTTGTATCTTTAGTAGAGACGGGGTTTCATCGTGTTAGTCAAGATGGTCTTGATCTCCTGACCTCGTGATCCACCCACCTCGGTTGCTCAAAGTGCTGGGATTACAGGCATGAGCCACCGCACCCGGCCCTGCCTCAGGACTTTGAAACTGTTCAAGGAAGCCCTGAGTTGGAAGTGGGGGTGCCAGAGAAGAGAACTAACCAGGCACCCAGCTCCTCTCCAACCGAAGCAGCACTGGAGAATACTGGGTTCCTTACAGCTCATTTGGAAAAAAAAAAATATCTACTACTGAAAAGTTCCTGTCCTTTTGTCACGGTCTTCTCTTCCTCCACACTCCACACAAGCCACATCCTCCTTTACCAAGCCATGCTCCACATGCCCTTTTCCATACTCTGGTTGCACCAACACTATCCTTTTTTTTGTTACTTTCAAATTAAGTCACAAATTATCTCCCAAACTCTAAGGGTAGTGATAGGGCCTACACAGTGCCCTGTTCTTCACTCCTCTGCTCAGGACATACCAAACCCAGTGAATGGTGGCAGATTCAATTTCTAGAAACGAAATGAGCATCCTGCTCATTACTACAGCCACCCCCACAATCACTCATTTGCTCACATATGCCAAGTGCCTGGGTAGGCCTTGGTATAAAACACAGAGTCCTTGTCATCAGGGAACTGCTGTTTAAGTGGAATGTGGGCAAGTAAACTGTCTGCCATGGCACACATGTGAAAGCAGGCCCAGGGGAGGCTGAATCCTGCAGCAGCTGGAGCGCAGAGCAAGGATGCCTACAGAGTTCTGTGAGCAAAGGGCAAAGGGGGCCTGAAACTGAGCCATGGGGAAACATCATGTTACAACAGTAATTTTTTTGCTTGATAATGGACTATTCCATTGGCATGCTGTTATTTTTCTCTCATTCAAGGATGAATGAGGATGAGCATTCAAGGATACTCAGGCTTTTTTTTTTTTTTGAGATGGAGTCTTGCACTGTTGTCCAGGCCGGAGTTCAGTGGCGTGATCTCAGCTCACTGCAACCTCCGCCTCCTGGGTTCAAGCAATTCTCCTGCCTCAGCCTCCTCAGTAGCTGCGACTACAGGCATGGGCCACCATGCCCAGCTAATTTTTGTAGTTTTAGTAGAGATGGGTTTCACAATGTTGGCCAGCCTGGTCTCGAACTCCTAACCTTGTGATCTGCCTGCCTCAGTCTCCCAAAGTGCTGGAATTACAGGCGTGATCCACCACGCCCAGCTCAGGCATTCTTGCTCTGCGCTCCAGCTGGTGCAGGGTTCAGCCTCCCCTGGACCTGCTTTCACATGTGTGCCCTGGCAGACAGTTTACTTGCCCACATTCCACTTAAATGGCAGTTCCCTGACGACAAGGACTGCATGTTTTATACCAGGGCCTAGCCAGGCACTTGGCATATGTGAGGAAATGAGTCAATGTGGGGGTGGCTATAGTAAAGGACAGGATGCTGTTATTTTTCTCTCATTCAAAAGCAATCAATTACACAAACCTCTTGCCTCCACACCCCCCAGCTACCAACTCTTTTCTTGCCCCTCTTTACCATAAAACTCCTCAAAATGGTTGTCTAACTCTCCTCAACTCCACTCCTTTCATTTTCTAAATCCAAAAGGTCATGTCAGTCCTCATCTTAATTGACTTCTCAGCAGCACTTGAAAAAACTGATAACGCCTCTCTTCTTCACTTGGTCTCCAAGACACCTCACTCTTGGTTTTCTTCCTATCTCTCCTGTGGCTGCTGCTTCTAAGACTCCTTTGCTGGCCGGGCACAGTGGCTCACCTTAGGTTGGGAGTTCGAGATCAGCCTGACCAACATGGAGAAACCCTGTCTCTACTACTAATACAAAAATTAGCTGAGCGTGGTGGCACGTGCCTGTAATCCCAGCTACTCAGGAGGATGAGGCACGAGAATCGCTTGAACCCAGGAGGGGGAGGTTGCAGTGAGCCAAGATTGTGCCATTGCACTCCAGCCTGGGCAACAAGAGTGAGACAACGTCTCAAAAAAAAAAAAAAAAAAATTAGCTAGGCACAATGGCGGGCACCTGTAATTCCAGCTACTCAGGAGGTTGAGGCAAGAGAATCACTTGAATCTGGGAGGCAGAGGCTGCAGTGAGCCGAGGCCACTGCACTCCAGACTGGGCAACAAGTGCGAAACTCTTATCTCCCCCCCGAAAAAAAGGAGACTCCTTTGCTGCGTCCTTCTCTTCTCCCTGACATCTTCTTTCTTTTCTTTTCCTTTCTTTTTTTTTTATTTTTTGAGACGGAGTCTCGCTCTGCCGCCCAGGCTGGAGTGCAGCAGAGAGATCTCGGCTCACTGCAAGCTCCGCCTCCCGGGTTCACACCATTCCCCTGCCTCAACCTCCGAGTAGCTGGGACTACAGGCGCGCACCACCACGCCCGGCTAATTTTTTGTATTTTTAGTAGAGACGGAGTTTCACCATGTTAGCCAGGATGGTCTCGATCTCCTGACCTAGTGATCCGCCCGTCTCGGCCTCCCAAAGTGCTGGGATTACAGGCGTGAGCCACCGCACCCGGCCTTTCTTTTTTCGAGACAGGGTCTTCCTCTGTTGTCCAGGCTGGAGTGCAGTGGCCCAATTTTGACTCACTGCAACCTCTGCCTCCTGGGTTCAGGCTATATTCTCCCACCTCAGCCTCCAAAGTAGCTGGGATTACGGGCGCTTACCACCACACCTGGCTAATTTTTATATTTTTAGTAGAGACAGGGTTTCACCATGTTGGCCAGGCTGGTTTGGAAATCCTGACCTCAAGTGACCCGCCCACCTCAGCCTCCCAAAGTGCTAGGATTACAGGCCTGAGCCACTGTGCCTGGCCTTCCCTGATATCTTAAAGTTGGAGGGGCCCAGGGCTCTATCTTTGGTCCTCTTCTCTTATACATTCACTTTATCCGGCTCACCTCTTAAGTGTACCCAATTAATTCTTACAAACGCATTATCAAGACACCAATCATTTCTATGGCTTTAAATACCACCTATATGCCAACCACACCCTAATCTATATTCCCATTCCAGGACTTTCTCCCAAATTCCAGACTCGTACATCTGTGCAGAAAAGAATTAATATAACAGGCCTGAGATTGCTATCCTTAGAATGCCTGCTTGCATAGTTGGCCCATGGCTAGTGTCTGGGAACTTGAACTTCATGAGGGTTCCCACAATTCCCACCTGGATAAGAGCGGCTCACTGTGCTGAAACTGTACAATGTGATTCTGAACACCTGCGTTTTTCTGGGGCAGCTGAAATTTTGGCACACTCTAGGCAGACAGTGCCTATGTGACTTTTTATTGGAAAAATGAGCTCTATGAGCTTTCCTGATATAGATCTCTCACGTCTTGTCATAATTTGATGCTGCAAGAATTAAGTATACCCCATGTGACTCCACTAGGAGAGGACTCAGAAGACTGCACCTGGTTTCCTCCAGACTTTGTCCCATGCATCTTTTCCCTTTGCTTATTTTGCTTTGTATCCTTTTGCTATAATAAATCACAGCTGTGAGTATGACTATGTGCTGAGTCTTTTGAGTCCTCTTAGTGAATCAATGAACCTGGGGACCTGCAACACAATATCTAACGCCTATTTGACACCTCCATGTGGGTACATAATAAAGTCATTCATACAATGTCACTCCTTTCCTCAAATCCCTACAAAAGCACTCAGAGAAAAGCAAAGTCTCTACCATGGTCTAAAGGCTCTACAGGATCTGGTGCTCCCTCAGCCCCCATTTCCTCTCCAACCTCATCTGCAATCTGACTCTTGCAAATTCAGCTTCAGCAACACTGGCCTCCTCCCCTTAATTAAGCACTCACCATGTGCCACGCACTAATTTGGGCACTAGAAATTCAGCAGAGGAAAAACATATGGATGAAGATTCCTATTCTTGTAGAGTTTATACTCTAGTAGGGGAAACAGGTACACACACACAAAAAAACACCGTGTAAATTACATGATAGCTGGTGGTTAATGCTCTAGGGGAAGAAAGTGGAGCAGGGTAAGGGGGATTGAGAGGGCAAATGAGGTCAGGCAGGTGGCTCACGCCTATAATCCCAGCACTTTGGGAGGCCAAGGCAGGAGAATCGCTTGTGTCCAAGAGCTTGAGATCAGCCTGGGCAACACAGTGAGATCTAAAATAAAAATAGGCCAGACGCAGTGGCTCACGCCTGTAATTCCAGCACTTTGGGAGGCTGAGGGGGGCGGATTAGTTGAGGCCAGGAGTTCGAGACCAGCTTGGCCAACATGGTGAAACCTCGTCTCTACTAAAAACACAAAAATTAGCCAGGCGTGGTGGCGCACACCTGTAGTCACAGCTACTCGGGAGGCTGAGGCGGAAGAATCGCTTGAACCTGGGAGGGGGAGGCTGCAATGAGCAGAGTTCACAGCACTGTATTCTAGGCTTGACCACAGAGCTAGTGTCTTAAAAAACGACAAAACAACACCCCCCTGTGGAATAAAAATTGATCAGAACGGGTGCATTCGAATGAATCAGGAAAAGAACACGCAATGATGGGCCCTGGGAATTGACCTGGTAGAAGTTCATTTTAAAAGATCTCTTTGGCGTTGGTGTAGGGTGAGTGGAGGAATGATCACGGCAGAAGCTCATAGGAGGTTCTGGGTGACATCTTCAGGAGAGGTATACAATCTGAACTAACCGAAGACTGTAAGAAAAGCAGTGTCTGTAAGAAAAGCAGTGTCTGTAAGAAAAGCAGCGCTGACTTTGACCTGCTTGACGCCAGGAAACGCTCCACATTCCTGAGCCCGTTCACCGCTCCGTAAGATGGAGAAACTGGTCTAAACGCTTTGAAGTCTAATACAGCTAAAGATCCTTCCCTTTACTTGGAGACCTCGAAGGCTGCGGGCTAAGACAGGGTCGGGTTCCTCTAGCTCCCTCCCCGCCCCCGCGGGCAGTGCACCCTCCTGGGTCCCCAAGGTCAAAGGAAATGGACAACTGCGTTCCCGGGTTCGCAATCTGCATTCGGAGCCAGCGGGAGCGATCGGACGCAGGAACGGAAGTCCTCGCCGCGCTCAATTACCGCAGCCCCTGCGCAGCCCTGGGCTCGCGGGGCGTCCCAAGGCTGGCAGAATACGGGACACTCATGGGGAGACACGGCTGGAGCGTGGGCGGGGCGGCAGGGCGAAGTGACAGGGGGCGCGGGCAGGGGGCCCGGCGCGGCGCACCAGCAGAGGCGCACTCACCTGTACGTCAGGCCCTCTCGTCCCTCCCCGTGGCCGCGCGGACTGCAGGCCTCCAGGCCACCCCTACCTGCGCCCCGCCCCTTCCGCCGGCGCCGGCGCGGTGAGAGCGGGTCCGGCTGGGCGCGAGGCCAGGGCGGCAGCGAAGCAGCGACCCCTGCTGGAAGCCACGTCTCGGAGGACTGAGCGGGAAGTAGGCTTGGGGCACAACCGCAGGCGAGCCCAGCGAAGAAGCCAGCGCCGCCTGATTCCACCTGACCGAAGAGAGCTCATCTTAATTCTTTTTTATTTTTATTTTTTTCTTTTTTCTTTTCTCTTTTCTTTCTTTCTTTTTTTTTTTTTTTTTTTTTTTTGTTGTTGTTGAAACCGAGTCTCACTCTGTTGCCCAGGCTGGAGTGCAGTGGCGTAATCTCAGCTCACTGCAACCTCCGCCTCCTGGGTTCAAGCGATTCTCGTTCCTCTGTCTCACGAGTAGCTGGGACTACAGGCGTGAGCCACCATGACCGGCTAACCATCTTAATTATTAATGAAGTGATCCTTTCTCTGGGGCCACTAACCCCTTTGAAAAAAAAATTTTTTTTTTAGACAGGGTCCCACTCTTGCCTGGAGTGCAATGGTGCGATCTCGGCTCACTGCAACCTCTGCTACCCAGGCTCAAGCTATTCTCCCCACCTGAGTCTCCCCGGTAGATGGGACTCCAGGTGTGCGCCACCACGGCCTGCTAATTTTTGTTTTGTTTTGTTTGTAGAGATGTTGTTTCGCCATGTTGCCCAGGCTGGGACTCAAGTGAAACGATCTTCCGGCCTCAGCCTCCTAAAGTGCTGGAATTACAGGTGTGAGCCACTGAGCCTGCCCCCTTTTAACATCTCCGAGTGATATAGGCGTTGTTTCCAAAAAATGTGCAAATACGTCAGAACTTGCAGTTTCAGGGAACATCTTTTCAAGAATAATGCAATTTACACGTGAGCCAATTCCCCTTTCCCTCCCAACCATCCATCCATCCATCCATCCATCCATCCATCCATCCATCCATCCCTCTCTTATTGGGTCTGTCTCTGGAGAACTCTGACTCATACACCAAACAAGACGTCACCCTGCAACATTCTAACAAAACTTCTAGTCAAAGTCACAGATGACCTCTACAATGTAAATCCAAAGGTCTGGTCTCATTCCTTAACTTACTTGAGTTATAGGATACCACATTGGTTTCACCTACCTCACTTGCCACTTAATCTTCTTCCCTGTTTTTACTTTTTTTGGTTTTGTTTTGTTTTTGTTTTTGAGAATGAGTCTCGCTCTGGCCCCCAGGCTGGAGTGCAATGGCATGGTCCCTGCTCACTGCAACCTCCACTCCCCGGTTCAAGTGATTCTCCTGCCTCAGCCTCCTTAGTAGTTGGGACTACAGGTACGCACCACCATGCCCGGCTAATTTTTTTTTTTTTTTGAGACGGAGTCTCGCTCTGTCGCCCAGGCTGGAGTGCAGTGGCGCGATCTCGGCTCACTGCAAGCTCTGCCTCCCAGATTCACGCTGTTCTCCTGCCTCAGCCTCCCGAGTAGCTGGGACTACAGGCGCCTGCCACCATGCCTGGCTAATTTTTTTTTTTTGTATTTTAGTAAAGATGGGGTTTCACCATATTGGCCAGGCTTGTCGCAAACTCCAGACCTCAAGTGATCCACCCGCCTCAAAGTGCTGGGATTACAGGTGTGAGCCACCGCTCCCAGCCTGCTGTTTTTTCATTACATCCTTAGAATGCCAAAGAGTAAGTGCCCCAGGCTTAGACCTCTAATCTTTTTCCTTTTTATCTATCCTAGCTCCCCAGTTGATCTCCAACAATTTCGTGGCTTTACATATTATCTATATGTGGACAATCCTCAAATATGTATTGCCAGCCGAGATCATTCTCTTGCATTCAAGACTCCAACTGCCTACTTAACATCTTCACTTGCATATCTAATGGAAATCTCAAACTTGATAGGACCAAAACCCAGATCCCAGTCTCATCACCACACCCAAATGCGTTCCTCCCACAGCATTCCTTATTTCAGTTAAGGAAATAACTGTTAAGGAAATTCCACCCTTCCTATTACTTAGGTCAGATATCTTAGAGATACCCTCAATTTCTCCCTTTCTGTCTCACCTGGGATTAGAGGTGCGCACTACCACACCTGGCTAATTTTTGTATTTTTAGTAGAGATGGGGTTTTACCATGTTGGTCAGGCTGGTCTTGAACTCCTGACCTCAGGTCATCCACCCGCCTCAGCCTCCCAAAGTTCTGGGATTACAGGTGTGAGCCACCACACCCTGCCGCTTACCTTTCTTCAGGCTATCCTCAGGACAATAACCAGAGTGATCCTATTAAATCACAAATCAAATCCTGTCATTACTCTACTTAAAACCCTCCTGGGCTGGCCGTGGTGGCTCACACCTGTAACCCCAGCAACTTGGGAGGTTGAGGTGGGCGGATCATGAGGTCATGAGTTTGAGACAAGCCTGACCAACATAGTGAAACCCTATCTCTACTAAAACTACAAAAATTAGCCAGGCATGGTGGTGTGTGCCTGTAATCCCAGCTACTCAGGAGGCTGAGGCAGAAGAATAACTTGAACCTTGGAGGCAGAGTTTGCAGTGAGCCGAGATAGCGCCTCTGCACTCCAGCCTGACTGACAGAGCGAGACTCCGTCTCAGAAAAAACAAAAACAAAAAACAAAACCCAAAACCCTCCCAGGCTACCCACCTTATGTTACAATTAAAGCCAAAATCCTTTCAATGACCTGTGAGGCCTTCTGCATCTGACCTCATCTACATTGCTGACCTCAGCTACACTGCTGACCTCATCTCCCACCACCTTCCTCCTCCCTCTCTGGGTCCAGCCATACTCGCCTCCTTGCCATTCTTGGATGAGGTCCCTGGAAACCTCAGATGATGTCTTGCCTTAGGGCTTTTGCACACCTTCTTCCCTCCATCTGGCATCCTCTTCCCTCAGCTGACCACATGATTTGTTTCCATACTTCCTTCAGGTTTTCACACAAATGTCACTTTCTCAGTGAGGCATTCTCCTAATTATACTATTTTAAATTAACCCCCTACGTGATGGCATGTGCCTCTAGTTCCCGCTACTCAGGACTCTGAGGCAGGACGATTGCTTGAACCCAGGAGTTTGAGACCAGACTGGGCAAGAGAATATTTTAGATCCAGCCTAAAAAAATTATTAAATTAAATGTCCTAAAATGTTTCAATTTTTCTTCACAACACTAATCACCATCTAATATATTTTCCACGTATTTAACTCTTCTGTCTACTCCCACTAGAATGTGAGCTCTATCAGGGTAAAAATCATGTTTAATGTACTGCTGTATCCAGTGCCTAGAACTGTGACTAGCACATAGGAAGTTCTGAATAAATAAGAGTTGAGAATAAATCTACATGTACAGAGATATTCACTGCAGCTTTATTTGTATGATACTAAAAAATGAAAACAACCTGATTTTCCATCAGTGTAATTATTTATCTAATTATTTTTTTGAGACAGGGTCTCGCTCTGTCACCCAGGCTGGAATACAGTTGCGCCATCTTGGCTTACTGTAGCCTCGAAATCCCTGGCTTAAGCAATCCTCCCACCTCAGCCCTCTAATTGTTGTATTTTTTGTAGAGACGGGGTTTCACCATGTTAGCCAGGATGATCTCGAACTCCCACCCTCAGGTGATCCGCCCACCTTGACCTCCCAAAGTGCTGGAATTACAGGCATTAGCCACCAGACCTGGCCCCATCAATGTTCTTATTTATGTTTGTTTCATTTTATTTTACTTTTTGAGATGGAGTCTCGCCCTGTTGCCAAGGCTGGAGTGTAGTGGCCCAATCTCAGCTCACTGCAACCTCTGCCTCCTAGGTTCAAGCAATTCTTCTGCCTCAGCCTCCTAAGTAGCTGGGATTACAGGTGCCCGCCACCATGTCCAGCTAATTTTTGTGTTTTTAGTAGAGACAGGGTTTCACCACATTGGCCAGGCTATTCTCCAGTTCCTGACTTCAGGTGATCCGCCTGCCTCAGCTTCCCACAGTGCTGGGATTACAGGCATGAGCCACCATGCCTGGCACCTATCAATGTTTTAAAAATCTACAAAGTAATAACGATGTTTAACATTTCTTAGAACAGAAGAGCTGGGTATGGTGGCTCATACCTGTAGTGCCAGTACTTTAGGAGGCTGACGTAGGTAGGAGGATCACTCGAGCCCAGGAGTTTGAGACCAGCCTGAACATAGTGAGACCCTGTCTCTAAAAAAAAATAATAAAGTTAGCCAAGCATGGTTGTGGGGAAAAGAAAGAGATCAGCCTGTTACTGTGTCTATATAGAAAGAAGTAGACATAAGAGACTCCATTTTTTTTTTTTTTTTTGAGAGGGAGTCTGGCTCTGTCGCCCAGGCTGGAGTGCAGTGGCCGGATCTCAGCTCACTGCAAGCTCCGCCTCCCGGGTTTAGGCCATTCTCCTGCCTCAGCCTCCCGAGTAGCTGGGACTACAGGCGCCCGCCACCTCGCCCGGCTAGTTTTTTTTTGTATTTTTTAGTAGAGATGGGGTTTCACCGTGTTAGCCAGGATGGTCTCGATCTCCTGACCTCGTGATCCGCCCGTCTCGGCCTCCCAAAGTGCTGGGATTACAGGCTTGAGCCACCGCGCCCGCCGACTCCATTTTGTTCTGTATTTGAGATGCTGTTAATCTGTGACCCTACCCCCAACCTTGTCCTTGCAAGAGACATGTGCTGTGGTAACTCAAGGTTTAATGGATTTTGGGCGTGCAGGGTGTGTCTTTGTTCCTAGAAAAGCTAGGTATTGTCCAAGGTTTATCCCCATGTGATAGGATGAAACAATGCTGCTCAAAGGTTTATCTCTAGGCACAGGATTTTCCTTTAAACTTATTCATGTCACACAGAGATCCTTGTTCTTTTTTTTTTTTTTTTTTTTTTTTTTTTTTTGAGACGGAGTCTCGCTCTGTCGCCCTGGAGGCTGGAGTGCAGCTCACTGCAAGCTCCGCCTCCCGGGTTCGGGCCATTCTCCTGTCTCAGCCTCCTGAGTAGCTGGGACTACAGGCGCCCGCCACCTCGCCCGGCTAGTTTTTTTGTATTTTTTAGTAGAGATGGGGTTTCACCGTGTTAGCCAGGATGGTCTCGATCTCCTGACCTCGTGATCCGCCCGTCTCGGCCTCCCAAAGTGCTGGGATTACAGGCTTGAGCCACCGCGCCCGGCCTGAGATCCTTGTTCTTATGTCTTACTGCTGATTTCCTCCCTACAATGATCCTATTGTCCTGCCACTCCCTTATCTTTAAGATGGTAAAGATAATTATCTATAAATACTAAGGGAACTCAGAGACCAGTGCCGGTGTGGGTCCGCTGTAAGCTGAGCGCCGGTCCCCTGGGCCCCCGCTTTTCTTTCTCTATACTTTGTCTCTGTGTCTTATTTCTTTTTTTTTTTTTTTTTTGAGATGGAGTCTGGCTCTGTCGCCCAGGCTGGAGTGCAGTGGCCAGATCTCAGCTCACTGCAAGCTCCGCCTCCCAGGTTCACATTCTTTTCTCAAGTCCCTCGTTCCACCTAACGAGAAACACCCACAGGTGTGGAGGGGCAGGCCACCCCTTCACATGGTGGCGAGCATCTGTAGTCCCAGCTACTTGGGAGGCTGAGGCAGGAGGATTGCTTGAGCCCAGGACGTCAAGGCTTCAGTGAGCTGTATGCAAGATCCTCCATTACAAAAAAAAAGAAACGAGAAAACTATTTAAAGGATTGATTGAGCCACATCTGTTTGTCCAGCCTACCTGCATGCAATAGGTGATTAGATGGGGAAAAAACCAAAACCAAAAAAGACCTGTGAAAGTAGCCCTTACAGTAGATCTGTGGAAACAGCCCTTTTGAGAAATAATAAAATGAACCAGACACTAAAGAAAGAATTTCCAACCAGGCACGGTGGCTCACGCCTGTAATCCCAGCACTTTGGGAGGCCGAGGTGGGCAGATCACGAGGTCAGAAGTTCGAGAACAGCCTGACCAACATGGTGAAACCCTGTCTCTACTAAAAATTCAAAAATTAGCCAGGTGCGGTGGCTCACACCTGTAATCCCAGCACTTTGGGAGGCCGAGGCGGGTAGATCGCCTGAGGTCAGGAGTTCAAGACCAGCCTGGCCAACATAGTGAAACCCACGTCTCTACTAAAAATACAAATATTAGCTGGGTGTGGTGGCGGGCGCCTATAATCCCAGCTACTTGGGAGGCCAAGGCAGGAGAATCGCTTGAACCCGGGAGGCAAAGGTTTCAGTGAGTCAAGATGGCGCCATTGCACTCCAGCCTGGGCAACAAGAAGGAAAATACGTCTTTAAAAAAAAAAAGCTAAATGTGGTGGCTCACGCCTGTAATCCCAGCACTTTGGGAGGCTGAGGTGGGCGGATCACGATGTCAGGAGATCGAGACTATCCTGGCTAACACAGTGAAACCCCGTCTCTACTAAAAATACAAAAAATTAGCCGGACTTGGTGGTGGATGCCTGTAGTCCCAGCTACTCAGGAGGCTGAGGCAGGAGAATGGCATGAACCCAGAAGGTGGAGGTTGCAGTGAGCCGAGATCGCGCCACTGCACTCCAGCTTGGGCAACAGAGCGAGACTCTGTCTCAAAAAAAAAAAAAAAAAGAAAAAGAAAAAAAATTTCCAGGGGACAAACTTTCATAAAGTTTTATACATGTTCACATTAATGTTCATGGGAATATATGCTATATTAATTTAGAAATAAGGCCCAGTGTAGTGGCTCATGCCTGTAATTCCAGCTGTTTGGGAGGCTGAGGTGAGTGGATCACCTGAGGTCAGGAGTTCGAGACCAGCTTGGCCAACATGGCAAAACCCCATCTTTACTAAAAATACAAAAATTAGCCAGGCGTGGTGGTGCACACCTGTAGTCCCAGCTACTCTGGAGGCTGAGGCAGGAGAATTGCTTGAACCTGGGAGGCAGAGGTTGCAGTGAGCCGAGATTGTGCCAATGCACTTCAGCCTGGGTGACAGAGCGAGACTCCATCTGACAATAAATAAATAAATAAATAAATAAATAAATAAATAAATAAATAAAAATAAACCCTCTGTATATCCAGAGGAAAGGAACATCCTTATTTCTGAAGACACAGGGACACAGAGAAGATGCTGAACAAAGAGGCCTTGTGGCTGGGCTCAGTGGCTCTTGCCTGTAATTCCAGTCCTTTGGAAGGCCAACGTGGATGGATCACTTGAGGTCAGGAGTTCAAGACCAGCCTGGCCAACATGGTGAAACCCTATCTCTACTAAAAAATATATATATAAAAAATTAGCTGGGCATGGTGGCATGTGTCTGTAATCCCAGCTACTCTGGAGGCTGAGGCAGGAGAACTGCTCAAACTTGGGAGGGAGAAGTTGCAGTGAGCTGAGAGCATGCCACTGCACTCTAGCCTGGGTGATGGAAGACTCCATCTTAAAAAAAAAAAAACAACCACCACCACCAACAACCACAAAAGAGGCCTTCCTAAATTTTCCCCCAGCGTATTATCATTATATCACACCCCCTTAGTCTATTCATTATGGTTGACTTCTTTATCAAATCTAGCATATAACCTACACAGGTTGGCTGGGCATGGTGGCTCATGCCTGTAATCTCAGCCCTTTGGGAGACCAAGGTGGGAGGGTCACTTGAGCCCAGGAGTTTGAGATCAGCCCGGGCAACCTAGCAAGACCCTATCTCTATAAAAAGTTAAAAAATTAGCCAGGTCTGGTGGCACGTGCCTGTAGTCCCAGCTATTAGGGAGGCTAAGGCAGGAGGATTGTTTGAGCCCTGGAGGTCAAAGCTGTGGTGAGTTGAGATTGCGCCACTGCACTCCAGCCTGTGTGGCAGAGTGAGACCCTGTCTCAAAAAACAGTAATAACAACAAGAACAACAAAACCAAAAAAATTAAAAGTACACGGGTTTACCCTTTTCTTTTCTTTTTTTTTTTTTTGAGACGGAGTCTCGCTCTGTCGCCCAGGCTGGAGTGCAGTGGCAGGATCTCGGCTCACTGCAAGCTCTGCCTCCCGGGTTCACGCCATTCTCCTGCTTTACCCTCCTGAGTAGCTGGGACTACAGGTGCCTGCCACCACGCCTGGCTAATTTTTTGTATTTTTAGTAGAGACCGGGTTTCGCCGTGTTAGCCAGGATGGTCTCGATCTTGTGACCTCGTGATCCGCCCACCTCGGCCTCCCAAAGTGCTGGGATTACAGGTGTGATCCACCGTGCCCTGTGATTACCCTTTTCTTTTCTTCAGGTCTTAATTTTTTTTGTTTGTTTGTTTTGAGATGGAGCACTCTGTCGCCCAGGCTGGAGTGCAATGGCACGGATCTCAACTCACTGCAACCTCTGCCTCCCAGGTTCAAGGGATTCTCCTGCCTCAGCCTGCTGAGTAGCTGGAATTACAGGTGCCTGCCACCATGCCTGGCTAATTTTGTATTTTAGTAGAGACAGGGTTTCACTCTGTTGGCTAGGATGGTCTCAAAGTCCTGACTTCAAGTGATCTGCCTGCCTTGGCCTCCCAAAGTGCTGGGATTGCAGGTGTGAGCTACTGCGCTGGGCCAAGGTCTTAATTTTTTAATGAAGTCTCCTATGGGATGTAAAACTTATATTAAAGAAATCTGTGGCCAGGTACAGATTTTTATATATATATAGTCAATATGAGGCCGCACGCAGATTGTAGTCATGAGCCACTACACCCAGCCTCTCATTTTACTGTCATTCAGTTTATTTTGTTGTGCTTTTCTAATTTCTTTAGCTGGATGCTGAGTTGATCAATTTTCTTATTTGTAATTTTTAAAATATATATTTTTATAAACAGTCATGCTCTATCACCCAGGCTGGAGTGCAGTGGCTTGATTAAAAAAAAAAAAAAAATATATATATATATATATATAGAGAGAGAGAGAGAGAGAGAGAGAGAGAGAGAGAGAGACAAGGTTTCACTTTGTCACCCAGGCTGGAGTACAGTAGCACAATCTTGACTCACTGCAGCTTCAAGCTCCTGGGCTCAAACCATCCTCCCACCTCAGCTCCCCAAGTAGCAGGAACTACAGGTGAGTGCCACCATACCCAGCTAAAGTTTTTTTGTATTTTTTGTAGAGACAGGTTCTTGCCATGTTGCCCAGGCTGGTCTCAAACTCCTGGGATCAAGCAATCCTCCTGCCTCGACCTCCCAAATTGCTAGGATTACAGGCATGAGCCACTGTGCCCGGCCTTGATTATGTTTTTTATTAAAACATTTTGTTGTTTTTCTAAAGACGGGGTTTTGCCATATTGCCCAGGCTTGTCTCAAACTCCTGGCCTCAAGTGATCCTCCTGCCTCAGCCTTCCTAGTAGCTGGTATTATAGGCATGAGCCACAGCACCTGGCCTTCTTTTTAATTTTTCAATACAAACACTGAAGACTAAATATTTCCCTCTAAGGACCGCTTAAACTGTACCTCACAAGTGTTTCCAATACTATTGTTTAGACCACAGTTGAGATTGCTGGTGTATATTGGTTTATGGCAAGTAAACTAAATTTGTTAGCACTTACTAACTATATGTGACTATGATAATCACTTTAGGAAGTGAAGAACCTGCAAGAGATGCTGCTCACATCCTTCCTCCTACCCATTAGGTAAAGTAAACCTATTGCATATTTTAGTTGTGGCTCATTTCCTCAAAGTTGTACAAACCTAATAATGTTCCCTGTTATAAGGATCTTAGAATCAATAAGGATAAGACAATGCCAATAATAAGTAGTGAAGCAAGTGACCCAAAACACGAATAATGAAGATAAACAGTCCCAGCTCCAAGATATTTACTTAAGTAGCAAGGAGTGTATCAAGGAAAACGGCAGTTTTCTTCATAAACGTACTTTTAACTTGTTCTCTACCCTCCCTTGAAGGATGAACTAAAAATTATAGCTTACTAGTAAAATGAAAAGGAAGAACTCTTTGGCCAGAAGTATTTTTGGCTCTTTGAGCCATGTGATTTGGAATGTTGTCAAGGGCAGCTTTTCATGTTTTGTGCAATTATAGTCAAGGCTGGAATCTATAATTTGTTCTAATTTTCCATGAGTATTGCCCTTGCCACCATTCACTCTCTGCTATTCCACAATTTCTAAGATCCATATTTGGGTGTATATAGTACAGGTAACTAGGCAACTTGGGAGATTTTTTTTTTTTTTTTGTCTGTTAGTGTTATGAAGATCCAAAAGAATGAGGAAGGATTGCATTCATTTATATATCATGTGTATTTATACTAGGTTGAACCATATGAAATTGCTGATCTTTGACCATTTTTATTTCACTGTATTATTTTATTATTTATTTATTTATTTATTTTTGAGACAGTTTCACTTTGTTGCCCAGGCTGGAGTGCAATGGTGCGATCTCAGCTCACTGCAACCTCCGCCTCCTGGGTTCAAACAATTCTCCTGCCTCAGCCTCCTGAGTAGCTGGGATTACAGGTGTGTACCACCATGCCTGGCTAATTTTTGTATTTTTAGTAGATATGGGGTTTCACTATGTTGGTCAGGCTGGTCTCGAACTCCTGACCTCAAATGATCCACCCGCCTCAGCCTCCCAAAGTGCTGGGATTACAGGCGTGAGCCACCGCACCTGGCCTATTTTATTTTTTTGTGACAGGGTCTGGCTCTGTCACCCAGGCTGGAGTGCAGTAGCAAGACCACAGCTCTCCGCAGCATTGACATCCTGGACTCAAGTGATCCTCCCACCTCAGCCTCCCAAGTAGATGGAACTACAGGTGGGACCCCACCATGCCTGCTTAATTTTAAAAAGTTTTTTTGTAGAGATGAGGTTTCATCATTTTGCCCAGGCTAGTTTTGAACTCCTGGGCTCAAGTCATCTGCCCACCTCTGCCTCCCAAGGTGCTGGGATTACAGGCGTGAGGCACTGCACCAGCCTTCAACCAGGTTTTTATTTCTTTATTTTTGAGACATGGTCTCCCTCTGTTGCCCAGGCTAGAGTACAGTGGTGCAATCATGGCTCACTGTAGCCTCTACCTTGTGGGCACAATTGATCCTCCTGCCTCAGTCTCCCGAGTAGCTGGGATTACAAGTATGCACCACACCTGGCTAATTTTAACCTATGACTCAACCTTGTATAATTAGAAGCAAATCCTAGGTCATGGTCATGAAAACTCCCTTTTCTGATAAGAGAAAGAAAAAAATGGAGAAAATTAAAGTAGTTGTGTCTTATGTTGATAACTTAAAATTCAAGGCTACTAACTTTTTTCCAGTCTTCCCTTTCCCTTCCTTCCTTCTTCCTTCCTTTTTTTTTTTTTTTTTAAGCCTCTGAGGGCAGTCAGAATGTTCAACTTTTGGCCGGGCTCAGTGGCTCACACCTGTAATCCCAGCACATTGGGAGGCCAAGGAGGGCGGATCACGAGGTCAGGAGATCGAGACCATCCTGGCTAACACGGTGAAACCCCATCTTTACTAAAAATAAAAAAAAAAAAAAAAAGAAAAAAAAATTAGGCGGGCGTCTTCGCGGGCGCCTGTAGTCCCAGCTACTAGGGAGGCTGAGGCAGGAGAATGACGTGAACCCGGGAGGCGGAGCTTGCAGTGAGCCGAGATCCTGCCACTGCACTCCAGCCTGGGCGACAGAGCGAGACTCCGTCTCAAAAAAAAACCAATTAAAATAAATAAATAAATAAATTAGCCGAGCATGGTGGCACGCGCAAAAACAAAACAAACAAACAAAAAGAATGTTGAACTTTTGATAAGCAGGTTAAGTCTTAGCAGGAAATAAGCCTTTTTTTTTTTTTTTGAAATGGAGTCTTGCTCCAGTTGTGCAGGTTGGAGTACAGTGGCGTGATCTCAGCTCACAGCAACCTCTACCTCCCAGGTTCAAGCGATTCTCCTTCCTCAGCCTCCTGAGTAGCTGGGATTACGGGTGTGCGCCACCATGCCCGGCTAATTTTTGTATTTTTGGTAGAGATGGAGTTTCTCCCTGTTGGCCAGTCTGGTCTCGAACTCCTGACCTCATGATCCACCCACCTTGGCCTCCCAAAGTGTTGGGATTACAGGCGTGAGCAACCGTACCTGGCCAGATTTTCTTCTTTCTTGACAGGAAATGATGATGCTATTTAGCAGAATAGCCTTTGAGAAGTTTTGGTAGCAAAGTGAGTGTCCTGCCAGGGGGCTGTGAGGCTCTGAGGAAAAAGCTGTCCCTCTGTGCACAGGCATGCTCTTGGCTGGTACACTCTCCACCAGGGTCCCTGGCCAGGTAACTGGAATCATTTGAAAGACTTTAGATATTTGCCCTGGATCGGCCGGGCGCGGTGGCTCAAGCCTGTAATCCCAGCACTTTGGAAGGCCGAGACGGGCGGATCACGAGGTCAGGAGATCGAGACCATCCTGGCTAACACGGTGAAACCCCGTCTCTACTAAAAAATACAAAAAACTAGCCGGGAGAGGTGGCGGGCGCCTGTAGTCCCAGCCACTCAGGAGGCTGAGACAGGAGAATGGCCCGAACCCGGGAGGCGGAGCTTGCAGTGAGCTGAGATCCGGCCACTGCACTCCAGCCTGGGCGACAGAGCGAGACTCCGTCTCAAAAAAAAAAAAAAAAAAGATATTTGCCCTGGATCATGTTGCTGGCAGCAGCCACTGCTCACCACGCTGCCCTTGCTGCACTTCTGTGCGGGGTGAAGTGGGGTGGCAATGAGAAAACACATCAACACGTCTATATAACACAGGAGTCCCCAATCCCTGGGCCATAGACATGTACTGCTCTGTGGCCTGTTAGGAACCGAGCTGCACAGCAGGAGTTGAGTAGTGGGTAGTGAGCATTACTGCCTGAGCTCTGCTTCCTGTCAGATCAGCGGAGGCATGAGATTCTTATGGGAGTGCAAACTATTGTGAACTGTGCATGCGAGGGATCTAGGTTAGCGCTCCTTATGAGAATCTCAATAATGCCTGATGATCTGAGGTCGAACAGTTTCATCCCAAAATGATCCCCAACCCTGTGGAAAAATTGTCTTTCAGGAAACTGGTCCCTGGTGCCAAAAAGGTTGGGGACTGCTGATATAACATATAACTGTGTATGTATATGTATGCATATAGATGTGTGTGTGTGTATATATATATGTAAGCATATAGCATGTAGGTGCAAAAGTAATTGCGCACGCGCACACACACACACACACACACACACACACATACATATATGTATTTTGAGACGGAGTCTCTCTGTGTCGCCCGGGCTAGAGTGCAGTGACACGATCTCAGCTCCTTCTGCCTTGACTTCCCAAAGTGCTGGGATTTTGGGCATGAGCCACGACGCCTGGCCTTCTTTTTGAAAAGGGCATCTCTTATTTCTGAATGATTGGAGAGGTTTCAGTTGTGAGTAACTGTGTCAGACAGATATTGCTTTTAATTCTGATGGATTAATAACAGGCACCTAATTCATTCTAGGTCACTAATATGTAGGGCAAGCATAAAAATGGAGGCACATTCCAAGTATGTAAATGCTATAAATCAAGTTAACAGCTGTTAAAATATAATTTGTCTTTGTAAATTGATAAATATAACTTTATAATGGGCCAGGCATGGTGGCTCATGCCTGTAATTCCAGCACTTTGGGAGGCTGAGATGGGTGGATCACTTGAGGTCAGGAGTTTGAGACCAGCCTGGCCAACAACGTGAAACCCTGTTTCTACTAAAAATACAAAAATTAGCTGGGCATGCTAGTGTGCACCTGTAATCCCAGCTACTCAGGTGGCTGAGGCACAAGAATCGCTTAAACCAGAGAGACGGAAGTTGCAGTGAGCAGAGTGTAGTGGAGCCGCTGCACTCCAGCCTGGCTGACAGAGTGAGACTGTCTCAAAATTTAAAAAAACACTCCCTCCCAAACCAAACCAAACAAAAAAACTTTTAAAAGCCACTTTATAATAACAAAATAGAATGTGTTAACTTTTTTTTTTTTTTTAAGAGAGAGGGTCTGGCTCTGTCACCCAGGTTGGGGTGCAGTGCATGATCACAGCTTACTGCAGCCTCTAACTCCTGGGCTCAAGTGATTCTCCTGCCTCAGCCTCCTGAGTAGCTGGAATTACAGACACACTCCACCATGCCTGGTTTATTTTAAAATTTTTTGTAGAGACAGGATTTTGCTATGTTGTCCAGGCTGGTCTTGACCTCCTGGCTTCAAGTGATTCTCTCTTTTGAGCCTCCTAAAGTGTTGGGATTACAGGTGTGAGCCACAGCACCAGGCCTAAAATGTGTTTAAAACGATGGCATTGGCTGGGCGCGGTGGCTCACGCCTGTAGTCCCAGCACATTGGGGAGACCCAGGTGGGTGGATCACTTGAGGTCAGGAGTTTGAGACCACCCTGGCCAACATGGCAAAATGCCGTTTCTATTAAAAATACAAAAATTAGCTGGGTGAGGTGGTGTGCGCCTGTAATCTCGGCTACTTGGGAGGCTAAGGCAGGAGAATCGCTTAAACTTGGGGGAGCAGAAGTTGCACTGAGCTGAGATGGCGCCACTGCACTCCAGCCTGGGCAACAGAGCAAGACTCTGTCTCTAAATAAATAAATAAATAAATAAATAAATAAATAAATAAAATGATGGCTTTTTTTTTATTGACAGAAATTTGCTGAACTATCTGATATTATTAAATCTAATTATTATTGCCTATATGTCTGAGCATTCTGTTAATGGGCTACTGATGTCTGGATGAAACAAAAAGACATACATAACTCATATATGTTTTTGTAATTTTTTTTTTTGAGACAGAATTTCACTCTTGGTGCCCAGGCTGGAATGCAATGGCGCCATCTCAGCTCACTGCAACCTCTGCCTCCCGGGTTCAAGCGATTCTCCTCCCTCAGCCTCCTGAGTAGCTGGGATTACAGGCACCGGCCACCACGCCTGGCTAATTTTTTGTATTTTTAGTAGAGACAGGGCTTCACCATGTTGGTCAGGCTGGTCTTGAACTCCTGACCTCAGGTGATCCACCTGCCTCGGCCTCCCAAAGTGCTGGGATTATAGGCCTGAGTCACTGCGCCCAGCCTGTTTTCATAAATTTATTTTTCTTACCTTCACTTCTGCAGAATCATTATGTTGTTATAATCAATATTTTTGGCAATGACCTAAAGAAACAAAGAAACAAGGAACATGCTGGGCGAGGTGGCTCACGCCTGTAATCCCAGCACTACAGGAGGCCAAGGCAGGCAGATCACGAGGTCAGGAGTTCAAGACCAGCCTGACCAATATGGTGAAACCCCATCTCTACTAAAAACACAAAAATTAGCCAGGCGTGGTGGCGCACCTGTAATCCCAGCTACTCAGGAGGCTGAGGCAGGAGAATCGCTTGAACCCAGGAGGTGGAGGTTGCAGTTAGCTGAGGTTGTGCCACTGCACTCCAGTCTGGGCGACAGAGCAAAACTCCGTCTCAAGAAAAAAAAAAAAAAAAAAAAGAAACAAAGAACATACACTTGTATCCAAATATTAGTTGGGTAGGTTTTCTTTTTCTTTTTTTTTTTTTTTGAGACAGGGTCTTGCTTCATTGCCCAGGCTGAAGTGCAGCGGCACAATATCAACTCAACCTCCGCTTCTTGGGCTCAGGCTAAGTAGGTTTTCATTTAAAATATATATTAAAATAAACAATACAAAAAGTAAATTTATTTTTATTTATTTAGGTTTTTGAGACAGGGTCTTACTCTGTCACCCAGCCTGGAGTGCAGTAGTAAAACTATGGCTCACTGCAGCCTTGAACTCCTAGGCTCAAGCAATTCTCCCATCTCAGACTCCTAAGTAGCTGGGACTACAAGTGCCACTACCAAGCCCGGTTAATTTTTTTTTTTTTTTTTTTGAGACAGAGTCTCGCTGTGTTGCCTAGGCTGGAGTGAAGTGGAGCAATCTTGGCTCACTGCAACCTCCGCCTCCTGGGTTCAAGTGATTCCTGTGCCTCAGCCTCTTGAGTAGCTGGGATTACAGGTGTGTGCCATCATGACTAGCTAATTTTTGTAGTTTTAGTACAGATGGGATTTCACCTTGTTGGCCAGGCTGGTCTAGAACTCCTGAGCTCAACTGATCTGCCAACCTCAGTCTCCCAAAGTACTGTGATTACAGGCCTAAGCCACCATGCCCGGCCCCCAGTTAATTTTTTTTTTTTTTTTGAGACAGAGTTTCTCTCTTGTTGCCCAGGCTGGAATGCAATGGCGTGATCTCAGCTCACCGCAACCTCTGCCTCCTGGGTTCAAGTGATTCTCCTGCTTCAGCCTCCCAAGTAGCTGGGATTACAGGCATGCGCCACCACGCCCGGCTAATTTTTGTATTTTTAGTAGAGACGGGGTTTTACCATATTGGTCAGGCTGGTCTTGAACTCCTGACCTCGTGATCTGCCCACTGCAGCCTCCCAAAATGCTGGGATTATATGCATAAACCACCGCGACTGGCCCACAGGAATATACTTTACTCAATTGTTAAAAGCTGTAAATAGCTGAAAAGTTTCCTTGACTCTGAAAAAACAAAGGATCAGCAACGTTTTAAGCAAAGTTAAAAAAATTACTTTCGACTTCTTCAGTTTAGTTCATGCAGTTAAATTCTGATTGATATTCATGAACATTTCAGCTCTCCACGAGTCTTGGAAGTTTTTTCCTCTATTCTAATGTTACAATTTTCAAAGTTATCAGAAACTTGCATTTAATAATATCTGTCAGCTGGGCTCAGTGCCTCACGCTTGTAATCCCAGCACTTTGGGAGGCCCAGGTGGGCAGATCATCTGAGGTTGGGAGTTTGAGACCAGCCTGACCAACATGGAGAAACCCCGTGTCTACTGAATACAAAATTAGCCGGGCATGGTGGTGTATGCCTGTAATCCCAGCCACTCGGGAGGCTGAGGCAGGAGAATTGCTTGAACCCAGGGATCGGAGGTTGTGGTGAGCTGAGATCGTGCCACTGCACTCCAGCCTGGGCAACAAGAGTGAAACTCCATCTCAAATTAAAAAAAAAAAAAAAAAAAAAAAGAATATCTGTCAAAGGCCTGTAGTTTATTATAAACCACCTTCTAAAGGGAATTAAAACAAGACAACAATTGACTGTGGATGACAAAAAGTCCTAGGACAGCCACTATTACAGTCACAAGTTACTGAGAAATTGTGGTCACTTCTGTGGTATACAACAATTTCACATAACAATTATAATTATTAATAACATACACTAAGTCATATTGGAACTATAGGAGTTTTTTTTATAATTTTGCAACACATACTAATAACACATTTAGACAAATACAGCCCCAAGTAAGCAAAACACCATTTCATATTTGATAATGCTTCCTGTATGATTTTTATACCAAATAAGCCAAATGTCACTGTTGCATTAATGCATTATTGATGTAAAACGCAATTCTTGATAAAACCTTATAGATAAATGTAGCCAATTTTATTTAGTTTGACCACAAGGTAAGATTTTCATAGCCTTTTATAACCCTTTACAACTTTTATTAAAGAGCAGATCATAGGCAGGTTTTGCCTAAGAAAAATCTGTTGTGCTTTTATTCCAATGTTTAATTTACAGCAAAATTTAATTTAATTTAATTTTAGCCAATATGTTCACACACAGAACTTTTTTACAATTAATTTTTTTTCACGAATCTTCCATAACTTGTTTAAACCTTTAGATTTTTCCTATCTCACTCAAAACAATTCTTTAACCCTTTCATCTAGGCAAAAAAAGAAAAAAAAAAATTCAACATTCCCATGACTTCTTATCTTTTACCAAAAACACACTTCACTTTTTTTTTTTTTTTTTTGAGACGGAGTTTCACTCTTGTTGCCCAGGCTGGAGTGCAGTGGCCAGATCTCAGCTCACCGCAACCTCCGCCTCCCAGGTTCAAGCAGTTCTCCAGGTTCAAGCCTCCTGAGTAGCTGAGATTACAGGCATGCACCACCACGCCCGGCTAATTTTGTATTTTTATTAGAGATTGGGATTCTCCATGTTGAGGCTGGTCTTGAACTCCTGACCTCAGGGGATCCACCCGCCTCGGCCTCCCAAAGTACTGGGATTACAGGCGTGAGCCACCGTGCTGGCCACATTTCACTTTTTTTACACATCTTGCACGTATAACTGTTTTTTTAGTAGTCCCAAATATATGTTACACTGTTAACTCTTAGTAACTTTTACTTTTGGTGAAAACCTTGGTAAGTTCAGAATTTTTTTTTTTTAGACAGAGTCTCGCTTCGTCGCCAGGCTGGAGTGCAGTGGCTCAATCTCGGCTCACTGCAACCTCAGCCTCCTGGGTTCAAGCAATTCTCCTGCCTCAGTCTCCCGAGTAGCTAGGACTACAGGTGCGCACCATCATGCCCAGCTAATTTTTGTGTTTTTAGTAGAGACAGGGTTTCACCATGTTGGCCAGGATGGTCTCGATCTCTTGACCTCGTGATCCACCTGCCTCAGACTCCCAAAGTGCTGGGATTACAGGAGTGAGCCACCGAGCCAGTCGAATTCAGAATTTTAATTATGTGCTAGGTATGGAGCCTATGACAGCAGAGAGAAGTGCAGATAAGGTCTGACTCTTTTCATTGTCTAACTTCATGTGTCCCAGGCTTTATCTGGCTATAAAGCAGGAAAGTTGTACAGTTAAGAGTCCTAATGGCATTTTATGAAGCATTTAGGAGACCCAGGAACATTTAAATTATACATTTCATTTCTTGCATAAATTCCCTTTTTTTTTTTTCTAAGCAACCGGTCATTTTACTTTAGGACAAGTATTTACCGTACAACCTCCTTTCTTATATAAAATCTCTTCTTTTTTTTCTTTTTCTTTTTCTTTTTTTTTTTTTTGAGACAGAGTCTCACTCTATCGCCCAGGCTGGAGTGCAGTGGCCCGATCTTGGCTCACTACAACCTCTACCTCCCAGGTTCAAGCGATTCTTCTGCCTCAGCCTCCTGAGTAGCTGAGATTACAGGTGCCCAACACCACTCCCAGCTCATTTTTGCATTTTTAGTAGAGATGGGGTTTTGTCATGTTGGCCAGCTAATCTAAAACTCCTGACCTCAAGTAATCCACCCTCCTCGGCTTCCCAAAGTGTTGGGATTATGAGTGTGAGCCACCACACCTGGCCTTAAAATCTCTTTTCTTTATAACCTTCTTTGCATAGCTAGGGGACATGGCTAATTCCACATATCCCAGTCTTTATCTAGAATCTAATACTCCAAAGTAGGTAAATTGAACAATTTTCAAAAGACAAAGAAGCACTTTATGACCTTAAAGCATTTAGTAAACTTAATATCTGACTTGCGTAATTTAGACCAAATGCTTACTTTTTTTTTTTTTTTGAGATGGAGTCTTGCTTTGTCGCCCAGGCTAGAGTACAGTGGCGTGATCTCGGCTCACTGCAACCTCTGCCTTCCAGGTTCAAGCAAGTCTCCTGCCTCAGCCTCCTGAGTAGGTTGGATTACAGGCGCCTGCCACCATGCCCAGCTAATTTTTGTATTTTTAGTAGAGACAGGGTATCACCATGTTGGCCAGGCTGGTCTTGAACTCCTGACCTCAGCTGATTCACCCGCCTTGCCCTCCCAAAGTGCTGAAATTATAGGTGTGAGCCACTGTGCCCGGATGATATTTTTATTTTATCAATAATCTTTAAAACTCTCTTTATTTCCCAAAGATTATTTAAGTCACATGAACTAAAATACATTACACTTTTTACTTTTCTTACAAAATATTTGATTTAAGCTCTTATTATTTTAAAATCAATTAGTTAAGTTCTTTCATATATAAACATCACACACATAATACATATAAATACACAGACAGACGATAAATGACTCATTCCCTAAGCTGGGAATTGAACCCTGAACCCAGGCCGCCATTGTGAAAAGAGAAAGTGTAGCCACATGGCTAGAGGGTCAAGCTCCCAAGGACATACAAGACAAGAAGGAAACCTCATCCATATTTTGGGGGGACCTGCAGCAACCTTTGTAACTGGCCAGTTTGCTAGGCCATCTTGAAAAGTAGGCTTACAGGTATCCTAAAAGCCTGTGTTCTATCCTAAGGTACCCCTCGTTATGACAGAACAATACAGAAAGACACACGAAGACACACGAAGCACACTAGATTCACTACAGCTTACGTCTAGCTTCACAAATTTTTTTTCTGATTAATTAAAACTTTACAGGAGACAGGCCGGGTGCGGTGGCTCACGCCTGTAATCCCAGCACTTTGGGAGGCCAAGGTGGGCAGATCACCTGAGGTCAGGGCTTCAAGACCAGCCTGGCCAACATGGTGAAAGCCTGTTTCTACTAAAACTACAAAAATTAGCCTGGAGTGGAGGCACGCGCCTGTAATCACAGCTACTCTGGAGGCTGAGACAGGAGAACGGCTTGAACCCAGGAAGCGGAGGTTGCTTACCAAGATTGCACCACTGCACTCCAGCCTGGGCGACAGAGCGAGACTCTGTCTCAAAATAAAAAAGCAAACAAAAAACTTTTTTTTTTTTTTTTTTTTTGACAGAGTCTCCCTCTGTCGCCCAGGCTGGAGTGCAGCGGTGCGATCTCTGCTCACTGCAATCTTTGCCTCCTGGGTTTAAGCGATTCTCCTGCCTCAGCCTCCCAGGTAGCTGGATTACAGTGCGCACCACTGGGCCCGGCTAATTTTTGTGTTTTTAGTAGAGATGGAGTTTTGCCATGTTGGCCAGGCTGGTCTCAAACTCCTGACCTCAGGTGATCAGCCCACCTGGGCCTCCCAAAGTGCTGGGATTACAGGTGTGAGCCACCACATCCGACCTACAAACAAAAAACTTTACAGACTGGGTGTGGTGGCTCACACCTGTAATCCCAGCACTTTGGGAGGCCAAGGCAGGCGGATCACCTGAGGTCAGGTGTTCGAGACCAGCCTGGCCAACATGGCAAAACCCCATCTCTACCAAAAATACAAAAAATTATTCAGGCGTGGTGGTGGGTGCCTGTAATCCCAGATACTCTGGAGGCTGAGGCAGGAGAGTTGCTTGGACCTGGGAGGAGGAGGTTGTGGTGAGCCAAGATCGCGCCATTGCACTCCAGTCTGGGCAACAAGAGTGAAACTTCGTCTAAAACCACCCCCCGCCAAAAAACCCCTAAAAAAACAACTTTACAGGAGATACACAGTGATTTTTGTATCATTATTCAATCAGTTTGCACAGAGACAGAAAGAGGAAAGCATTGCCTGAGGTTGAATGGGGAAGGCGAGACGCTCAGTGAGGCCAGAGAAAGACCTACCCCTTTGCAGCGACACTGAAAAGTTCAGGCGGCCACTTGTTGGCTGTGAAGGGATCTTTTCCAGCAGTCCCATCAGCTCTCAAGTTTCTCCTTTTAGGAAGGAAAAAGCTCCCCATGTCCCACGATCCTGTACATGCCTAATCCTGTCACCCACAGCCATCACCAAAAAGGGCAAGACAAATTAATTCAACGAGAAGGGCAGTTAACATCCCATAGTGCCAAACCCGTTCTTAGCCGAAAGGGACTTTACCGAGAGGTGCTTTACTGAGAGGGACTTTTAACTCCCTAAATCTTAGAAGGGATTCTAACTTTCCTAAATCGGGCCTCTAACCCAAGGTTGGTCAAGCGTCCTTGCCTATTATTATTATTATTATTTTTGAGACAGAGTCTCGCCCTGTTGCCCAGGCTGGAGTGCAGTGGCGCGATCTCGGCTCACTGCAACCCCCACCTCCCAGGTTCAAGCAAGTCTCCTGCCTCAGCCTTCCAAGTAGCTGGGATTACAGGAATGTGCCACCAACGCCCAGCTCATTTTTTTTGTATTTTTAGTAGAGATGTGGTTTCACCATGTTGGCCAGACTGGTCTTGAACCCCTGACCTCGAATGATCCACCCGCTTTGGCCTCCAAAAGTGCTGGGATTACAGGCGTGAGCCACTGCGCCTGGCCAGTGTTTATTTTGTGCTGACCTCCTCTCTCATCCTGTAAGTTAGAATGCCTAACCCTTTGTGAATGCAGCCAAGTAGGTTGTAGCCTTATTATACCCAGCTCTATTTCAAAATGGAGTTGCTCTGGTTTAAATGCCTCTGACAGGTGCCTTGGCTCTCTAGTGGCACAGGTGTGAAAGCTCAGAGAAAGGCCCTACTTGGGTGGGTCTAAAGCAGCGTGGATTTGCCTATACTATGGGTCTGGAATTTGGTTTATCATAAACGTATTGCCCAAGTTCCAGGTGATAAATAAAATATTAGTTTCTTTTTTTTTTTTTTTTTTTTTTTTTGAGACGGAGTCTCGCTCTGCCGCCCAGGCTGGAGTACAGTGGCCGAATCTCACCTCACTGCAAGCTCCGCCTCCCGGGTTTACGCCATTCTCCGGCCTCAGCCTCCCGAGTAGCTGGGACTACAGGCACCCGCCACCACGCCCGGCTAGTTTTTTGTATTTTTAGTAGAGACGGGGTTTCACTGTGTTAGCCAGGATGGTCTCGATCTCCTGACCTCGTGATCCGCCCGTCTCGGCCTTCCAAAGTGCTGGGATTACAGGCTTGAGCCACCGCGCCCGGCCTAAAATATTAGTTTCTTAGAATTGTTTGGTAAAAGGTGAGTACTCAGTGGGAGCAGAGTGATGGTGTCATGCCATCATGATACTCTTTGTATTACACAATTTTAAAGATCATGTGCCTTTTTCTGCTGCAAGAATTTAATGACATTTTAATTTTTTTAAATTTATTTTTATTTTTATTTTTTGAAATGGAGTCTTGCTCTGTCACGCAGGCTGGAGTGCAATGGCATAGTCTTGGTTCACTGCAACCTCCGCTCCCGGGTTGAAGCGATTCTCCTGCCTCAGCCTCCTGAGTAGCTGGGATTACAGGTGCGTGCCACCACATCTGGCTATTTTTTGTATTTTTGTAGAGATGTGATTTCACCATGCTGGGCAGACTGGTCTTGAACTCCTGACCTCAGGTGATCCGCCTGCCTTGGCCTCCCAAAGTGCTGGGATTACAGGTGTGAGCCACCACACCCGGCCATTTAATGATATTTTTATTATGAGCAAAGACATTTTTGTAACTACACTATCCTTCCCATTGCCTTGTTATCATATAGAATCAAATTAGGCACTATCATTTCTTCACCCTGGTTCAAATAACATTATTTTGCTTATTTATTTATTTATTGTTTGTTTGTTTGTTTGTTTGTTTATTTTAGAGACAGTCTTGCCATGTTGCCCAGGCTGGTCTCCAACTTCTAGGCCCAAACAATCCTCCTGCCTTGGCCTCCCAAACTGTTAGGATTAAAGTTGTGAGCCACCACACTCAGCCAAGTTTCAAAGAATATTTTGTCAATCTTATATTTCATCTGACCATTGTTCACTGATTAAGATTTAGGCAATGGGTTTCTTTTTTTGAGATGGAGTCTCGCTCTGTCACCAGGCTGGAGTGCAGTGGCAAGATCTCGGCTCATTGCAACCTCCACCTCCCGGTTCAAGTGATTCCCCTGCCTCAGCCTCCTGGGTAGATGGGACTACAGGTGTGCACCACTACACCCAGCTAATTTTTGTATTTTTAGTAGAGACGGGATTTCACCATGTTGGCTAGAATGGTCTCGATTTCTTGACTTTTTAATCTGCCTGACTCAGCCTCCCAAAGTGCTGGGATTACAGGCGTGAGGCACTGCGCCTGGCCAGGAGTTTCTTTATTCCATTTCAGCAGGGCCAGAAATGTCCATGCAGGCCTTGGTGTGTGATGGGACAGACAGTTGTCTAAGGGCTGCACTGAGGCACAATGAATGCAAGTTCTTCCCATATCCGAGTCAGGGATTTTCTGGGAAACAGTAGGGGACAACAACTTTCATAAATGCATATGCTTATGTACACTGAATTTATATGATTATGTACATATATAATTATGTACATATTTGATTATGTACACTGAGAAGATTAAGCCAACTCTTTCAAACTCGTGGGGTTTACTTCTTGAAATTGAAAGGCCTCAGAGATAAGCCTCAGAATCAAGGTCCCTCTCTGACTTTTCCCAGCCTTTCTGTCTCTTTGATCCTCTTTCTTTCCCAGGAACTCTCTCTGGAATTTCCTTATCTGACTAACAAAGCTTCTTTCCAAAATAAATGTAGTTGTCCTAAGACCCCTCTCCCTAGGAATCTCATCAGATAACCAGGAACGATCAACCACCAGAGAAGAGAAGAGACTGGGAGTCACCCAGATAGACTTTTCATCTATTTTTATTTTATTATGTAAATTTTAAATTATTACTTTTTTTTTTTTTTTTTTTTTGAGATGGAGACTTGCTCTGTTGCCCAGGCTAGAGTGTGCAGTGGCGCAATCTCAGCTCACTGCAACCTCTGCCTCCTGGGTTGAAGCGATTCTCCTGCCTCAGCCTCCTGAGTAGCTGGGATTATACGTGCCTGGCTCATTTTTGTATTTTTAGTAGAGACGGGGTTTCACCATCTTGGCAAGGCTGGTCTCAAACTCCTGACCTTGTGATCCACCGGCCTCGGCCTCTGAAAGTGCTGGGATTGCAGGGGTGAGCCACCGAACAAGGTGGAGCTTTTAACTATTCTTCTGACAGCAGCCCTGAGAGATTACCTGGGAGACTCTATCTGCTTAATAAGACAACATTGACAGCCCACGTGGTGGTTCACGTGCATGCGTAATCCCAGCACTTTGGGAGGCTGAGGCAGGTGGATCACCTGAGGTCAGGAGTTCAAGACCAGCCTGGTGAAACATGGTGAAACCCTGTCTCTACTAGAAATACAAACATTAGCCAGGCATTGTGGCGCGCACCTGGGGAGGTGCTACTGGGGAGGCTGAGGCAGGAGAATGGCGTGAACCCGGGAGGTGGAGGTTGCAGTGAGCCAAGATCATGCCACTGCACTCCAGCCTGGATGACGCGGTGAGAATGTCTCAAAAAAAAAAAAAAAAAAAAAGACAACGCTTGTTCACAGTGATAGTCCACCCCTCACCTTCCTGCCGCCTTCCCCAGTCCTCAAAGGAACTTTGTTCCCAGCCATTGTTCTTTGGCTCATTCATTTCCTCTGGAAATCATTTACTCCTGCAACCCCTCTCTTTCCCCACGGAGAAGACTATAAGCAGGTGGGCCTCATTGGGTTACTGGGTAATCACAGTCCTGTGATTTTCTTCTATGCACGTTAAGTAAATTTCGTATGGCCTTTTTCTCCTGTTTTTCTGCGTTTCGTCAGTTTATGTTCTGCAAACCTTCAGAGAGGAAGATTTCCCTCTGCCCTCAGTGTGGCAACAGCCCTGACTGGCACAATGCTGCTGCCTTGCTTTTGACGCCCCCCCACACCCCCGACTCCCCCTTTCTGCTCTGTGGAACGCCTCCAGCCCCTGCTAATGCTGACTTGCCCATGGCAGAATGTCACCTCAGGTTGGGGGCCTTTCAAAATGCAACCCCAGACAGCTCTCCTGGGAGCCCATGTCTGGAACGTAGAGCTGAGCATCTCTGGCTGACGCTGGAGGATGGGCAGGCTGCCCATGATGCAGCCCCTTTCCTGCTCTGCCACAGCCTTGACCTTTAAATTTCTCATTCTCTTTTCTTCTTCCACTAAGCTCTAAGAGATAAGTGTTTGTCTCTCCCGGTGTTCCCCTAAAAGCACCTCTCACTGGACTGGGGTGAGGAGAAAGCGCCTTCGCTCTGCAGTTCCTGCAGGGGGCGCTTGGCACCTCACTTTGGAACCGGATAACTTGTTTTGTTGAAGGTCTTTGAGCTTCGGTTGAATGGAGACAGAAAGGACGTCCATGTTCACATCCTATTACAGACTCCAGCATAAATATGATCATTTTCATTTTACAGGAGGCTCAGAAAGGCAAGTCTGTGGTGGAAGTGGTTGAGCTGAAATCTGAGCTCAGGTTTGCTTGGTCCTGTGGGTTATAGGAGAGACAGAAATGATATGCCCTGTTGTACCCAGGATGGCCACATCTGAGGCTCTAAGACAAATAAAAAATTACCACCATAGTGGAAAGATTAAATTCCCATGTACAACCAAATCAAAATCTTCATATACAGTTAGAATCAAACACAAATTTCAGAAAAATGACCCACATACATTTCAGTTTATTAGTGAGTGAAGATGTGTTTTAGAAACTGGTTATATAAATTAAAAAACCACCATCCAAGGGCTCTAAGATTAGCCAGGAGGCTTAATAGTATCCTAATTTAAAGTTACTTGCAGATATTTTCTAAGATTGCTGTTTCTGTTGAGATATAAAATGGCTCTTAGCCTAGGATGTTAAATTCAAGGTAAAGTGAATAGGCAGAGTTAGAGTAAAAGGAGGCCTTCCTCTCATTGTGCTTGGATTCTGGTGGTTCCTGTGTAGAAATTCATTTGCTGAGTACTTATTATTAACTAGGCACTTTACTAGGCACTGGGGAAAGGAAGATGAACATGATGTGGTTCCCTTCTTTAAGGAGCTCAGCTGGTGAGGAAAAAGCTGCAATCCCTGTTACATGTACAATGACAGAGGAAAGCTTGGGGACTTGGGGGATGCAGGGGCGGACACTTCAGGATGGCCCTAACCAAGGCTGAAGGTAAGGGATGGCTTTCCAAGGATATGACACTAATCTGGGTCCTGAGAAATGCATAGGAGTCATCCAAGCAAAGAAAGATCTTGGCTTGTGTTCTTCCTTGTGTTGTGCTGGGCCCTCAAACGGGCAAACTGGGAAGGCACAGTCACCGAGAGACTGAAGAAAAGACCTGGAGACAGTGCATAAGACATAGAGTTTAGGCCGGATGCGGTGGCTTACGCCTGTAATCCCAGCACTTTGGGATGCTGAGAGGGGAAGATCACCTGAGATTGGGAGTTTGAGACCAGCCTGATCAACATGGAGAAACTCCGTCAACCCCGTCTCTATTAAAAATACAAAATTGGCCGGGCGCGGTGGTTCAAGCCTGTAATCCCAGCATTTTGGGAGGCTGAGATGGGCGGATCACGAGGTCAGGAGATCGAGACTATCCAGCTAACACGGTGAAACCCCGTCTCTACTAAAAAATACAAAAAACTAGCCGGGCGAGGTGGCGGGCGCCTGTAGTCCCAGCTACTCGGGAGGCTGAGGCAGGAGAATGGCGTGAACCCGGGAGGCGGAGCTTGCAGTGAGCCGAGATTGTGCCACTGCACTCCAGCCTGGGCGACAGAGCGAGACTCCATCTCAAAAAAAAAAAAAAAAAAAAAAAAAAAAAAGTCAGGGAAAGTATAAAGTAGAATTGTGAAAATAAATGCAAAGCCTATTTTCCAGCCTCTGCTTGGATCCAGATTTAAAATAATACTGGCCAGGTGTGGTGGCTCATGCCTGTAATCCTAGCACCTTGGCAGGCCAAGGTGGATAGATCATCTGAGGTTGGGAGTTTGAGATCAACCTGGCCAACATGGTGAAACCCTGTGTCTACTAAAAATACAAAAATTAGCCGGGTGTAGTTGTGCATGTCTGTAATCCCAGCTACTCGGGAGCCTGAAGAATGAGAATCGCTTTAATCCGGGAGGTGGAGGTTGCAGTGAGCCAAGACTGTGCCACTGCACTCCAGCCTGCGTGACGGGAGTGAGACTCCATCTCAAAAATAAATAAAAATAAAATAATACCAATACATTCTTTATCTATTAGAGATGACAAGGCTTGGTATGGTGGCTCACATCTGTAATTTTAGCACTTTGGGATGCCCAAACAGGTGGATCTCTTGAGCCCAGGAGTTCAAGACAAGCCTAAGAAACAGAGAGACTCCGTCTCTGCAAAAAATACAAAAATTCACCAGGTATGGTGGTACATGTCTGTAGTTCTAGCTACTTGGGAGGCTGAGGAGGGAGGATCACTTAAGCCTGGGAGGTGGAGGTTGCAGTGAGCCAAGATCGTGCCACTGCACTCCAACCTGGCTGACAGAGGGAGACGCTGTTTCAAAAATAAAACAAACAATAGGCTGGGCACGGTGGCTCACGCCTGTAATCCCAGCACTTTGGGAGGCCGAGGTGGGCGGATCACCAGGTCAGGAGATCGAGACCATCCTGGCTAACACGGTGAAACCCCGTCTCTACTAAAAATACAAAGAATTAGCAGGGCGAGGTGGCGGGCGCCTGTAGTCCCAGCTCCTCGGGAGGCTGAGGCAGGAGAATGGCGTGAACCCAGGAGGCAGAGCTTGCAGTGAGCCGAGATCACACCACTGTACTCCAGCCTGGGCAACAGAGCAAGACTCTGTCTCAAAAAAACAAACAAACAAAAACAAACAAACAAAAACAAACAATAACAACAACAAAAAGAAATAATAAAATGTTCTTAACCTACCATACCTTTATGCTTCTAGTTCTTTTGAGATTGAATTCTTTATAGAGACACATGATTGCTAACACCAGTGTTTGGTGTCTGTAATTACCCAGATCTCTGGGTTTGGTTGATACAGAGTAACACTGTTCAATATGGCAGCCACTAGCCAGTGGCTATTGAGTACTTGATTTTTTTTTTTTTTTTTTGTTGAGACAGAGTCTCCCTGTGTCGCCCAGACTGGAGTGCAGTGGCCGGATCTCAGCTCACTGCAAGCTCCGCCTCCCGGGTTCACGCCATTCTCCTGCCTCAGCCTCCCGAGTAGCTGGGACTACAGGCGTCCGCCACCTCGCCCGGCTAGTTTTTGTATTTTTTAGTAGAGACGGGGTTTCACCGTGTTAGCCAGGATGGTCTCGATCTCCTGACCTTGTGATCCGCCCGTCTCGGCCTCCCAAAGTGCTGGGATTACAGGCTTGAGCCACCGCGCCCGGCCGCTATTGAGTACTTGAAATGGGGCTGCTCTGACTTGAGATATGTTGTAAATGGAGAACACACAGAACTGTAGATCTCAAAGATTAATATGTGTATTAGACAGACTCTAAAATGACTCCCAATAATTCCTGCCTTCCGGTATTCACACCTCTGTGGAATTTCCTTCCCGAGTATGGGCAGGAATGGCGATTTGCTTCTAATCAGTAGAATACGACAAAGATGATGGGATGTCACTTTCATGATTATGTTACATATGATTGTAGCTTCCATCTTGTTAGAAAAAATGATTATGTTACATGACTGCAGCTTCCATCTTGTTAGAAAACTTTCTCGTTTTAAAAAACATTTAAAAAAAATGTTTACATTTTATTTTTATTTATTTATTTATTTATTTTTTTTTGAGATGGGGTCTCATTCTGTCACCCGGGCTGGAGTGCAGTGGCGCGATCTCGGCTCACTGCAACTTCCGCCTCCCAGGTTCAAGTGATTCTCCTGCTTCAGCCTCCTGAGTAGCTGGGATTACAGGTGCCCACCAGTATACCCAGATAATTTTTTGTATTTTTAGTAGAGATGGGGTTTCACCATGTTGGCCAGGCTGGTCTCGAACTCCTCCTGACCCCCTTTGGCCTCATGATTTCACGGAGTCTCGCTCTGTCCCCCTGGAGTGCAGTGGCCCTCAGCTTGCAAGCTCCGCCTCCCTCCCAAAGTACTGGGATTACACAGGCGCCCGCCACCTCGCCCGGCTAGTTTTTTGTATTTTTTAGTAGAGACGGGGCCACTGATCTCCTGCTTAGCTTTTTTTTTTTTTTTTTTTTTTTTTTTTTGAGACAGGTTCTCACTCTGTCCCCCAGACTGGAGTATAGTAACATGATCTCAGTTCATTGCAACCTCTGCCTCCTGGGTTGAAGTGATCTTCCCATATCAGCCCCCACAGTAGCTGAGACTACAGGCACATGCTCCCATGCCTGGCTATTTTTTTTTTTTTTTTTTTTTGAGACAGAGTTTCAAAACTCTGTTTTGAAGAGTCTCACTTTGTCACCCAGGCTGGAGTGCTGTGGTGCAATCACAGCTCCCTGTAGCCTTGAATTCCTGGGCTCAATCGATCATCCCACCTCAGCCTCCTGAGTACCTGGGAATACAGGAGTGTGCCACTGTGCCCACTTTTTAAATAATTTGTAGAAACAAGCTCTCCCTATGTTACCCAGGCTGGTCTCAAACTGCTGGGCTCAAGTGATCCTCCCGCCTTGGCCTTCCAAAGTGTTGGGATTACAGGTGTGAGCCGCCATGCCCAGTGCAGACTCTATTGATTTATCCCTTGCTGGCTTCCATGAGCTAATTCACCACATAGAAAGGCCCACATGGAGGAGAACTGAGAGTGGCTTCCAGCTGACAGTCACTAGGGAAACTGAATCCTGCCGACAACCATGCAAACTTGGAAGTGGATCCTTCTCTAGTTAAGCCTCAGATGAGACCTCAGCCCTGGCTGACACCTTGATTGCAGCCTCTTGAGAGACTCTTACACAGAGGACTGAGCTAAGCTCTATCCTGATTCCTGACCCACAGAAACTGTGAGATAAGCTGCTAAGTTTGTATTAATTTATTATATACTGCAATAGCTAACTAATGTTGTACCAAAAAAGAATGTAAACTATCTCATCAATAATTAATATTGATGACTTGTTGAAATAATATTTTTAATATTTGAGTTACATACAATATTTTATCAGACTTAATTTTATCTATTTCTTTTTACTTTTTTATGTGGCTACTAGAAAATTTAAAATTTACTTATTTATTTATTTTTGAGACAGAGTCTTGCTCTGTTGCCCAGGTTGGAGTGCAATGGCACAATCTCGGCTCACTGCAACCTCCACCACCCTGGTTCAAGCAATTCTCCTGTCTCAGCCTCCTCAGTAGCTGGGATTACAGGCACCCACCACCAAGCCCGGCTAATTTTTTTTTGTAGAGATGGGGTTTCACCATGTTGCCCAGGCTGATCTGGGATGCCAGAACGGCCTGGCCAACATGGTGAAACCCTGTCTCTACTAAAAGTACAAAAATTAGCCGGGCTTGGTGGGTGATTTGCCCACCTCAGCCTCCCAAAGTGGTGGGATTACAGGTATGAGGCCCGGCGCCCGGCTGAAAATTTAAAATGTAAAATCTGTGGTTTGCATTGTGTTTCTATTGGCAACACTGGTATAGATCTACAAGGAGACAATAATTTCATGTAGCTTATGTAGCCCAGCATACTAAAGGGAGTTGGCAATCGCATCCTTAGCATCACCTCTCACTTACTAGGGCATGCTATGCAAACAGAAAATACTCTACCACTTCTGGAAAAGAATGTTTCACTCCTTTTTAAGTTGGGTGAAGCTGTTGTTTAATCTTTTGCCCAAAGGTGAAATCTGCAGTCTTACTTTTGAATACCACCTTCAGGGTTTAATTTGTTTCAGATTAACAGCAGGTGGCAGATGCAATAAAAGGGGGAAAAAATCGCAAATTAAGCATGATATTTTGAATTTCCTTATTTGCTACAGTAGCTACACATTCAGGGAATAAATGCTAATTATTTTGAATTATTTGTTTATGCATTGTCATATGTTTGCCTTTTACTGATTAATGCTCCACAACTTACATTAAATCCTTTGTGGCTAATTAATAAAGTTGTAGTGGCATGACTAGTGACTCTGAACTCTAGAGGACTCTTTTGCACAGGACCCCACTACCCCAATCCCCTGGGAATTGCTGCTGTCCAAAGCAACTGATGCTAATGTAGGTTGCTACAAGCCTCCAGTGTGTTAGAACAGAAAAAAAGTGTTGAGAATAACTTTAACTGAGACATTTGGGTGCTCAGGAAAGGGTAACTAGTTGTTGCGCCTTTAAATTTAAACCAGCATTTAAAAATATTTGTTTATTTATTTATTTATTTATTTATTTATCTTTTTGAGATGGAGTCTCACTCTATCATCCAGGCTGAAGTGCAATGGTGCAATCTCGGCTCACTGCAACCTCCGCCTTCTGGGTTCAAGCAATTCTCCTGCCTCAGCCTTCAGAGTAGCTGGGATTACAGGTGCACACCACCAAGCCTGGCTAATTTTTGTATTTTTAGTAGAGACAGCATTTCACCATGTTGGCTAGGCTGTTCTGGAACTCCTGACCTCAGGTAATCTGCCCACCACAGCCTCCTAAAGTGCCAGGATTGCAGGCATGAGCCACCACGCCTCGCTTGTACCTTTCTTTAGAGGAGAGTTTGAGAAGTTTAGGGAAGAGTAAGGAACTTCCAGCAGCAACGCCACTCAGTATCTTCTCTATTGTCTCAAGCAATTTAGCCAGCAAAACAAAACAAGCAACCACAAAACAATACTGTTTGATATTACTTCATCCAAGTACTTTCCCAAGTGTGTATCAAACATTCCTTCACACCACATATAGAATTCTCAAGAAAGAAGAATTTTAAAGAAAATATTGCCTTCATATTATTTCTAGTGGTGCTTTTGGGCCCCTTGGAGATTGGCACACTGGGCACCGTTTGGTAATCTTCACCCTTAATTTGACTCTGGACAGTCAGGTGTGCAAGATCCTCACTCAGGTGAATCTCTCATGAACACGTTCCTTTTTTTTTTTTTTGAGACAGAATTTTGCTCTTGTTGCCCAGGCTGGAGTGCAATGGCGCAATCTCAGCTCACTGTAACCTCCACTTCCGAGGTTCAGGCAATTCTCCTGCCTCAGCCTTCCAAGTAGCTGGGATTATAGGCACGTGCCAATGCACCTGGCTAATTTTGTATATTTAGTAGAGATGGGATTTCACCATGTTGGCCAGGCTGGTTTCGAACTCCTGACCTCAGGTGATCCACCTGCCTCGGCCTCCCAAAGTGCTAGGATTACAGGCGTGAGCCACTGTGCCTGGCCACATGTTTTGTTTTTCTTTTCTTTTTATTTACTTATTTTTATCCTTTTCTTTTTTGCCTCCTAGCCAGTGGATTTCAAACATTTTTTTTTCTTTTCTATTTTAAGATTAGGTTCAGGGGATAGGTGGGCAGGTTTGTTAAATTGGGTAAACTGTTTGTTGCTGAGGATTGGCATACAAATTATCCTGTCACCAAGGTAGTGAGCCTATTATCCCATAGGTAGCCTTCTAACCCCCACCCCTCCTTCTCCTCCTCCCTCAAGCCATCCCCAGTGTCCACTCACATGGGTTTTTGTTTTGTTCTGTTGTGTTTTGTTTTTTGAGACAGAGTCTCGCTCTGTTGCTGAGGTTGGAGTGCAGTTGCCCAATCATGGCTCCTTGACCTCCTGGGCGCCAGTGATCCGCCCACATCAGCCTCTCAAGTAGCTGGGACTACAAGCACACTCTCCCACACTTGGGTAATTTTTTTTTTTTTTTTTGGGGACGGAGTTTTGCTCTGTCGCCCAGGCTGGAGTGCAGTGGTGCGATCTCAACTCACTGCTACCTCCACCTCCTGGGTTCAAGCGATTCCACTGCCTCAGCCTCTCGAGTAGCTGGGACCACAGGCATACACCACCACGCCCGGCTAATTTTTTGCATTTTAGTTAAGGCAGGGTTTCACCATGTTGGCCAGGATGGTCTTGATCTCCTGATCTCTTGATCCACCTGCCTTGGCTTCCTAAAGTGCTGCGATTACAGGCGTGAGCCACCGCGCCCTGCCACACTCGGCTAATTTATTATTATTATTATTTTATTTATTTATTTATTTTGACATGGAGTCTCGCGCTGTCGCCAGGCTACAGTGCTGTAGCACGATCTCGGCTCACTGCAACTTGTGCCTCCCAGGTTCAAGCAATTCTCCTGCCTTAACCTCCCGAGTAGCTGAGACTACAGGCGCATGCCATCATGCCCGGCTAATGTTTGGATTTTTAGTAGAGATGGGGTTTCATCATGTTGGCCAGGATGGTCTTGATCTCTTGGCCTCGTGATCCATCTGCCTCAGCCTCCCAAAGTGCTGGGATTACACTGCACTGGGCGTGAGCCACCGCGCCTGGCCTTGGCTAATTAAAATTTTTTTTTAACTTTTATTTTTAGTAGAAAAGAGGTTTTGCTGTCTTTTCCAAGCTGGTCTCAAACTTCTGAGCTCAAGCAATCATCCAACCTTGGCTCACCAAAGTGCTGGGATTACAGGCATGAGCCACGGACCCAGCTCTGACAAACATATTTCTTGAAGGTAATTAAAGGCCAGGCGCCCGTGGCTCACACATGGGGTCTCAGCACTTCGGGAGGCTGGGCTGGGTGGATCCGTTGAGCTCAGGAGTTTGAGACCAGCCTGGCCAACATAGTGAAACTCCATCTTTACAAAAAATACAAAAATCAGCCCTGTGTAGTGGCGCGTGCCTGTAGTCAGCTACTCGGGAGGCTGAGGTGGGAGGATCACTTGAGCCCAGGAGGTGGAGGTTGCAGTGAGCCATGCCTAGGCTACTGCACTCCAGCCTGGGTGACAAAGTTAGACTTTGTCTCAAAAAATAAAATGAAATAAAATAAAATAAAAACCCCCAGAATACAGTATTCAAAAAACTAAAAAAAAAAAAAAAAGTGTTTAAGGGGACTGAGTTCATGTTTCAGGGTACCATATTCTGTGGTCACACTGTGTATTATAAAATTTCAAAACTGAAGAGGTGTTCCTGGCCCAGCCAAGTTCCAGTATATATTCAGAGGAGTTTACATGCAGAACAGTTTTAGCCTATGTACGTAAGACTGGTTATAGAGAGACCAGCAGACCTCTAGATCTTCTGATCTCACCTTCATGCATATAGATTTTATCATCTGCCCAGTGAAAATTTCAGGACCTGGAAGTGTGTTCTGACTCTCCTGGAAAAGGCTGCATCTCTGTCTGCTTTGCAGCCTGACTGCAGTGACTTGATTCTACATCCTTCAGATGATTTAGGCTCTATTGATCTAACCAAGAGACACCTGGGTCTAGTTTCTCCTCACCCTGAGTGCACTCTGACATGTGTCACTCCTACAGACGGGCAAAATGTATAAAGAACAATTTAATTCACAAAAGGAGAATCCAAATGGCAAATAAATATCTGGAAAAAAGGTTAATCTCATTGATAGTAAAAATACAATTAAAAATGAAATCTTTATCACGCCACTGCACTCCAGCCTGGGTGACAAAACGAGACCCGTCTCAAAATAAATAAATATAAAAATGGAATCTTTTTCTCCCATGAAATTAAAAATATATATTTTGCATTATAATTCTCATAGTTAGCAAAGGTTTGTGAATTAGACAATCTTCCACACTGCTGTTGTGAGTGTACATTTCTGGAGGACAATCTGGCAGTTTACATCAAGACCCACACGTTCAATGTACATGACATTTTCTAATTTATGTGTTATTATTATTTATATTCAATTAATTTTTTTTTTTGAGACAAAGTCTCACTCTTTTGCCCAGGCTGGAGTGCAGTGGTGCAGTCTCAGCTCACTGAAACCTCTGCCTCTCAGGTTCAAGCTATTCTCCTGCCTCAGCCTCCTGCGTAGCTGGGATTACAGGCACACGCCATCACGCCAAGCTGATTTTTGTATTTTTAGTAGAGATGGGGTTTCACCATGTTGGCCAGGCTGGTCTTGAACTTCTGACCTTAGGGGATCCACCTGCATAGCCCTCCCAAAGTGCTAGGATTACAGGTGTGAGCCACTGTGCCTGCCCTATTAATTTTTATTTTATTTTTTTGAGACAGGATTTTTTGAGACAGGATTTTTATTTTACGTTTTTGAGACAGGCTGAAGCACAGTGGTGTGATCTGGCCTCACTGCAGCCTCGAACTTAGAAATGTATTCTAAGAAAATAACCAGAAACAAAAGCAAAACATGTGTATAACAGTGTTTCTTATGAGATTATTTACAATAAGAGCAACTGTCCAAATAGAAAGAATATTGTATAGTCATTATAAAGTGTTTTTAGAAAACATGTAATGACCAATAAAAATACAGTAAAACCTGGCAAAAACTTTTTCCTAAGATAATGCAAATTCAGATTGGCTACCATCCTTACCAGATCTCCTTCTCTAATGAGGTGCACTAAAGAAAACTCTTATCTTCTAGGATATGGGGAATGCAGAAAGAGGACAAGGCGAGTTGGGGAAAACAGAAATCCCTTCTCAAAAGCAAGGAAGCAGGGAGTTCTGCCCCAGGGTTCTCCTAGCTCCAAGAGATTCCAAGCCTTGCCACTGTGGTCCTGAAGGTCCTGTCAACCCTGAACCCAGAATCACCTCCACTGATACGTGGTGCAGATAAACGCCACCAGGGGCCTCAAACTGAAGCCAGGATCTGGTTGGATCTGGATATTGCAGAAATCCTGGCTGACCACCTGCATAAGTCATCCCAGATATTTCGTTAACTTTGTAGGAATGTGACTACTAATTTTGTGATTAATTTTTTTAATGTTTTCTATTATGTAAAAAAAAAAAAAAAAGCAAGATAGAAAACTTCATGGGCCTGGCTCGGTGGCTCATGCCTATAAGCTCAGTACTTTGGGAGGCCAAGGCAGGCAGATTGCTCAGATCGCCTGAACTCAGGAGTTCAAGACCAGCCTGAGCAACATGGTGAAACCCTGTCTCTACAAAAAAAAAAAAAAAAAAAAAAAAAAAAATTAGCTGGGTGTGGTAGTGCACGCCTATAGTCCCAGCTACTTGGGAGGCTGAGGCAGGAGGATAGCTTGAACCCAGGAGGTTGAGGCTACAGTGAGCTGAGATCACACCACTGTACTTCAGCCTGGGTGACAAAGTGAGACCCTGTCTCAAAAAAATAAAATAAAATAACAAATAAATAAATACATAAGAAAACTTCACATACACTTGCTCCTACTTCAGCAAAACAAACAAGCAAACTCTCTTTCTCTCTCTATATGCGAAAAGAATATATTTTAAAATGTTATTAGTGATTGCCTCTGATTAGTGGGCTATGGGTCATTTTATTTTTTAAAAATTTATCCTTATTTATTTATTTTACTCCAGATAGGGGTCTTGCTATGTTGCCCAGGCTGGTCTTGAACTCCTGGGCTTAAACAATCCTCCCACTTCGGCATCCCAAAGTGTTAGAATTACAGGCATAAGCTACCATCCCAGACTTGGCTATGGGTAATTTTAATATTTTAATTTTAATATTTTTATTATGCTTTTCTGCATTTTCCAAATTTTTTTTTTCTTTTTTTCCTTTTTCTTTTGAGACAAGGTCTCACTCTGTCACCCAGGCTGGAGTGCTGTGGCACAATCACTGCTCACTGCAGCCTCGATGTCCTGTGCTCAAGTGATCTTCCTGCCTCAGCCTCCCAACTACAGGCATGTGGGACCAACCCAGCTATTTTAAAATTTTTTTCATAGAGATAGGACCTCCTTATGTTACCCTGGCTGGTATTGAACTCCCAGGCTCAAGGAGTCCTCCTGCATTGGCCCCCCAAAGTGCTCGGATTACAGGTGTAAGCCACTACACCCAGACCAAATTTTTCTATACTGCATGTGTATTACTTTTATAATACGAACAATAAAAAATATACAAAAGAACACTGAAGGCTGGGCATGGTGGCTCACGCCTGTAATCCCAGCACTTTAGGAGACTGAGGTGGGTGGACCACCTGAGGTCAGGAGTTCAAGACCAGCCTGGCCAACATGGCGAAACCCTGTCTCTACTAAAAATACAAAAAAATCAGTCGGGTGTGGTGGCAAGTGCCTGTAACCCTAGCTACTCGGGAGGCTGAGGCAGGAGAATTGCTTGAGCCTGGGAGGCGGAGGTTGCAGTGAGCCAAGATGGTGCCATTGCACTCCAACCTGAGAGACAGAGCGAGACACCTCAAAACAAAACAAAACAAAACAAAAAGAATATACATATAAAGTTTTTTCTTTTATAAAAGTGGAGACAGGGTCTTGCTATGTTCCCAAGGCTGGTCTCAAATTCCTGGCCTCCAGTGCTCCTCCTTGCCTTGGCCTCCCAAAGTGCTGGGATTAGAGGCGTGAGTCACCATGCCTGGCCAAGTTTTTTCTTTTTTAACTCTGAGATCTACATACAAATATGTGGTTCACAACAGAGAAGTCCTTATTCAACCTAGCTAATTAAATTCATGTGCTCTCCTTTTATTGGCTGACTATTACAGAATGCTTTTTCCTCAGAGTGACATCTTAAAACTATATTGAATGAGATGTCAGCCAGCATCTGCTTTAGATATTATTGAGTGGAATCTTGGAACAAGTATGTTAACAGATTTAGAAAGGATTTCACGAAGTCTGAAAATGTGATCCCTGTTTCAAGTTCAATGTAACATTTCATTAAGTATACCATTGTGAGGCCTGGCACGGTGGCTCACTTCTGTAATCCCAGCACTTTGGGAGGCCGAGGCGGGTGGATCATGAGGTCAGCAGTTCGAGACCATCCTAGCTAACACGATGAAACCCCGTCCCTACTAAAAATACAAAAAAAAAAAATTAGCCGGGTGTGAGCCGGGCGTGGTGGTGGCATGTGCCGGTAGTCCCAGCTACTCAGTAGGCAGAGGCAGGAGAACTGCTTGAACCTGGGAGGCGGAGGTTGCAGTGACCCGAGATCGAGCCACTGCACTCCAGTCTGGATGACAGAGTGAGACTCCATTTAAAAAAAAAAAAAAAGTATATGGGTATAAAATATACATATACTTTCCCACTCTTCCAATTTCATTATTTCCCAGCAAAGAATCATTCAAGGTCTGCCTGCAAATGGCAAATGATGTAGCACTTCTCTGGTCTGAATACTCTTTTCTAGGAGGTAGAAGTGGGATTTCACTTCTGCTAGAACTTAATTACCCCAATTAGGCCTGGACTCTGCCTCCTGCACAGGGGTGGAAGAGGGTCTTAGAAAGGTCCTTTTTATGGGATGAGCCCACCCAGCTCAGGCCATTCTCTGAGGCAAACTCTGCCCACCAGAAGCTTTCTTCCCCCATAGACTTTATAACTTGAGGCTCCGGAAGGAAGAACAAAATGTGGAAACTGATGCGATGCCAAATGATTTCTCATGATTTTTTCTGCAGCTGGGTTCTTCATTTTTCTTCACTTCTACTGAAAGATTTTTTGTGTGTGCCATCTGGACTGAGAGAATTTGGTCTCACAGTTGTCATAGGATGGATGAATTGAGGCAAACTCAAATTTCTGCTTGAGAACTCGCCAGTGATGGAAGGAGGGCGATTCTGAGGCCCCGGGGGCTGGACAGAGTTCCTTTCCACCTATTTGCTTTGTGGGAGTTGGGAAGGTAAAGGCCACAGAATATATTGACTTATTAACTTATTTAAATTACTTTATTTGTGAATGAGTGATGGTACAAGCTAATGTAATGGAAAACACATCTCATTCTCTTCTGCCCTGGCCACACAGTTTCTCTCCTCAGTGGCCAAGACAATTTCTTGTGTATCTCTTTGGAAATATTTTCTCTGTCAGGCTTCTGTTTTTGTTTTTTATTCTTAAAATTTAATATTTATTTATTTTTTGAGACAAGATCTCATTCTGTGCCCAGGCCAGAGTGCAGTGGTACCACCTTAGGTCACTGCCGCCTCAGACTCCTGAGCTCTAGCAATCCTCCTGCCTCAGCCTCCTAAAGTGCTGGGATTACAGGTGTGAGCCACCCCTGGCCAGTTTTGGTTTTTTAAACACAAAGTACCGTACTGTACACACTGCTATGTATCTTGCTTTTTTCACTAAAAAATTTATCTTGGATTTCCCCTCTAGTATAGATTATGTTCCTTTATTTTTAATGACTTCATAATATTTCATGATATAACTGTGCTGCAACAAATCCCTGAACATACGTTATTCTGCATTTGTAGAAGTTTATCTGTAGGTTAAATTTTTTTTTTTTTTTTTTTTTTTGAGATGGAGTCTCATCTCCATCTGGTGTCACCCAGGCTGGAGTGCAGTGGCACGATCTTGGCCCACTGCAACCTCTGCCTCTTGGGTTCAAGCAATTCTCCTGTCTCAGTCTCCCAAGTAGCTGGGATTACAGGCATCTGCCACCATGCCTGGCTAATTTTTGTATTTTTAGTAGAGACAGGGTTTCACCATGTTGGCCAGGCTGGTCTTGAACTCCTGACCTCAGGTGATCTGCCCGCCTTGCCCTCCCAAAGTGCTAGGATTACAGGCGTAAGCCACTGTGCTCGGCCAGGTTAAATCCTTAAAATAAGGAGAATGTGCATTTTTAATACTGAGATATGTGAAATTCCTTTCCATAATCCCATCAGCATCGATGAGAAAGATTTTTCTTACATCCTTGCCAACACAAGCGAGACACCGAATTTAAATTCTGACCAAAGAGATTAAGAGTTGCTTCTTTATTTTATTTCAAACACCACAGGATGCTTAGAGGTAAGCATCCTATTATTCAATTTGCATCTGAATACAGTCACAATTCTTTGTCTTTACACTGGTTTTCTGGTCTCAATGAGGCTTAAGATAATTTGAGTGACTCTACAGGGGGAAAAAGGAACTAATAGTCAAAGAAAATCATCGTGGTTTATTAGCTTTATAAGGATTCCAAAATGCAGGGCTTTTTACATTCGGCACAAGAGTTGTTTTTGTCTTCCTGACAGTGAGCCCGTAGGGTCCCAGTGGCCAGCAGGGGGCAGCACGTACACACAGAGAGTCCGGCTGGGACGCCACCAGCTGATTCAACATGCTGCAGCTACTGGACCTAGGACCTCACCAGTCAGAAATGCAAACTCACTTTGTTACCTTTACTGCCTTCTCATGGTTGGCAGTGAAGCACAAAGCTCGACTAAAAGACCAGGATAAATGGAAATATTCAGTGCCAACCAAGTGCAGGGTGGCACAGAATTAAGAGGGAGTAAGAGGGCTGGGTGCAGTGGCTCACGCCCAAATTCCAGCACTTTGGGAGGCCGAGGCGGGCAGATCACGAAGTCAGGCGTTCCAGACCAGCCTGACCAACATGGTGGAACTCCCTCTACTAAAGATACAAAAATTAGCTGGGTGTGGTGGCGTGCGCCTGTAGTCCCAGCTACTCAGGAGGCTGAGGCAGGAGAATCACTTGAACTCGGAAGGCAAAGGTTGCAGTGAGCCCAGATCACACCACTGCACTACAGCCTGGGCGACAGAGCGAGACTCCATCTCAAAAAAAAAAAAAAAAAAAAAAAAAAAAAAAAGGATATTATGAACACAACTAAGAATAGCATCATGTTGTAGAACAGAATTTAAATTAAATATTTGGTTATTCCAGCCCCTATTTGTGCTATAAAGCACAGAAGGAACACCTTTATTGGATTCACATTATATTTCATACCTATTTTGCCAAAAAGTGCTAAAAATGTCAACTAGTTAACCCCTGCGTCTTCTGTTCCTCTAGAAACAGGATTTATTATTTTATCTTAAAAAGCAAATGAACCTGTTTCCTTAATATTAGTCCATTCAACCAGCAAATACTGATTGCATGCCAGGTGCAGTGGGTATTGGGTAGACAAGACATAGCCTCTTGGGAGGCTAAGGCAGGAGAATGGCTTGAACCAGGGAGGTGAAGGTTGCAGTGAGCCACTGTACTCCATCCTGGGTAACGGAGTGAGACCCTGTCTAAAAAAAAAAAAGAGAAAGTGGTGGTGCAGGATTCAAATCCAGGTCTGACCCGAGAATCTACCATGTGCTGTGCCAGTCTGGTCTGAGGTCTGCACATAGAAATTGTAGGCATCGTCCAGGCACGGTGGCTCACGCATGTAATCCCAGCACTTTGGGAGGCTGAGGCAGGCGGATCACCTGAGGCCAGAAGTTCGAGACCAGCCTGGCCAACATGGTGAAACTCCGTCTCTACTAAAAAAATACAAAAATTAGCCAGGCGTGGTGGGAGGTGCCTGTAATCCCAGCTACTCAGGAGGCTGAGGCAGGAGAATCACTTGAACCCAGGAGACAGAGGCTGCAGTGAGCCAAGTTTGTGCCACTGCACTCCAGCCCGGGAAACAAGAGCGAGACTTTGTCTCCAAAAAAAAAGAAAAAGAAAAAGAAATTGTAAGCATTGCTCCTCCCTCAGTATTCCTCAGAAGAGAACCAGCATCAGATGAGGGAGTTTTTCATACTATCTCATGAAAGCTATGAAAACTGAAAGTTATAACTTTCCACACATACATCAATTTATGCAATCAATCTGTTTCAAAATCATTCTATGCCACACTTTCTCTACAAAATGGAAATTGGCCATGTGTCTCAATGAAAAGTTCAGGATAACTGGTAAGAGTCTCGATTTGGTTTAGCGGCATGAGTTATTACTGGCTAAGTTTTTTTTTTTTTTTTTTTTTTTTTTTTTTTTTTTTTTTGAGACGGAGTCTTGCTTTGTCACCCAGGCTAGAGTGGAGTGGTCGGATCTCAGCTCACTGCAAGCTCCGCCTCCCAGGTTCACGCCATTCTTCTGGCTCAGCCTCCCGCGTAGCTGGGACTACAGGCGCCCGCCACCTCGCCTGGCTAGTGTTTTGTATGTTTTAGTAGAGACGGCGTTTCACCATGTTAGCCAGGATGGTCTCGATCTCCTGACCTCGTGATCCGCCCGTCTCGGCCTCCCAACGTGCTGGGATTACAGGCTTGAGCCACCGCGCCCGGCCTTAAGTTTTTTTTTTGAGACAGAGTCTCTCTCTGTTGCCCAGGCTGGAGTACAGTGGCGCAATCTCGGCTCACTGCAACCTCCGCCTCCTGGGTTCAAGCGATTCTCCTACCTCTCTGTCTCCTGAGTAACTGGGACTACAGGTGTGTGCCACCATGCCCAGCTAATTTTTTGTATTTTTAGTAGAGACAGGGTTTCATCATGTTAGCTAGGATGGTCTCGATCTCCTGACCGTGTGATCTGCCCACCTCGGCCTCCCAAAGTGCTGGGATTATAGGTGTGAGCCACCGCGCCCAGCCATGACTCAGTTTTTATTAGCAAAAAAACTACGAAAAACCAGGAGAAGCGGATGAATAATAGGAAGAAAGAATTACAAACCAAAAGAACTGCAAAGGAAAAATCAGGCAGTTTTCTTGAGTTTCTAGCTGTACAGGAAACAGGGTAGGGTGGAGACCTGTAGAGAAGTTTCTTACCTGGGTTGGGCCTCCAGTTGTCAAAGACCTGGGCAACACCTCCAGTAGGATGCCCAGGGGGAGCTCCTGGGCAGAGGTGAAGGGCTTTGCTCTGTGAATTATCCAGTCTCATTAGCTGGTGATGAAATGGTTCACAAAGCACAGATCCCAAGTGCCTTGCCAGTTTTGGGAATTATTTGGAGACTGATATTCTGTCACGTATTACACAGAGGCAGAGAAGGTAATTACCTTCTGGTTCCTGGCACCTTCAGTGGAAGAGTAAATATTAAGTGAGAGCTACTACTCTGAGGCAGGCAGTATTCTAATATTTACATATACAATAACTCTTTAATAACTAATTACTAATGATGTTATTATCTCCATTTTATAGATGAAGGAACTGAGGCTTTTTGTCTCCAGCAAAATTAGCAGAGCCACAGCTTGAACTCTGGCAGTCTGTCTTTAGAGGCTGTCTTATTCTAGGAATACCACCAGTTAGTTCAACAAGCAGCTTGTGGAGGACATACTATGCTCCCTGCCTTGGAACCCGGCACTCCTGAGTCACAAACAGTCCATATTTTCACCCGGAAAAGGAATGGAGAAGCTGGACCAGAGTATTTATTCTTTCTTTCTTCCTTTTCTTTTTCTTCCTTTCCTCCCCTCCCTCCCTCCTTCCCTCCCTCCCTTCCTCTCTCTCTCTCTTTCATTCATTCAGAGTTTTGCTCTTGTTGCCCAGGCTGGAGTGCAATGGCCTGATCTCTGCTCACTGCAACCTCCACCTCTCAGGTTCAAGCTATTCTCCTGCCTCAGCCTCCCAAGTAGCTGGGATTACAAGGTATGAGCAACCACGCATGGCTAATTTTGTATTTTTAGTAGAGACAGGGTTTCACCATGTTGGTCAGGTTTGTCTCGAACTCCTGACCTCAGGTGATCCGCCAGCCTCAGCCTCCTAAACTGCTGGAATTACAGGCGTGAGCCACCACGCCCGGCCAAAGTATTTCTATACAATGTGGTACACTGTTAAACAGGAAAGTCCACTTGTGCTCGACAGAAATTCTTGTGTTCCCAAGCACATCTTAAACGTGCTTGGAAAGTTACTGAGCAAGTGACTGACCTTCAAGGCACAAACCGATGCGGTCACTATTCAGTCAACAGACCCATTGCAGATTTCATTGTCGCTTTGCTTCCCTGAAACTTACTTTGTTTTAATGAGACTGTTCTGAAAAAGTGAAATTTAAACAAATTTAGAATCTTCCTACTCTGTGGTTTGCTTTAAAGACTGAAAAATGCTTGGGCTAAACCTTAAATAAAAAGATCAAGTCTTGCAATTAAAAATTGAACCAAAAATACTAACGAGAGTGTTCTGCAACAGTGAAATTTAAACAAATTTTCAACCATACTAGGTTTGGTCTCTGCTGTTTGCTTTGAAGATTGAAAAACACTTGGGCTAAACCTTCAATAAAAAGATTAAGTCTTGCAATTAAAATTTAAACTCAAAATACTCCACCAGTAAAATTACTTCAACTTTTATTGTGTACTTGCAAGTTTTCACAAGATGGATAGGAAAAAGGTATTCCACCAAAATCTAAAGAGTGATGACGAATCTCCTCTTTGTGCCAGTTCATTAAATTGCCTAATGGCAACTACGGATAAGTAAATGCCTTTAACCCGAACGGTTTTGCTCTTTAAACGAATGACGGGCAACAGAGACCGAAAAAGTGTATCCCCAGGAATTCGAGAAGGACGGTGAATTGTAGTGGTACCGCCAGGAGGGGAGGCTCCTGCCCCCTGAGTAGAACCAGGGAGCAGAGCCGCTCGGGGGGGCTTCAGGACCGCGGAGGGGATCCCCTCAGGGTGGGCCGTCTCCTCCTCGCCCGCCGCAGGCAGGAGCGGGGGGGACCGAAACCCTGTAGTTTGCAGCGTCCGGCAGCGGGTCCGCGCCCAGCGAGAGGCTCCCCAGCTCCGGGGAGGATGCGGACCCGGGACGCCCCCGTGAGCTCGCTGCGCCTGCCTGACACGAGGCGCTCACAAAACAAAGCAAGGGCTTCGGGGAGGGCGCGGCCGCGGGGCCGAGCGCGCAGATCGCTCCGGACCCGGGCACCGCCTGCGAGCCGCGCCGACCAGCAGGGAAGGGTTAGCGCTAGGCGGCGCCCGGGTCCAGTCTGCCAGGGTGAGTGTCCGGCCCGCGTCCCCGCCACGCCCGCTGCGTTCCCCTTTCCTCTGCGGCGGGCCGAGAGATAACCCCGCCCGAGGAGCCCCGGCGCCCGCCCCCCACGCGGGTCGCACTGGAATTCGCAGCCCCTCTCGGGTCTCCGGGGCACATTTTGCAGTCTGGGTGGCAACGCACTTGCTCCAGGACCAGCTGCTGCCCCGCCGCGGAGGACGGGCGGACTTTTCTTTTGGGGGGTAAGATGGCAGGTCCCGGGAAACAAAGGAAACTTGGGCCCGGCCCCCAGCGCGGCGTGTGTGGCTCGCATGTGTGCCCCGGGTCCTGTGTGGAGTCGCTGGGCGCCTGTGCCAGCCTGCCCGCTGCCCGCAGCCGGCGCGGGGAAACCAGCCGGGTAACAGCAGCCGGCGGCGCCCGCCCACCTGCGGCGGCGCCCGCCCGGGGAGCTCCCTCGCGGGCCGGACCGGCGGCGGCGGTGGCGGTGGCGGCGGCGGCGGCGGGGGAGGGGGCGCTGGGGAGCCCAGAGCAGGGCGGGGAAGGCTGGGAGGCGGCGGGCGGCGGCGGAGGGGAGCCGGGGTGGGCGGGCGGCGCCACGTCACGGCTATTGTGGCTGTCCTGGTATATAAGGTCCCGCCGGCTCGCCGCGCTCCCCACCTTTCCTGCGCCCGCCAGGAGCCAGAGGTTCTTCAGGTACCCGGCATCCAGCGAGACGCGCAGCGCACCGACGGAGGGGACATGGGCAGAGCAATGGTGGCCAGACTCGGGCTGGGGCTGCTGCTGCTGGCACTGCTCCTACCCACGCAGGTGAGGCCCTGGCGCCCGGCGGGGCTCAGGGCCGTGCCCGGGGTGGGGGCGGGGGAGATGGACCAGGTCCCGGGGGCCGTCCTGCGCCCATACTTCGGGCCACGGACAGGGACTGGGAGAGAATCTTGCTTAGCTGACCAGGGGAGAGGGCCATGTGGACCCCATTTTTCCACTCCCTTGCGTGCTGCCCCCTCCCCTCCCACGGCCCTGGGAACAATGCAGCTCCGCGCGCGGGCTGAGAGGACTCAGCCCCACCCCAGGTTCCACGCTGTCCCTTCCCAGGCGGCCAGGTGCCTGCTTCCCACTTTCACCCAGAGGCCCGAGGTGCCCGCAGGGATTAGCGCCTGGGGAGCTCAGGCTCCCGGGCGACGTCGTCCCTGGGTCCCCTGAGGACCCGCTTCCCCCTACGAGTGTCTTCGCGCTCCCCGAGCTCTACACAAAGACAGGCGACCGTCCCTTTCGGGGAGGGCGGCTCACGCCCATCCTCCACCCTCGGAGTTGGACTGGGGATCCCGGAGAAGCTACGGCTATCCGGCTCTTTTTAAATCCCAGTCCCGGGAGGTTCGGCGCTGGAGCCGAGGTGGGGACCCTCTCCTGACGCTGCGCTCTCTGCGAGGCAATCTTTCACGTCCATTGCTTGTCATCTTAGGATCCCCATGTTATTTTAGCCCAGATTGGCTAGTTCTGGGGAGGCGGCATGGTGGGACGATTCTGTCCCGAGTCCCCGCCAGGCTTTGTCCGGGTCGCCGCTACCAGCGCCTTCTCCCTAGACCCTCTATCCGGGGAATCTCGCCTCGGGTGCGGGTACCGGGGACCGCGCAGCGCTGCCTCGTGGGTGGATGGATGCACGGTGCAGGCGAGGGAGACCGGGGGCTGGGCCTGGGAGACCCTAGCGGGGGCGGGGGCTAAGAAGGTACGTTTGTCCGGGGGAGTTCGGGTTTGGGGGATGGGAGTGACGGCTCTCCAGCGCCTTCGGTTGGGGTTAATAGAGGACTGTCTCTGGGGCTTCTCCCCCAAAAGTTGGGCGCGCTGGGCCCTCCGTCCCCAGACATCGAACGTCTGGGCTCACCTGGGAGTGCAGCCTGAAAATGTGGAGCGCTCTTCCCCACCGCGGGCCGGGTAACCGTACCCTATTGTCTTCCTCCCAGTCCGCTGCGCTCCCGAGCCCTCCTCAATTCTTTGATGGGGGAGGGGCGCGGCCGCGAGAAACCGGCCCCCTCTACTCTCCGCCCCATCTTCTCTCCGACCAGATTTTTTCCTCCAACATTGTAAGTGAGAAGTTTTAATAATGCGAATAAATCTAGCTTGGGAGAGAAAATTTTGTTTAGTGTCCGTTTAATAAATTTTTCTTGATGTAGAGGATCTTTAGATCCTCAGATTGATACACCGGGTTTTAAAAAGAAAATATCACCTGCAGCACTAAAACTAATTGTATGAATAAAGAACAGGTTACTTTCAGGGATCCCAAACAAGGTGTCCAAAACAGGCACCCTGTTTTAAGTAAATTACCATATTAATGCTTTTCTTTATTGGGAGTGCCGTTTCCTGATGGGACACACTAAATCTTGCACACAGTAGGTGCCCAATAAATAAATTGGACTTGATACAGATTTTTTTGTTGTTGTCACTAATCTATTTTGGATAGAATTTGTACATTTCTTTAGTCAATATTTGTTTAATGACTTTATGGATTTTACAACAAAAGGAGCTGGTGCTGATGTAGGAGGGCTTTATCTTTGGATTAATAGGCAGCCAAATGTACATGGGGCCCAGACTCTTGCCTGGTGCCACGTCCTCCCTCCCGCCTGTAATCGGAAGCCCTTGTAAACCCTCCCTTGCAGTGAGGGCTGAAAACTCCGATCTGCCTTTGTTCCATGACAAAGGAGAGATTATCACGTGCCCTACTGGACTGTGCATTTCGTGGCTTGAAAAATCAGTGGTGAATGATGCCACTCAGACGCTGGGACACTGGGAGAACCTTGGTTCTTGGCCACAGCACTGAGCTTAGTGACCAGTGAGGCTGCTGCTGGTGAAACTTAACACCATACCCTCTCGTTGTCTTTTGTGAAATCGTTCCGACCTCGTGGTGTTTTCTTGAAGTCATTCTGCCTTAAAGGAAAGACTCATTTTCTCTTTCAATTTAACACAAATATTGTGGCCATTTTTTAGAAGAATTATTTCAAATTTCAAGGGAGAAGATAAGACTGCAGTTCCCCCCTTAAGGAAAAGGCTAAGTTTCCAAGGCTGTATTAAATGAGTATGTGAAAGTTACCTAGCAAATCCAGGATAGACACTGACCCAATTAATTCTAGTTCCGTAAGTCTCAGTTACAATATTTAAAAATCCCCATTTTTTTGTGCAACTTTAAAATCTCTCCCTTTCTGCGAAAATAGACCTTATTGCAATGCCATTAAGTCAATATAATCTCGGAAACCGAATTAGTTAACTTGGTCCTTTTTTCCTTTGCAAAGAAATAAAAACAGGAGTTATAGTTATTGAATAACTTTTTTGTTCTTGTTGCCACTTGGCATTTTTGAGGCATCTCTAGGTAGTTTGCTTTGAAACTAAAGAGAATGACCTTGGTGGGCTGAGCAAGAATTTACAATTTAATGATGTTGGGTAAGAGAACAATGGTAAGAGAGCAATCTAAGAATATATCACCTACTTTAATTTTATATTAGAGTATGCGGAGGTAGCTGTGATGTGGAAATTTATCCATGTAACTTTTTATGTATTTTAGATTTATTCCACTGTAACGACTTCTGCACCACTTTCAAGTAACTCCTCCCAGAATACTTTGACTACCCCAAATCCAGCTAATACCACCACCAAGGCGGTTGGTGGTGCCCTGCAGTCAACAGCCAGTCTCTTCGTGGTCTCACTCTCTCTTCTACATCTCTACTGTTAAGAGACTCAGGCCAAGAAACATCTTCTAAACTTCCCCATCTTCTAAACCCAATCCAAATGGCGTCTTGGCAAGGAAAAACAGGTCTTCATTGAATCTACTAATTCCACACCTTTTATTGACGCAGAAAATGTTGAGAATCCCAAATTTGATCTGCTTGAAGAACATGTGAGAGGTTTGACTAGATGATAGATGCCAATGTTAAATCTGCTGGTGTTTCATGTACAAGATGAAGGAGAGGCAACATCCAAAATAGCTTAAGACATGATTTCTTTGAATGTGGTTTAAGAAATGTGGACACTTAATCCTACCTTGAAAATAAGAATAGTAATAAAGGATGTGATTGTGGAATGGAGATTCAGTTTTCATTTGGTTCATTAATTCTATAAGGTCATAAAACAGGTAATATAAAAAGCTTCCATGATTCTATTTATATGTACATTAGAAGGAACTTCCAGGTGTTACTGTAATTCCTCAATGTATTGTTTCGACAGCACTAATTTAATGCTGATATACTCTAGATGAAGTTTTACATTGTTGAGCTATCGCTGTTCTCTTGGGAACTGAACTCACTTTCCTCTTGAGGCTTTGGATTTGACATTGCATTTGACTTTTTACATAGTAATTGACATGTGCCAGGGCAATGATGAATGAGAATCTACCCCCAGGTCCAAGCATTCTGAGCAACTCTTGATTATCCATAAAGAGTCAAATGGTAGGCATTTCCTATCACCTATTTCCATTCAACAAGAGCACTACATTCATTTAGCTAAACAGATTCCAAAGAGTAGAATTCCAGTGACTGCAATTAATTTCAAAATACTTTTTATTATTATTATTATTTTTTAGATGGAGTCTCACTTTGTCGCCCAGGCTGGAGTGCAGTGGCGCGATCTCAGCTCAGTGCACCCTCTGCCTCCTGGGCTCAAACGATTCTCCTGCCTCAGCCTCCCAAGTAGCTGGGATTACAGGCACCTACCACCATGCCCGGCTAATTTTTGTAATTTTACTAGAGAAACGGTTTCACCATGTTGCCCAGGCTGGTTTCGAACTCCTGACCTCAGGTGATCCGCCTGGCTTGGTCTCCCAAAGTGCTGGGATTATAGGCTTGAGCCCCGTGCCGAGCTGTCAAAATGCTTTTTATATCTGCATATGTTGAATACTTTTTACAATTTAAAAAAATGATCTGTTTTGAAGGCAAAATTGCAAATCTTGAAATTAAAAAGGCAAAAATGTAAAGGAATCAAAACCGTAAATCAAGTATTTGGGAAGTGAAGACTGGAAGCTAATTTGCATTAAATTCACAAAAACTTTTATACTCTTTCTGTATATACTTTTTTTTCTTTAAACAGTTATGGATCAGAATAGCCACATTTGGAACACTTTTTGTTATCAGTCAATATTTTTAGATAGTTAGAACCTGGTCCTAAGCCTAAGAGTGGGCTTGATTCTGCAGTAAATATTTTACAATTGCCTCGACACACAGAAACCTTTTTAAAAATAGACACTCCCCGAAGTCTTTTGTTCGCATGGTCACACACTGATGCTTAGATGTTCCAGGAATCTAATATGGCCACAGTAGTCTTGATGACCAAAGTCATTTTTTTCCATCTTTAGAAAACTACATAGAAACAAACAGATTGAACACATCTGAAGCTACTGTGTGTGTGAATGAACACTCTTCTGCTTTATTCCAGAATGCTGTACATCTCTTTTGGATTGTATATTGTGTTTGTGTATTTATGCTTTGATTCATAGTAAATTCTTATGTTATGGAATTGATTTGCATTGAACACAAACTGTAAATAAAAAGAAAGAAATGGCTGAAAGAGCAATCTTGCATTTTAAGTTTTTCCAGTATGAGGAATACTTTGTGGGTAATCATGGTTCTATGAGCCTGTTAAAATTTTTAAAAATAATTAACAAATTTTGGGTTTTTTTTTTTTTTTTTTTTTTTTTTTTTTTTTTGGAGAGACAGGGTTTCACCATGTTGTCCAGGCTGGTCGCGAACTCCTGGGCTCTAGTGATCTTCCTGCCTTGTCCTCCCAAAGTGTTGGGATTACAGGCATGAGCCACCACTCCAGGCCCCAAGTCTGTTAATTTAAACCATAGGGATATACCTCAGTATTTTTCTTTCTCTTTCTTTCCTTTTTTTTTTTTTTTTGAGACAGAGTTTTACTGTGTCGCCCAGGCTGGAGTGCAGTGGTGTGATCTTGGACATTTAAACTGAGATCCAAATGACAAGACAATTGTAGGAGGATCTGAGGAAAATTCCCTGGTAGAAGGAACAGCATGTGCCAAGTCCACGAGCCTGCAGCAATTTTTCCCCTATCTATAGGTCCACAGATCCTTTTGGTTATCTACCTACCTACCTACCTACCTACCTACCTACCTACCTACCCACCTACGTACCTATCTATCATCTGTCTGTCTAATTTATGAGATAGGTCTTACTATGTTGTCCAGGCTGGTCTTGGACTTCTGGGCTCAAGTGATCCTCCTGCGTTGGCCTCCCAAAGTACTGGGATCATAGGCCTCCCAAAGTGCTGGGATTACAAGCCACCATGCTTGGCCCTCTTTGGTCATCTAAATTGTCACTTCCATATGCTCCTTTCACGCCCCTGAGTTCCTCTGAGGCCCTTCAAGTGTGTTCCGAGGTGACTGAGGGACAACCTGGAAAGGCAGGCTGGAACTTGGGAGTATGTGGAAGTTGTAGTCTACAAGTTTCCTTTCTTCTTTCCTCCCTCCTTCCCTCCGTCCCTTCTTTCCTTCTTTCTTTCCCTTTCTTTCCCCTCCCCTCCCCTCCTCTCCCGTCCCCTCCCCTCCCCTCCCCTCCCCTCCCCTCCCCTCCCCTCCCCTCCCCTCCCCTTTCCTCTCTTCTCCTCTCCTTTCCTTTCCTTTTTTTTTGAAACAGAGCTTCGCTTTTGTTGCCCAGGTTGGAGTGCAATGGCACCATCTTGGCTCACTGCAACCTCTGCCTCCTGGGATCAAGCGATTCTCCTGCCTCAGCCTCCCGAGTAGCTGGGATTACAGGCACGCGCCACCACATCTGACTAATTTTGTAGTTTTAGTAGAGACGGGGTTTCTCCATATTGGTCAGGCTGGTCTCGAACTCCCGACCTCAGGTGATCCACCTGCCTTGGCCTCCCAAAGTGCTGGAATTACAGACATGAGTCACCGCGCCTGGTCTTGCAAGTACACTTTCTTCAATGAACTTCAGTTCTGCTTTTAGGGTCTTTCAATTGATGGAATAAGACCCCCTTTGATGATCTAGGTATCTATCTATCTATCTATCTATCTATCTATCTATCTATCTATCTATCAATCATCTATGTGTACCTATATATACACACACACACAAACATGAGGAAGAAATACAACTATTATAATTCTCATTTCTACAATGGGTCATGTGGCTGTAGCTGGTTTTGCAGTTACCTTCTTCCATTATCAATTCCGTATTAACTTGGCTGTCAGTAAACATCTCAGCTCGTCATGCTTCTAAGCCTGGCAAGGTGAACCAAATCTTTGCTTGAATTTTATTGTGGTTTCCCATTGATTGTATTTTATTTTATTTTTGGAGACAGAGTCTTGCTTTGTCGCCCAGGCTGGAGTGAAGTGGCATGATCTCAGCTCACTGCAACCTCCACTTTTTGGGTTAAAGCAATTCTTGTGCCTCAGCCTCCCAAGTAGCTGGGACTACAGGCACACACCACCATGCTCAGCTAAGAGACAGGGTTTTACCATGTAGGCCAGGCTGGTCTCAAACTCCTGACTTCAAGTAATCTCCGTGCCTCAGCCTCCCAAAGTGCTAGGATTACAGGCGTGAGCCACTGTGCCCGGCCTCCCACTGACTTTAGTGGCAGGACATAGTAGTACTAAGAGATGCCCTAAGGCATCTGTATTTCAAACATACTTTTCCTTAACTTCCACTGTATAGTAGCAACCCAATTTCCCCATGGTAATCAGAATTAATCACTTCAATAGTACAGTAACTCCCTTCTTTGCCTTTTTTTTTTTTTCGAAACGGAGTTTCACTCTTGTTGCCCAGGCTGGAGTGCAATGGCGCAATCTCGGCTCACTGCAACCTCCGCCTACAGAGTTCAAGCCATTCTCCTGCCTCAGCCTCATGAGTAGCTGGGATTACAGGCATGTGCCACCATGCCAGGCTAATTTTGTATTTTTAGTAGAGACGGGGTTTCTCTATGTTGATTGGGCTGGTCTCGAACTCCCAACCTCAGGTGATCCACCCGCCTCGGCCTCCCAAAGTGCTGGGACTACAGGCGTCAGCCACCTTGCCCGGCCTTTCTTTGCCTTTTGATGCAGAGGCTTGAGGAGCCCAAAGTGATTGGATGGCAGTCTTAACTTCCAGTTCAGTGGGATCATTGCTGTGTTTCCAGATTGGAAGCATTCTTCCATTGGAACTACAACCTCTAGACCAGTAGAGGTTAAAGTAGTGACAATTTTGCTAGTGAATCACTAGGGGTAATGGTGAGTGGTGTCACTAAATTTCCACTCCTTGATTCTTGGGCCTGCAAACCTGGCTATGGGAGAAACAGCACCATATTTAGACCACATATAGCTTCCTGGAGGACACTGCCCCAGTCCTGCAAGGTATTGCCATGTAGTTGGTCCTGTAACTTGTTTCCAAAATGCCATTCCTCTGTTCCGTCACATCAGTGGCTTTATGAGGGACACACTATGCTAAGATCAGTACATTCCATCACCATGGGCCCATCGCCACATGTCATCGGCTATGAAGTGAGTTCTCTGGTCAGAAGCAGTGCTGTGTGGATTACCATGATGGTGACAACCATTCTATAAGTCCACAAATGGTAGTTTTGGCAGAGGCACTGTATGCAAGAAAGGCAAATTCATATTCTGAATAAGTGTCTATTTTACTAAGAACAAATGCTGCCCCTTCCATGATGGAAGAAGTCCAATGTAATCAACCTTCCACCACACAGCTGGCTGATTACCCTGGGCAGTGGTGCCACAGAGGAGACTCGGTGTTGGTCTCTGCAACAGCAAGTTGGGCACTCCCCAGTGGTTGTAGCCAGGTTGACTGTGGTGAATGGAAGTCTACGCTGCTGGGCTTCTGCCACCATGAGCCCACTGGACAATGACAAGAATGGCTGGAGAAAGAGGTTGATTGATATCCACAGAATGGGTCCTCCGATCCCTTTGATTATTAAAATCCTCTACTGAGCTCACACTTTAACGAGCATTCACATGAGACACAAATATCTTCACATTGTTTGCCTATATACCTCTATCCTTGCATCTCTTCCCTATATCTTCTTGTTACAGACTTTCCAGTTATGTCTCTTCCACTTCCATTCAGCCAACTCATGAGTCATAGCCTGAATGCCAGATTCCTATCTCTGGCCATTTCTCCTTTCAAGCAAAATGAACAACCAAGTGCACTGCTTGTAATTCTGTCCACTAGGGGTATTTCTCTTCACCACTGTCCTTCAGGGATGTCCTTGAGGGGTTTGTAGAGCTGCAGCTCTTCACTTTTAGGTAGATCCTGTGTATTGTGCAGTACTTTCTACAAAGCAGACCCAAATTTTTTCTATAAATCAGACTCAAGTTTTGTCTTTCTCCAATCAACTGATCATAAGGAACTCTCCATGAGGAAAGAGGTACAGACTGGGAGAGAGAAGGTCATATAGCAGGAGTAGGGACCATGGGCATCTGGCCCCCTTCCTCATATAATTTACTCTTGTCTTTAGGGCCTACTTGAGCCAGTCTTGTATATATCACTTTCATTTGACAATGAGTGCCGCTGTGCACACCCAACTTTATGGTCTGGTGGGTTAGACATCATTTTGTCTAACCCACCAGATCATGATGGGCAGCTTAGGTCCCATGGTAGGCCATGGTTAAGGAGTCAGTCTCACTAAAGCACAGTAGCAAGCCAGAAACTGTTTCTCCAAGAAAAGGCGTTGTCTACAGATAATTGGCAAGGCTTTGCTTTGAAATCCTAAAAGTCACCATCATGCCAATGCTGGATCATTATCATATAAGCAACAAAAAATTTGGGTGAATATCTTACAAAGTAATGGTCGGCAGGGTGGGCTGGTTCATGCCTGTAATCCCAGCACTTTGTGAGGCTGAGGTGGGTGGATCACCTGAGGTTAGGAGTTTGAGACCAGCCTGGCCAATATGATGAAACCCCTATCTCTACTAAAAATACAAAAATTAGTTGGGCATGGTAGTGGGTGCCTGTAATCGCAGCTACTAGGGAGGGTGAGACAGGAGAATCACTTGAACCCAGGAGGCAGAGGTTGCAGTGAGCCGAGATGGCACCATTGCACTCCAGCCTGAACCATAAGAGTGAAACTCCGTCTTAAAACAAACAAAATAATGATCAGTCCTCACAGAGGAGAAAATTAATAACTTTTTTTCCACTTGTCTTTGAAAATGGTTTTAAACTCATTTGGGTTATTTTATTTATCAGAATTCCATTCTGAGGTTATAGTTTTAATAATATTCACACTTAAATACTAGTCATATGATTTATGGCTAAATTAAGTAATGAGTATCCATTGTATGAATGTCTCTTCAACACATTTTAGCCTTAGAAGATAAAAGCAAACAATGTAGAAACAAAAATCTAGTTGAAGTATTATCCATAAAGGGAAGATGAACAAAATCTATTTAGAATGAAACATTGTAAAGACACACACCCAATGCCACCACTGTCCTTAAAATAGAACTCAAATATTTAGTTAACTGAAAAGTATGTGTTTTTCATGTCTCATAGGCCTCATTTGGGGTTGGCTTGGTTATCTTTGGATTCCTCACTCAGTATAAAAGAGTATTTTTTTTCTAATTTTGGTAGGATGGCACTTTTTGAAACAACAAAATCACCATCATGGGTTCCTTCTCAGTTTCTCTTCAAATTACATCTAAACTAAAATCAATGCATTTCTAAGAAACTTTAGGAAGTATCCATATTTACGATTTTGCAAAGAAATATCTCTGTGAGCCCAAAGGATCTGAAGTGACTTAACTGTCATGCCTCTTAGCAACTAACTGGCTGATGGTAAGGTTTGTGGAAAGCTAACATGTCCAGAAGTGAGCTCATTACCTTCCTCCACAGACCGACTCCTTTTCTATCCCGAACACTCACTTGTTAAGTCGCTTTCATTACAGGCCTGGGAGCTGCCTTCCTCTTCTCTCTCCCTCTCCAATCAGCCACCAAATCCTGTCATTTCGAAGTCGGAAGTATCTAGGTGTCCTGCCTTTCTTCTCCCTCCACCCCACTGCCTTCCTCTAACTTGCATCTTCTGCCACAGTTGCACCTCTCTGTCCCCATCTCTCCATCCTGTGGTTATTCTCACCCTTATCTTTTGAAATGTAGATCTGCTCACTTTGTTCCTTGATTTAAAACTCTGGCTGGCAATATCCAAAGAAAAATAAATTGTTCTACCAAAAAGACACCTGCACTTGTATGTTCATTTTGGCACTATTCACAATCGCAAAGACATGGAATCAGCCCTGGTTTCCAATTAATGGTAGATTGGGTAAAGAAACTGTGGTTCATATACACCATGGAAAACCACACAGTCATAAAAAAGAATGAAATCATATTCTTTGTAGCACCATAGATACAGCTGGCGGCCATTTTCTTAAGCGAAATAACACAGAAACAGAAAACCAAATACCTCATGTTTTCAGTTATAAGTGGGAGTTAAACATTGGGTACACACTGACACAAAGATGGGAGCAATGAACACTGGGGATCTGAAAAGTGGCGAGGGAGGGAGGACATGAAGGGTTGAAAAATTTCCTATTGGGTACTATGCTCACTGCTTGAGTGATGGGGTCATTAGAAGCCCAAACCTCAGCATCACATAATATACCTTTATAACGAAACTGCACCTGTACTCCCTGAATCTAAAATAAAAATTAAAAAGATGAAAAAAGAATGCAAAACTTTGGCGGGCTACCCTTTGTCTAGAGGAGACAGAACAGAACCCCCTGTTTACGGCCTGTAAGGGCTTTCGTAATTTGACCCAAACGCAAATTTTCAGCCCTATGGCCGGCCACCCTGAATTGCTCACCATTCTTTGAATCAACATCTTTTCTTGCCTCTGTGACTTTTAGTACATTCACTTATCCGCTCAGTGTGGCGGAAAGGTGTGGACGCTAGAGCCAGGCTGCCTCAGTTTGGCTCCCAGCCCAACTAGTACTAAAGGACTTCAGGCAGTTACATAAATTCTGTACGGCCCAGGAATCCTGTCTGTAAAATGGGCTTGACAGTAATGCTACCTATCTTATAAGGTTGTTGGGAGAATTAAATGAGGTAATACACGAGATCTTAGAGTCTGGTACATTGTGCGTGCTTCATAAATGTTGGCCAGCACATTAGTTTCTATTGCTGTGTAAAAATTATGTTGCCCTGATTGTGAGCTCCTTGAAAGCAGGAGCTGTGTCACATTCATTTCTGGGTTCTTGGTGTATGACTGAGAGTAGGTGCTCAATTAATGTTGAGAAATAAAACAGCCAACAGTAATATCTTAATACCAGGGTAACTTAGTACCACGGTAACTGGTGGAGGGGAGGGCAGACCTTGGATACTGTATGAGGTCATGGGGGAAGTCTGAGAGGATGGTGGGGACTATTTCTAAGCAGGCTGGCGTCTTAGGGCTGCTTGGCCTTCTTTAGGTAGGCAGCCTCCTTGTCCATCTATAGTAGCGGTTCTCAACCCCAACCACATATTAGAATCACTTGGGAAGTTTTTTTTCTATTTTGTTTTTTTTTGACAGAGTCTGGCTTTGTCCCCCAGGCTGGAGTGCAGAGACAGGAACATGGCCCTCTGCAGCCTCAGCCTCCCAGGCTCAAGTGATCCTCCTACCTCAGCCACTCAAGTAGCTGGGACTGCAGGCATGGGCCACCACATCCAGTTATTAGAATTTTTTTTTTTTTTGTAGAGATAGAGTCTTGCCATGTTGGCCAGGCT